>NC_091770.1:30541363-30844393 GCF_029378745.1 Bos indicus
AGCACCATGTTGCTTAGCTCCACCGTAAACCTAGAGTTTCCAACCCCTGCTAGACCCTCAGTGTTCTGTGACCCTGCGTTCTGAATTTCTCGTCCATTTCTCTTCCTCCTTTGGAGGGTTTGGAACTAAGGAGTGATGTCATCTGGCTTATGCTTTAATGGAATCATGGGTTGCTTGGCTGAAAATCGATTGTAGGGGAGCAAGGATGGAAGTAAACAGAAGAGTTAGGAGGCTGTTCAGTAGCAGGAGGCTGTTGAGAGATGATGGTGGCCTGGACCATGCTGATGGCAGTGGAAGTTGTGTGAAGGCTATTTCTGGATTTGTTTTGAAGAGAGTAGATAGGAATTGCTGAAATCCCAACTCTTTCCTCTCTATACTTCTATTACTCTTTATAGTTCTGTTACTCTTCTCTGCTTTTACTCCTAATACTTACCATAATCTAACGTACAATATGTTTTGCTTATTAATCTTGTTTATTGCCTGTTTCTCCCCTTTAGAGGATACAGTTTCATAAGGGCAGGTTTTTGGTCTGGTTTGCTCACTGTTGTCTTCCCTGTACCTAAAACACTGCCTGGCATTCAGTGAATGTTTGTCAAAGGAATGCTGCCTGGGCAGGAACGTGGAGTGTGAGAGAAAGAAGAGTCAGTCAAAGGGGAAGCCAGGGATTCTGACCTGAATGCACCTGAGTGCAAGGGAAGATCGAGGGAGTAGCATCTTGCTTCTACCTGGCTATGAGTTAAGCTGAACATCTGGGAGTCACCTTGACTTCCTCCTCACCTCACGTATCTCGTTTTTTACCTTGTCTTGCTGAACCTTCCTGCCTTTTCACATATCTCGGCTCTAACTTCTTATCTGATGCCTTAAATTGAGCCCTGGCTCCCTGCTGCCTGGATGACTCACTCGTCTTCCTGTTCTTCAGACATCTCTCTCTCCACTTAGCACATTTCTGCAGAGCCCATCTCCTGGATGGAAAGAAAGCCTTCACAGTGGCCCCTCATTGCGCTCTGGCTGTAGTGTGTACATGTGAGACATGTATACTAACTGTCACTCACTTTTTCCTTATTCTCTTCCAAGCGCTCCCCCCTCCACCTGCCCCTGCCCCTGCCCCCTTGCTATAGTCTCTGTAGAAGGAAATGGCAATCCCTCCAGTGTTCTTGCCTGGAGAATCCCAGGGACAGGGGAGCCTGGTGGGCTGCCGTCTGTAGGGTCGCACAGAGTCGGACATGACTAAAGCGACTTAGCAGCAGCAGCAGCAGCAGCAGTGAAAGTAAAGTCGCTCAGTTGTGTCGGACTCTTTGAGACCCCATGGACTGTAGCCTACCAGTCTCCTCTGTCCATGGGATTTTCCAGGCAAGAGTACTGGAGTGGGTTGCCAATCCCTTCTCCAAGTCTCTATCTACCTTTATGAAAATCCTCAGACCTCTGGGTCAGGAAGAGTGTCACTTCTCCTGAGAGATGGGCCTGCTTTTCTCATAGAGAAAATGTGAATCTTGGGTTGTCCTTCTTTGCTTTGGTGGCCGGGACTTGTATCTCTCCCCAACTGAGAGCTGCCAGAGCTCCCAGACCAGCGGTCCCTATCGCCCAGCATGGTGCCTGGTCCCACAGACCTGCTGGCAGTCCCTGTGGAAGGCTTGACCTTTGTGTAGGGGTCAGTGCCTCTGGGAGGTTTCCTAGGTCTGAGCAACAGGGCAGGACTGTAGAGGGTGCAGTTGGTTTCCTGGTAAAATTGTCCCTTTTTAACTTAATTGCTAAGATCTTTGTTCTTTAGGCGGAGTCTCTTGGCAAAGTATATAATGACCACCACTGGGTAACCATTTATTTAAGTCAGGCACGGTAAAGACTTATTTCTTTTAAACTTCCCATAACTGTATCTCATTGGTGCTAATACTGTCCCTGTTTTACAGTTAGAAAACGAAGGCTTAGAGAGGGTAAGCAGTTTGTCCATATCACACAGCTAGTCCATGTGGGGCTGGGATTCAGATCCAGGCTTGTCTGATTCCAGAGCCTGGCTTATTCACTACTGTAGTATGAGCCTTTTGAATTGAGGACATGCAGTTCTCTTCCTACAAGTACTTTATATTTGGAGGATAAAATACTAAATTTCTCAGTAACTCCTGTACTTAATGCAACTTTCCCTTTCCATGTCTTCAGTAAGTATTCCTACCCCTTCTTTCAGCATTTATTTAGCTTCTTGAGCTAATGGGGCTGGGTACAAGGTTTGCCTTTGATACCATTTTTTTTCTTCTCTGACCCCTATTTTTATTTACATATTCCTTGTTACATAAACCTTCCCAGCTACCAAATTCTGAATTTAATAAATTTATGCCATGAGTCTGCCCCTTATAATCCACTTTCTGTACAAACTTTGTTGTTATTTTTTTTTAAAGGAATTTAGTAACCACAAAACTAGAGATTAGTATGAACCCTTTTGTCTCCATCACTTCTTACAAACATTTTGTTAATCTTGTTTCATCTTTTTTTCCACATGGCTTCTTTTCTGGGAGTGTTTTAAGGCAAGTCCCAGACATTGGACCCTTTCCCCTGTGAACACTTGAGTCATGCGTATCTTTTGTAAAGATGAGAGTGCTAACTTCTTAATCTGCCTCACCCAGTGCCTGCTGAGTGCTTGGTGCAGATGAGACTGTGATAAGCAAGGCAGTCTGCTGGGTGCCCTTGAGAGCTTACAGTCTGCTAGTGAAGCAACAGTGATCCTGTAAACGCACAATTACAAACTGCCATATGTCCTGTCTTGCCCTGGGCTTGTCTCAGACAAGGCGGCAAGTGAGAGAGAAAACATAGAGGCTGCTGCTTCCTTGATTAAATGTCTGTATTTTTACCAAAATTATAAACTCGATTTGCGTCAAGCTGTTCTAAAATACTTATTACAGGAATGTCCCTGGTGGTCCAAGACTCTTTGCTCCCAATGCAGGGACCCCAGTTTGATCCCTGGTCAGGAACTAGATCCCACATGTTGCAGCCAAGAGTCTGAGTGCCACAGCTAAAGATCCTGCATGCTGAAACTAAGACCTGGCACAGCCAAATAAATATTTAAAAACAGTACTTATTACAAAGAGAAAACAAGGCAAAAGAGACAGTCTCCTGATTTTCACCCTCATTTCATGCTCCCCAGAGAAAAGCACTTTCACTCACTGTCTAGATCCAGCTCCCTATTTCCAAATGACATGCTACTTTCACTTTTCCTGTTAGGCAGTGTCAGTTGATTTCCCAGTTAGAAGATGAGGATTTGTCTCTGTTTCATCTGCCTCCCTTTCCCTACTGTTCACATACATATACACGCTTTCTGTTTTCGTGTTGTCTCTTTCAGACTAGTTATATCAACATTTTGATTAGATCGATGCTCCATGTATATTTTAATATGATCATTTAAATGCTGTTGGTAACTGAGTCATGTAATGTACTGTGATGCCTTTTCCTTTCTTGTACAACTTTTTTTGTTTTCCCTGGAGTTAATAACTGTATCTGTCTTCCATGGTGCTTATCACTAATTTATTCCTAAATTCTCTCCCAGGTGCCCAGGTGCATAATTCTTATCTCAGTGTGATCAGATTCAACTGGGTGTTTAGCTAAATTTATCTTCTTCAAGAAGTCTCTCCTAGGGAATTCCCTGGCTGTCCAAGGGTTAGAACTCCGTGCTCTCAATGCTGGGGTTCTGGGTTTGATCCCTGTTCTGAGAACTAAGATCCCACAAGCTATGTGGTGCAGCCAGAAAAAGGAAGGAAAGGAAGAAATCGCTCCGAGAGTCCTTTGATCTGTGCCAGGCTATCCTGGTTGATCTCTAGGCCAGCGGTACTGCTACTCTCTTGGGATCTTCCTCCCTTATCATCCTGGGCATTGTGTCTCCTCTTAAAATAACTCTCTCCACAAGCCTTTCCAGTGAGCGTCTTTTGTTTCTACTTGCCATTGCTGTGCCCTCTCAAAGAATCATCTGTTCTGTCTAGGCCTCTTAAAACATGGAAAGTGAAAGATGAGAGAGAATTCTCAGTCCAGGCACAGATAGGGACTCAGTTGACTGAAGTTCACATAGGAGCAAATAAAAAGGACTTTAATCATTCATTGCTTCCTGGAGATGATGGAATTTTCAGAACTTACTGAAACAATATTTCTGACTTTTTCTTCATTAGATACTATATGCTTATTGTGGAAAATTTGGAAAATGAGGAAAAGTGTTGAATACACATCTTTTTGGAGATTCAGCTATTAATATTTTTGTTTATTCCTGTTCTTTTTTCATGCATATATATGATACATGTTTTCAGTAAAAATTGGGATTATAAGAAATTCCAAGTGAGAAAAAGAGGCTCTTTAATATGAAGTAGCAGGGAGAGGGGTGTAGGTTTGCTGGCTGCACAACTCCAGGGGGCACTGTTCACATTCTGTTCTATAGCAGGCCTGGGTGAAGGGAGAAGACGCTCCAGGTTCAGCTTGAGCAACTGTGATAAATAGCATGTATTTTGTTAGGTCATTTAACATACCACCCCCTACTATGCTTGTTATAAGCAATACTGTTCACTTTTCAAAGCTGATAAATAAAACTGGATTCTCCACTGCTTTTGGGAAGACTTAACTCCATCACTTATGCTAACAGATACTTTTTAGCAACACAACCATTTTCCAAGTTCATTAGCCACTAAAACAAAACAAAAATTCATCTGCACTATTTCCAAACAAAAATGTGAGAGAAAAAAACAAAATGAGGAACCAATTAGCTGAGAAAGCCACCAACAATGTTGGAGCAAAAGGCTCTCTCCAAATGATCATGAATTGAAGCTTTCTTCATCATAAAAACCCTCAGACAGAAGAATGAGCAGTTTATAGTTTTGTTCTATGCAGCATTGACCCTGGAAGTTGTTCCCAGCTCTTAAAAGGCTGGAGATAGCAACTTGGTTGATGAAGGCTAAGGAACCATCTGGCAGGGCCACACTGACAAGGAATAGGCTGTCTTGGGACAGAAGAGAAGCTTCTGTTCTCAGCTAAGGGCCACTTTCTCAGACACTGTGGTGATAAATGGAAAGCTTGTCAGTAACTTTTGCCTGTGCTATACATTTTTAAGCAGTTTGGTAATTAGCTCCAAAATAGGAAACTAACTGGCAATCAGCGCATTAGAGCAGGAAAACCCATTACATTTCTTCCAAATCTTTGAAAGAAAAGGTCATAGAGCAGGATTAGAATAACTGTTTTTGTAAAGAGAGGATCAGAAGAATTGACTCCTGGGTAGAAACATGCTGAAGGCTATTATTGTCTGGCTTGTAGGTTTAGGCCCCTCAATAGGCACCTCCCCCACTTAAATCCTTTGTATTGTTTTAAATGATCTCTGTTCCTTCAGTGGCCCGCTGCTCCCCAAACGCCAGTGGGATAGCTGGGTGGTGACACCTCATAGGTCCAAGAATAGAAAAAACATGGTTCAGTTAACTAACAACAACAAAAAAAACAACGTTGCTTACTATCTCACTTAGAGGCTGAAGAATATTTTCCCTTAAAACATGGAAAGTGAAAAATGAGAGAGTCCAGGCAGAGTAGGGACTCAGTTGGCTGAAGTTCACATAGGAGCAAAAAAAAGAAAAAGGACTTTAATCATTCATTGCTTCCTGGAAGAGATGGAATTTTCAGAACGTATTGAAAAAACATTTCTGAATTTTTCAGCTTTCCTATATTTCCTCTTCTGCTGTGTTGTCGACACATCTCATGTTGTCATTTTCACGTATGCCGTCTCCCTCCACAACTACAGGTGCCATGAAGCAGGGACTGTGCCTTATTCTGACTCCCTGACAGTGCTTAGCAGAATGCCTTGTACACAGTAGGTGTTCAGTTAATGCTAATTGGATACATGTTAGGAAGCAGGCCAAGGTACTATACACAACTGTAGCTCAAGCCATACCTAGGGGTGTCCTATCTCCAAAACAAAGGATAGCCAGTCTCAGGCCATTCTGAGTTGATTAAGTGATCGTTTCTCTATGTATTACTGATTTCATTTGGCATTCTCAGTGAGGATGTACGCTTTTTATTTATCTCTGGAAATTGCTTTTGAAAGAGTATTTTAGTTTCCTCATGGATAAAGTTGTTTAAAAACATCAGTTCAGAATGTATCATGTACCTAAAATGGTGTGTGTTTTTATTTTTTTCCTGTTTCTTTTTCACTGCTGTTGAAGCCATCACTGGTTAATTTTTTGTTTAATACAGTCTTCCACAAGGCTTTATCTTAAATGAATGTTGTAATATAAACAGACTGTTGTAAAGTTTTTAGAGAGGGATGTTCTTATCAAGCATTTTGGGCTAAGATTGTCCTAGATCTGAAGTCCTCACTTTCCAATAAAGTCCCTTTTCACATTGGGCATTTCCAAAAGCTGGTTTGAATTTATATTGATCCTGACAGCTTCAGCTAATTCGAGATTTGAGGAATTCCAAGTTAACCTTCTAGATCATATTTATAGACAACTTGCTGCTGCTGCTAAGTCGCTTCAGTCGTGTCCGACTCTGTGCAACCCCATAGAGGGCAGCCCACCAGGCTCCCCTGTCCCTGGGATTCTCCAGGCAAGAACACTGGAGTGGGTTGCCATTTCCTTCTCCAATGCATGAAAGTGAAAAGTGAAAGTGAAGTCGCTCAGTCATGTCTGACTCTTTGAGACCCCAAGGACTGCAGCCTACCAGGCTCCTCCGTCCATGGGATTTTCCAGGCAAGAGTACTGGAGTGGGGTGCCATCGCCTTCTCTAATAGACAATTTGGGGACTGTTAAAGAGTGTGGAAATTCTAAATGGGTTCTATAAAAGGCTGCCAGGAAAGGGAAACCTGCTAATGAAAAGAATGATATAGCCTGAGGGTCTCTTTACTGAAGAGCAAAGAAAAGGACAGGAACTGGAGGAAAATGAGGTCACAGCTGGCCATGAACAGCTGTGGTCGCCTGGCTAGTTAGGCCAGACTGAGCTGTTTACCACCAGATTTTGATACAAACGGACACTGCCAGAAAGAGTCCTTTGAAAATAGGTGAAAGTATTATAAGAAATAAATCTGCATTCGTGAAAATGGCAACCTTTGGGGCCATGCTGAGTCACACAGAATAGGAGGGCTTGTCCCTTGCAAAAGATAAATGGTTTTCAGTCAACTGCATTTGGCCTTTAGAAGATTATGGGCCTGTTTGCTTTGCAAAAGTGTCAAAGTTTCCAAAAAAGATTTCTTTCACTGGGTGGGCTACCTACTAATCAAGATCATAATGCTTGGAATTAAAAAGAAGATGGAATTTAAAAGGTGAACTCAGGGCTCTGTTTAAGCCAGTGGTAATTACTGGTTTGTCCAATGTGTTCTTTCCTTTCTGTAGTTACCTGTGGCATTTTCTGTGATGGGCTGGCCTTTTGGATGGCCCAGTGGCTAGACACAGTTATTTCAGTTTGGGATTTCAGCCAGAATGCCTGGAGTCAAGACATCTCTTGTTTATACTTAAGATTATCTTTTCTCAGATCATGAAATAATCATCAGTTCAGTTCAGTCGCTCAGTCGTGTCCGACTCTTTGCGACCCCATGAATAGCAGCACGCCAAGCCTCCCTGTCCATCATCAACTCCCGGATTTTACTCAAACTCACGTCCATCGAGTTGGTGATGCCATCCAGCCATCTCATCCTCTGTCGTCCCCTTCTCCTCCTGCCCCCAATCCCTCCCAGCATCAGAGTCTTTTCCAGTGAGTCAACTCTTCGCATGAGGTGGCCAAAGTACTGGAGTTTCAGCTTCAGCATCATTCCTTCCAAAGAACACCCAGGACTGATCTCCTTCAGAATGGACTGGTTGGATCTCCTTGCAGTCCAAGGGACTCTCAAGAGTCTTCCCCAACACCATGGTTTGAAAGCATCAATTCTTCATTTAGCTTCCTTATTTAATCTTGTTTCATATCCCCACTCTTCCCCTCAGAAGTTTTCTTGCATTCAAAAGGGATGATGATATTTTATCATGTTTTTTTATGCTTTGTATTGCCATCATGTAACTTTTCCCAGGTCTGTTAACATCTCTTTTCTTTTCTTCTGCCTCCCTCTTCCTTTGTCCTTGTTCTGCACTTTGCTCAGCTCCTTACCAGAAGGCTTGGGCCCAGTACCTGTCTCGGTACTATAGCTGGCTTGGGCCCAGTACCTGTCTAATTCCATAGAAGAGTCTCTGAAAAGTTACCAATCATTTGACTTCCTATGTTTTAGACTCCTTTTTCTCCCTCAACCCTTGATCATCACAGGGATGGTAGCTGGAGGACAGGGACTATAAGGAGGACCTGATGTCTTTTTCTGTTTGCCTAGGGTGTCTTAAGCTTAAGCACAGTTAGAAATTTGATCTGAAACTAAATGTTTCCTAAACAGATCCCAGCTGTGTGACTTGAGGTACTCCTGTGCCCTCTCTGAATATTTCCTTCCTTCCTCAAAGCCCTCACACAGGTTCTAACCACTGGCTACTGGTTGAATAGGATACTGATTGTCTTTTCCATTTCACCAAGGAATTCCAAGGTCAAACACAAGACTACACTTTAAACAGCATTAAAAAGAAAATCACACTGCTGTGCAAACACAAGGAAGTGTTCAATCAGAATTCCCTCATTTCCTGTCTATCATCCAGGCACTGCACTTCAAGTCAAGATACTCACTAGGGCCTCCTAACTCCTCTCCTTGGACCCAAGCCCTCTCTTCCCAGAGGGGAAAGATTTACTGAGTGCCTACTGGGTGCCAGGCTCTAGGGATACAAAAGTGAATTGTATTTTTATATATATGTATATGTATATATACACATATATAAAAATATTCCTTTGCTTAAGAACTTTCACAAATTTCCCATTTCCTTCTTTATATATAGTTCCACCTTCTCATCCAAACATATCCCACCTTTCCTAAGATTTCCAGTCTTGCCAGCCTCCAAAGGTCCGTATCCCAGGGCCTGGAATGCCCTCTTTTCTCGCCTTCTGAGCCTGTTCAAAGTCCACCCAAGTCTCCCATCCTGGATTTGGGTGTCTCTTCAGTGAACCTTCTTTTTCCAGCGAGGTAGCTACACTTGTGGAAGAGATTCAGATGTCAAGTGACTTGCCCAGAGTCATCTGCTTGCAACTGATGGATCAGGGACTAAATGTCAGCCTCTAACCTTTCCTCGGAGGACAGCTCTCCTCTTCTACATTCTGCAGGGGGCCTCCTGCTGCATCCATACAGCCTGGCCCTTCACTAGGCATCTCTGTCCTCTTCTTTCTCTTAATGGGCCTATTGATGCGCCCTGGAAGGTGGGGTTCCATCTTAGCCTCTGAATAGGGTTAGTCTCACCTTAGGGGAAAAGAAGGAGGCATTCAACAGAGGCTTAAAAAATAATTCTTAGTCAAGATATGGATGCAACCCAGTATCCATCAACAGACGAATGGATAAAAAAGATATGGTGAGATATAAATATACAGACTACACTAAAGCCTTTGACTGTGAAGATCACAACAAACTGAAAAATTGTTAGATGGGAATACCAGACCACCTTTACGTGCCTCCTGAGAAACCTTTATGCAGGACAAGAAGCAACAGTTAGACCTGGACATGGAACAATGGACTGGTTCCAAATTGAGAAAGGAGTACATCCAGGTTGTATCTTGTCACCCTGCTTATTTAACTTCTATGCGGAGTACATCATGTGAAATGCTGGGCTGGATGAATCTCAAGCTGAAATCAAGATTGCAGGGAGAAATATCAGCAACCTCAGATATGCAGATGATACCACTCTTAATGGCAGAAAGTGAAGAGGAACTAAAGAGTCTCTTGATGAGGGTGAAAGGAGAATGAAAAAACTGGCTTCAAACTTAACATTCAAAAACTAAGATGATGTCATCATCCCCTCACTTCTGCCAGATAGATGGGGAAAAAATGGAAACAGTGGCATATTTTATTTTCTTAGGTTCCAAAATCACTGTGGACAGTGACTGTATCCACAAAATTAAAAGATGCTTGCTCCTTGAAAGAAGACTATGACAAACCTAGACAGTGTACTGAAAAGCGGAGACACCACTTTGCCGACAAAGGTCCGTATAGTCAAAGTTATGGTTTTTCCAGTAGTCATGTACAGATCTGAGAGTTGGCTCATAAAGAAGGCTGAATGCCGAAGAATTGATGCTTTTGAATTGTAGTGCTGGAGAAAACTCTTGAGAATCCCTTGGACTGCAGGGAGAACAAACCAGTCAATCCTAAAGGAAATCAACACTGAATATTCATCAGAAGGCCTATACTTTGGCCACCTGATGCAAAGAACTGACTCATTGGAAAAGCCCCTGATGCTGGGAAAGACTGAAGTCAGGAGAAGGGAGCAACAGGGGATGAGATGGTTGTATGGCATCACTGAATCACTGGACATGAATCTGAGCAAACTCTGGCAGATAGTGAAGGTCAGGGAAGCCTGGCATGCTGCAGTTCATGGGGCTGCAGTGTCAGACACAACTTAGTGACTGAAAAGCAACAACATATGTGTGAGTGTATACACATAAGAATGAAAATCTGCCATTTGCAGCAATATGGATGGACCTAGGGAATATTTTACACAGTGAAATGTCAGAAAATGACAAATACTATATGATATCACTTACATGTTGAATCTATAGAATAATGCAAAGGAATGTAGATAGCAAATCAGAAACAGACTCATGAAAACAAATTAGTGATTACCAGAGAGGAAGGGGGAAGGGAGGGGTAAATTAAAGGTGTGGGATTAAGAGACAAACTACTATGTAAAAAATAGATAAGCAACAAGGTTATACTGTATTCCACAGGAAATTACAGAAATTATTTTCTAATAACTTTTAATGGGGTATAATCTGTAAAAATACTGAATCACTATGCCATATACCTGAAACTAAAATAACATCATAAATCAGTTATACTTAAAATTTTTAAGACGGCAAAAAAATCTTCAGTTCTAATCACAAGAGAAAACAAAAGCCCAAAGCGCAATGAAGCAACGTGGAAAGCATGACCCCCAAGTCACCTCACCTGTCTCCCACCGCCGCCCTCCCCAACCCCTCATGTCCAGCCCCAATCATCCCACGACCCCAAAGGTCAAGATCCTAGATCCTAGATGTAGGACAAGATCCTAGAGGGCGAGGGATAGTTTCAGACAGCCAAGGGCTCCATGCTTCTGCTTCCAGGGACTTCTAAAGGTAACTCACACACCTTCTCGCACCCCGTCCCACGTTTGATGGAGGGAGCATCTTCTCCCCGACTTGTGGGGAGCTGGAGACTTGGAAGAAAGATACGGGGACGGGTTGGGGGAAGAGAATGGAGAAAAACTTAGGGGGATCCAGGGCGGGAAAGGAGTGAGGAGAGAAGCGGGGCGGAGCAGGGGGCGGGGCGGAGCAGGGGGCGGGGCGGGAGAGCGTCGGCGGAGTGGCCACGCCCCCGCCCCTCCGCTCCGGCCGCTCGGGGGCCTCCCTCCCCGCCCCGGCCGCCCCCTTCGCCCTTCTCCTCTGTCTACTCCCTCCTCCTCCTGCTCCTCCCTCCGAGGTGGATGGCCGCTGCCAGAGTCGGAACCCCAGCCGCGCTGCGGGTGAGTGACCTCCCCCAGGGGACCGACAGGGAGGCACGGGGAGCTCCCTCTCCCTGGCGGGTTAGCCCCGGTTTACCCGGAAAGTTTGAGGACGGGGAGCTGGGAGTGGGGGCGCAGTCGGCGCCGCGGGACGCGGGCATCTCCCGCGCTGGTCCGGCGCCCCGCTGGGTGCCTCTCCTCTCTGCCACGGCTCTCGCTGTCCCCAGAGCGCAGGGCCGGCACTGACTGGGCCCCACCCGGCTTCCCCTCCGCACCTCAGCTCTGAGGCGGCTGCGGACACCTAGGTTCGGCTCTCAAGAGAAAGAAAACTTAAGCAGCAAAGAAAAGAATCTCGACTCCTTTCTGGGGGCGTGGGGGGGGAGGAGGGAGGGACGGTGTTCATCCAAACAAACCCGTGCGGTCGCAGCCTCTCAGCGCACGGTCACCAGCCCCCGTCCTCCACCCCTCCAGGGGCTCAGCGTCCCCCCAACCCCAGAACTCTCACTTTTCTTTTTCCTGGCTCCTGTTACTGGTGCAGCTACTCTCTCCCCCGCCGCCCCCCGCCCCCTAACCTTTCCCTGGGAGGCTCCTGGCCCACAGGCTGGTAGCGCCAGCCTAGTGGCCCCTCCAGCCCCAGAAGGCGATTACCCAGGCCAGGGAGTCACAGCCACGGGGGTCTTCACTCTTGCTTGAAGAATTTCTGCAGTAAAAACTAACTGGAGTTTGATTTTGGGTCCCCTGGCCCCGCACACTGTGCGTTGCATGTCCAAAGGGAAATTAAAATATATTCCTTCTTGGAATTTTCCTGTTTCTGTTGGGCACCTTTGTTTTTTTTAACCTCTCTGTTTTTTTTCTCCCAATAATAACTTCATTTAATTAACCTTTCTACTTCTGAAAGAAACGGGAGAAATAATAAAACAAGAAAATAGAGAAAAAGAGTACTTGCTAAAAATATTGTGCAGAACCTGGTCTTTGGAAAGTAAAGGCTTTATTCTGTACTTAGACTGTTTTAGTGGGAGATGAGAGTTCACTGGCGCTTATTTTCAGACTACCCCAAACAAACTCTTACAGCGTCCCCCAGGCTAGAAGTTTTAATTTGCCTGACAAAAACCACACTGTCTGTTGGCATTCCCCAGCCTGGCTACTCACCCTGCATTTTTCTTCCCTCCCCTGCGTCCCGCTCCCAACTTCTCATAAACAGGAGTTGTGGAAACAAGGCAATGGAAGAGGTGAAAATGAGCAGGACCTCAAAGAGGAAAAACAACCTCGCCTCTTTTAATCCTCAGGCTGTTGGCTTCAACTTGACTCTGATCGGGTAGAGGAATGTTTAGTTCATTTGTGTGGTTTTTATGTCTGTTCTCATTAGGGTTGAATCAGTGTTTCCATGACAGGCTCAGTTCTCTGGGTGCTTAGAAGGGAACTTGTTAATTCTAAGATGGGTCTGGTCAAGCCTGGAATTCGGAGGTTTTCAGATTTTTTTTAAGGGATTGATCTGGGTTGATATTACTAACTTCTGCCCACTTGGAACTGGAGCCGTGGGGCTGAGAGGGAAACAGCCTGAGCTGGGGTTTGCTACCACAAGACCAAGAAGAAAAAGCTTTCCTAAGGAATGAACTGTACAAACAGGACTGTAGGGACTGTTGAACTTTTATTGTTTTTAGAGAGAAGGCACTTCTCAAGAACTTCAGCCATTCCTGTTTCTGTACAGATAATAAATGTGATTGTAACAAATGTATTAGATCAGATTCAGAACAACCTATCAAAACAGGTTAGTATTGAGCTATTCAGAAAGATTTAAAAAATGAATTTCATTAGGAAGAAACTGGTTTTGAAAAGGGTGTAATTCATTTTTCTGTGCTGATTGAGTGCGGTAGTTCCCCATTAGTATGAATTAGTAAGGTTTTACTGTGATTTCAAAATGTCATTGGTAAGGAAGCATTGTGACTTCCATTCAAAAAGAAAACCCTTGAAAGTTTTGAACTTGTTTGACCCTGGTACTTAAAAACAATGCACTTAGATAATAATCTTCAGTTTCTTCCTCTTCCTGAGAATTTTTAATAGTGTATTTAATGCCCCAGAAGTCAACCTGATACTGTTTGGAGAGAAATCACCTTTCTGCCTTCTTCAACTTTTGTACCAACTCACGAAATCTTGTTGAACTGAGTGGTTTGCCATTGTTTACGACTGTTTGTTGTGCAGCCCCAGAGAGGCTGCTCTGAATGATGGGGATATAATGAAGGCTGGCAACATGTCCCAGACTGAAGGAGCAGGTGGTCTGGATGGCAAGATGAAGGCTACATCCCCAGTTAGCCTATAGAAAGCAGCCACTTGTCATCTGACTGACCAGATGAGTTGGAGATAGATGGAGTGTGGAAATTGCAGAGGAGGAAGAAGGGAAGGGGTTATTTTTACTTCTTATTTAAGAAAAATAACCTAAAGGAATATGATGTGACGTTTTAAAATCATGTGTACAAGGATACCAAATTATATTAACATGCTCAGGGTATTTTGTTAAATTTTGAAAGAAATTTTATTTCAAGTTATGAAAGCTTTGTATCTCACTCTGAAAATACACCCCCAAAATACTGGAATGGTATGCATGGAAATGGATGGTGGGATTACAGGTACTTTTGATTTTCTTTGTGCTTGCCTGTGTTTCTCCACTGTTTTGCAATAGTAATAGCTAACATTTATTGAGTATGAAGCGCATGCATATGGTATTTCATATTAATGCTTTGAGGTAAGTACTGTTATTCTCATGATATAAGACTCAGAAACTAGATTCTGGGGGGAAACTTGCCAAGGTTGCATAGCCACTATGTGCTAGAATCAAATCTTGAAATCGGGTCAGTGACCAAAGTCTTAATCTCTGTCACTGTTGTATTATTATTGTTATCTTAATTATAAGAAAAAAATAGAAAAGGAAGGCAAAATAATTTGTGGTTTAGTAAGAACTGATATTTTGATTAATTGGAAAATACCCCTGTCTCCCATCCACTTCCCACTATAGCTTGTCTTGGAAGTCTTTGGGAGTTGCTCCTGACTTAGCCTGGGGTCTCTCATTTTCCCTTGGAAGCCAGATGTATCTATGATAAATAATCCAGAATTCCTCTGAGGCTTTCTGAACAGCCTGGGAATCCAGGAACCCCATGGAATTCTAGAGCAGTCCTGATAGAAGGCAGGATTTTTAAAAATCAGCAAATTATGTCTATGCTGCCTGGTAGAAGGCAGGATTTTTAAAAATTGACAAATTAATGATTGGCATTCATTTTTCTTGGCATTGTCAGGGGAGCAAGATGGGTAGGAAGGCCCAGAGACAGATGCCAGATTTCCATTTATCTTTGTGTTATATGGAATGTTGGGATTGCTTCTTGATGTTTATTACTGTGAAAACACAATAAAGAACTATTTTTTGGAAGCCTGGTAATGCTCCCTTGCACTGGCAGATGAACTGGTTTAGTGGAGATGGAAATACTCTGGGGGATAGCTCTGGGAAAGAAGCCCACATCCTGAATCATCATGGTCCCTCACAGGCAGCCAGGCTCCCAGAGGTCACCTTACTATCCTCTTCCTGGAATGTACCTGAAGATGGGCTTTTCTAAAATACCTAGTTGTTCAAATAGCACACCTTATGTAGGAGGCTTTCACTCCTTTATTTTTCCAGGAAGAGATTTCTGACAGGCTGATGGCTTCTATATCATTTTCTTGTTGAAAAAATATTGTAAGAGTCAAGGAACTCTTTCCCAAATTATCATACTTGGACCAAGATGGACAAGTCCCAGATCTTGTATCCATTTGAGCACTGGAGAAATGTCCTTGTGGTCTCAGTGCTAGGAATAGTTCTTGTGAACAACTTGTCTGTTTTGTCTTGTGGATGCTGTGAACCCTTTCATTGATGTTTTCAATTTCTGATTTGGCCAGAAAGAAGCACAGAGCCCACTTAGTGGCCTTCGTTGTAGCATAGGCATCAGACTTCATGGCCTGCACTTTGAATAACTAATAACATTATTGTATACCTTCTGTTACCTATGGATACTTAGTTCCACTTTTCTCATCTACTTTATATTGTTTTGTTCTGTATTTCTGGTAACCCACTCCTTCCTTCTAAGTTCATGTCAATGGAAATTAAGATGTTCTTTCATGGAAAGTCTTTAATAAACTTAAAAATATTTATATTCCTTAAAGTATCTTTATTTTGCTCATACAAATGAAAGTTTGACTGAGTGTGGAATTCTTGACTCACAATTATTTTCTTTCAGAATTTGGAATATATGACACCATTGTCTTGTCTGTTGCTACTCCTAAGAATACCAAGTAACCTTGGGCACGTTTCCTAATTTCTCTCAGTCTCCCTTGTCTATAAAATAGATAATAGTATTCACTTTAAGGATAATGTATGCAGAATGTTAGAATCGTGCCTGCCATATATGGAAGCACACAATAGTTGTTAGCTATTAATAGAGGAAAACAACAGAATGGGAAAGACTAGAGATCTCTTCAAGAAAATTAGAGATACCAAGGGAACATTTCATGCAAAGACGGGCTCGATAAAGGACAGAAATGGTATGGACCTAACAGAAGCAGAAGATATTAAGAAGAGGTGGCAAGAATACACAGAAGAACCGTACAAAAAGATCTTCATGACCAAGATAATCATGATGGTGTGATCACTCACCTAGAGCCAGACATCCTGGAATGTGAAGTCAAGTGGGCTTTAGAAAGCATCACTAAAAACAAAGCTAGTGGAGGTGATGGAATTCCAGTGGAGCGCTTTCAAATCCTGAAAGATGATGCTGTGAAAGTGCTCCACTCAATATGCCAGCAAATTTGGAAAACTCAGCAGTGGCCACAGGACTAGAAAAGGTCAGTTTTCATTCCAATCCCAAAGAAAGGCAATGCCAAAGAATGCTCACACTACTGCACAATTGAACTCATCTCACACACTAGTAAAGTAATGCTCAAAATTCTCCAAGTCAGGCTTCAGCAATATGTGAACCGTGAACTTCCTGATGTTCAAGCTGGTTTTAGAAAAGGCAGAGGAACCAGAGATCAAATTGCCAACATCTGCTGGATCACCAAAAAAGCAAGAGAGTTCCAGAAAAACATCTATTTCTGCTTTATTGACTATGCCAAAGCCTTTCACTGTGTAGATCACAATCAACTGTGGAAAATTCTGAAAGAGATGGGAATACCAGACCAGCTAACCTGCCTCTTGAGAAACCTATATGCAGGTCAGGAAGCAACAGTTAAAACTGGACATGGAACAGCAGACTGGTTCCAAATAGGAAAAGGAGTACGTCAAGGCTGTATATTGTCACCCTGCTTATTTAACTTCTGTGCAGAGTACATCATGAGAAATGCTGGGCTGGAAGAAGCACAAGCTGGAATCAAGATTACCGGGAGAAATATCAATCACCTCAGATATGCAGATGACAGCACCCTTATGGCAGAAAGTGAAGAGGAACTCAAAAGCCTCTTGATGAAAGTGAAAGTGGAGAGTGAAAAAGCTGGCTTAAAGCTCAACATTCAGAAAACAAAGATCAGGGCATCTGGTCCCATCACTTCATGGGAAATAGATGGCGAAACAGTGGAAACAGTGTCAGATTTTATTTTTTGGGGCTCCAAAATCACTGCAGATGGTGACTGCAGCCATGAAATTAAAAGACGCTTACTGCTTGGAAGGAAAGTTATGACCAACCTAGATAACATATTCAAAAGCAGAGACAATACTTTGCCAACAAAGATCTGTCTAGGCAAGGCTATGGTTTTTCCAGTAGTCATGTATGGATGTGAGAGTTGGACTGTGAAGAAAGCTGAGTGCCAAAGAATTGATGCTTTTGAACTGTGTGGTGTTGGAGAAGACTCTTGAGAGTCCCTTGGACTGCAAGGAGATCCAACCAGTCCATTCTGAAGGAGATCAGCCCTGGGATTTCTTTGGAGGGAATGATGCTGAAGCTGAAACCCCAGTACTTTGGCCGCCTCATGCGAAGAGTTGACTCATTGGAAAAGACTCTGATGCTGGGAGGGATTGGGGGCAGGAGGAGAAGGGGACGACAGAGGATGAGATGACTGGATGGCCTCACTGACTCAATGGACCTGAGTCTGAGTGAACTCCGGGAGTTGGTGACGGACAGGGAGGCCTGGCGTGCTGCGATTCATGGGGTCATAAAGAGTCGGACATGACTGAGCTACTTACTGAACTGAACTGAACAGTTACTTTTGTATTTTTTCAGTATTTCTTGGCTTTCTTGGACTATAATAGTTCATATAAATATTAGTTTGTCTCATTGAACACAGAAAATCATGTTGGGATTTTTATTGATTTCATTTAATTTTTATTCAAGAGAACTGATACCTTTATAATATTCATCTTCTTCTTTTATTCAGGTGACTTCCTCTGTAAATGTGTAAATGTTTTTACACAGATTTTGTTTTATCTATTTCCTATTTCTGATCGGTTTAGTGTGTATTATAAATGATATCTTTTTTGAATTATACTTTAAAATTGGTTATTTCCTGTCCCATAGAAACATTCCTGATTTTTGAATTTTGATCTTGTATTGATCATCCCAGTTGAAGTCTCTGATTGTTTCTTATGCAGGTATTCTTGAATTTTCTAGGTAGACAATCACAGAATAATAATGATTTGTTTTTTTTCTTTTGACCATATCTTTTTATTGTCTTGCTGGATTGGGTAGACCCTCCAGGACAGCATTTAATGGTAACAGTGACAGTGAGCACCCTTGTCTTCTTACTGTCCTTAATGAGTGCTCTTAATGTTTCTCCATTAATCATGAAGTTTGCTTAAGGTTTCAATAGATACTTTTTTAACAACTTACACACTTTATCATGACTGAGTGTTGATTTTATGTAATGCCTTAATGTTTTGTGTAAATTATATGAGGTAATATAATTTTCTTTCTTCATATTATAATGTGATAGTATGAATATATTTAATTACTTTGAGATTTTTTGTTCAGTCTCTCAGTTATATATGACTCTCTGTGACCCCATGAACTGCATGCAGCACACCAGGTTTCTCTGTCCTTTTCTAGCTCCTGGAGTCTGCTCAAATTCATGTCCATTGAGTCGATGATGCCATGACTTTGAGAGAGAGAGAGAGAGAGATATACACACACACACACACATACAGATATATTCTTTTATTCTATGGAATATCATTTGCTAGTATCCTATTTAGATTTTTGCAATTGTTTATTAAGTGAAACAATTGTCTATAATTTTCTTTTTTAAAAAACATTGTTCTTACATTGTTTGGTATCAAGTTTATATTAGCTCCATGAAATAAGTTGGGAAACTTTTTCATATATATTTTTCTTAAGCAGTTTGTGAGAGGTAAAGATGGCTTGTTTCTTAAAAGTTTGGTAAAATTCATTGTAAAATAACTGCTTAGCCAGGGTATGTGTGTCAAGTTTTTGACAATTCAGTTTCATAAATGATTTTGATAAGTTTGATCTATTTCTTTTTGATTCAGTTTTGATAATTTGTTTAGATGATCCATTTCATGTGTTCTCAAATTTACTAGCATAAATTTATTTGTAATTTTCTTTTATTGTTTTCTAAATGTTGACTGTTTTAAGATATATTTCTTTCTTAGTTCTTAATACTGTTTATTTGTGCCATCTCAAAAGCTAATATAGATGTTTAATTAATCTTTTGATATAACCAGCTTCTTCCTTATCTATACTTTTCATTTTTCATGTCTTTTTATTTCCTCTTATTTGTATTATTTCTTCTTTCCATTTCTAGCTACTTAAGTTGACTCCTAGCTCTTTTATTTTTTGTTTTCAATGCATCCATTTTATGGAATTCCCTGGTAGGCTAGTGGCGCTTTCAAGTGGTTAGGACTTGAACTTGGACTGACTGCCAAGTTCAATCCCTGGGCAGAGAACTGAGATCCCGCAAGCCACTGGCATGGCAAAAAAACCAAACAAACATGTATTTTAAAGCTATAAAGTTAGCTCTACATATTGCTTTAGCCACATCATGCAGGTTTTGGTATGTGTACATTCAATATCACTTGGCTCTAAATTTTTTGTACATTTTAAATTTTCTTTTGAACGTATGGATTTAATTTTCCATTTTCAACTTAAAAAAAACCTTTTTTTTAACTTTGTTTAAATTATTGTTGACTTCTAATCTAGTTGCATCATGAAAAGACAGCATGGTTTGTATAGTAGCCATCCTTTGTGTCCAGTTACATGAACAGTTTTTCCAAATATATCATGTATGGTTTAAAAGAAAAATATATTCCCTGCTTGGTGGATGCAGCATTCTGCATCAAGTGTATTTATTAAGTGTATTTTTCAAATTTCGCATGTTCTTCCTGGTTTTTTTTTGCCTGTTTTCTGAGTTCTCTTCAGTCTCAGAGAAAGGAATGTTAAAATCTTCCACTCTGTGGATTTGTCAGTTTTTCCTTGTAATCCATTAATGTTTATGCAAATTGATGATTGTTATTTCTTCAGGGTGAATTTATTATGTTATGTACAGTTCTTTGTTATGTTTATTGATGCTTTTGGCAGAAATTCTATTTTGTCTGATATTAATGTTGGTGTACCTACTTTCTCTTGGTTATTATTTTTTTATGTCTTATATGTCCTTTTATATTAACTTCTGTCTATAATTTTGCCTTAACTGTTAATCTTAGAAATAGTTTTTATGTGTTGCTTCATTTTTTTTTTTTTTTATGATAGCCTGGAAATCTTTTTAATAATAGAATGTAAACTTTTACATTCTTTTTAATCAATATACATTTGGCCTCGTTCTGCCATCTTAAGTTTTTGTTTTTCCCATTTAGCATTTTTTGGTTGCTTCTTTTATACTTCTTTTCATAGTTTTCTTTGGATTGGTCAAGTTTTGTATATTTCTACTTCTGTCAACTGTTTTGAAAGACAAAATTCTACTTGTATTTCTTAAATTTTTAACATTGTGTCCATTTAACAAAGTCTGAAGTTGATTTCTGTATTTCCTCTCATCAGTACAGTGGCCTTAGATGCCTTTAAATCTGACCGGCCTCTCTTCCCATCTTCTGGTTATTGTGGTCTACTGGTTTAATCCCACATCATTTATGGTCCTCTCCCCATTCCTGAAATTGGTTATCATTGTTATTCCTACTTTTTTTCCTTTTTTATAGTGAAAATTTATTTAACTTCACCCATTTCTTTTTTTCATTGGTGTGATTTTATTTTATTGTTTTAAATTGGAGGATAATGCTTTACAATGTTGTGTTGGCTTCTACTGTACAACAAGGTGAACTAACCATAATTATACACATATACCCTCCCTCTTGAGTCTCCCTCCCCCTCCCTCCTGACTTTACCAGTTTCTTATTTCAACATTGCCTCTTGCATACCATTCCTTTCTCCTGTATTCATTTTCTTCATACTGATAATTTTTTCACTGAAGGTCTGCTGCTGCTGCTGAAGTCTAGAGTTGTAATATGCCAATCTTGTGGGTAGCTTTGGTATTGTTTTGAAAATGTCTTTATTCATGTCCCTCTTGAAATAATTTGTCAAGGTATAGAATTCTAAGTAGATATTTTGCCCTGCGCATTTTGTAATATTACTCCACTGTCTTTTTGTCTCAATTGTTCCTTATGAAAAGTCTCTTTTTGGCCATCCTTTTGCAGGTAATCTGTTTTCTCTCTTGGAGCCTTTCAGTCTTATCTTTTTTGTCTCTCATGTTGTGCCCTTTCATTATGTGTCCAGATATAATCTGTTTCTGTGTATTCTACCTGGAATTCTGAATGCTTATTAATCTGAAGTCACGCCTCTGTTTTTATATCTAAAGGTTTCTCACTTATTTCCTCTACAAATTTATTTTAAAATAATTAGTGAGCACTTATCATGTATCAGGAATGCTTTCAAGTTCTAGAGATATAGAAATGAACATAAGAGACAAAAGTCCGTACTCTGATTTTGAGTCCCTTATACCTCCAGTCTTCCCTGAAATACCCATTAGGTGAGTGTTGAACCTTCTAATTTTACCTTCTATGTTTTCTTCATCTGAAGTTTTCCTTTCTTAACTATAGTTGACCCTTGAACAATTTGCATTAGAAGTACTGACCCTCTGTGAAATTGAAAATCTGTGTTTAACTTACAGTTGGCCCTTCATAGACGCAGTTCTTTTATATCCGCAGTTCCTCTAAATCCATGATTTCACATCCCTTGGATTCAACCAACTGAGGACAATGTAGTGTTTACTATTGAAAACAAATCTGCGTATAAGTGGACTTCACAGTTCAAACCCATATTGCCTAAGGATTAACTGTATCTCTTTATCTTAACCTTATTCTGAGTAATTTTTTCAGTTCCATTTTCTAGTTTATTAATTTTTTTAACTGCGTTTGGTCTATTGTTCAATCCACCCATTGTTTCTTTCTTGAAATTTAATGTCTATATGTTTTTATTTCTAGAATTTCTATTTGGTACTTAGTATCTACTGGTTTTTAAAAATATTATCTCTTTGCCTTTTAATTTTTTTATTTTTAGCCCTTTTTCTATGTTTCAATATTTTAAGCAAATTTTTAGATTATTTGTTATTTCTGCTTTTGAATTTTTAAAAATGATTTATTTTCTCTTGTGTGTTACATCTTCATCAAGAGTTGTTTTTCATAGAAATCCTACCTACCTCAGGATTGCTAGCATATCCTTATAAAGCAATTTGACATTTGCTTCTGCTGGTCTAATCTGGGATTTGCCCATTCCCAAATTTACCTTTTTGTTAATGTTGGCCTAGAGACCTTGTACAGCCTGAAAGTATGCATTTAAACTTGTCCTTGCATTGTGGTGTAAGTGTGGATTTCAGATTTTTTTAAGGTCATTCATTTTCTACTCTTTGCTCAAGCACATGACAAGCTTTCTTGTGGTTTCCTCAGATTGACAAGTAATGTTCTTCTAGAACTGTTTCACTTATGAAGCAGGTGTTTTTGACTTCAGCTTTATGTAAGTGTGTCAGCGACAGCTCCTGACATCAGGTGGCCATTACAGGACTCCCCTCACTGCACGCATGCCATTAAACTCTCAGCCCCTAGCCATTCAGGCTTCTAACTGGTCTGGATTGTTCCATAAGCCCCTTGGCTTCAGCTCCGACTATTTGGTCCACTTTGACTTCCCTCTTTATTTCTGTTATCTGGAGATTTCTCTTTCATCTCTTTTTTAAACTTTTTATTTCTTATTAGAGTATAGCAAATTGACAATGTTGTGATAGCTTCAGGTGCGTGGCAGAGCTGCTCATCCATACATATGCATTTTCTCCCGCCTCCCCTCCCATCCAGGCTGCCACATAACGTTGAGCAGAATTCCCTGAATTACCCCTTCAATCCAAACACTTCAAAACAGTGAACAAAACTGTAATGACAAATATTACTACATTAAAAAAATAGATTAAATACTGCTATATTTAAAATGGATAACCAACAAGGATGGGAGGGGAGGTGGGGGAAAACGGATAGATATATATGTATGGCTGAGTAGCTCTGCTGTGCACCTGAAACTCTCAATATTGTTAATTTGCAGACAGCCAACGTCTGTCTGTGTGATCACATGGTGGAAAGGGTGAGCTTGCTCTTTAGGACTTTTTTTATAAGAATGCTCATCATGAGGACTCCACTTTGGTGACCTAAACACCTCCCAAAGGCCCCACCTCCTAATACCATCATCTTGGAGGTTAGGGTTTTGACATGAATGTTCAGTTCAGTTCAGTTCAGTCGCTCAGTTGTGTCCGACTGTTTGCGACCTCATGAATTGCAGCATGCCAGGCCTCCCTGTCCATCACCAACTCCGAGACACCCAAACATTCAGACCATAGATGTTAAGTAACTTATCTAAAGTAACTTGCTTTGGGCGAGTACTTAGCTTCTCTGAGGCTAAGTTTCCTTTTCCTTAAAACGGTGATAATAAACCCTACCTCAAAAAGTGGTTCTGAAGATTAAGTGAGATAAACAAGAAATAATATGGGCCAAGCACTTGGGATATGTTAATGCTCACACATGTTAGTCTCCTCCCATCATCTCCCTTCTGAACTGGTTCTACTGAACCAGGATTGTGCTTCAGTAGTTCTGATCAGAGACCTCTGGGCAGAGGCCATGGCTACATCTCTTAATATATTGTGTTTTCTTGGTAATCAGTTTAGATTTCTCTTGGATGAATTTCCACCATTTTTATTCTACATCTATACCACCTCTTCATAGCCCAGCCTATTAAAAAATATATATACATTTATGTAGTAGGGTAGCAGGGAATGGGGTTAGGTTTTTTAAAAAATTATTTTTATTTATTCATGTATTTGCCTACATTGGATCTTAGTTGTGGCATGTAGGATCTTCCATCTTCATTGTGGCATGCAGGATCTTTAGTTGTGCTGCACATGGGATCTGGTTCCCTAATCAAGCATCAAACCCTGCTTGAGAACACAGAGTCTAAGGCGCTGGACCACCAGGGAAGTCCTAGATCAACCATTTTATAGAATAACTATGTTACTACCCAAGACTTATGCCCCTCTTAACCAGAAATATCTCTGTCCTTTACTTGTTGGTGTTCCTGTTCTTTAAAGAGATAAAAACCCTTCATCTCATTTTTGAATATAACATTTTAAATGCAAAGACTTCAGAGAGCATACATAAGGAATAAATATCAGAACTACTTCTGGGACTAGGTTTTCCCAAGAGAGATCATGAAGGCCCTGAGTGATTGAGGAGTAGGGACAAAGAAGAAGGCCATCACAGTGTATAGATGGACCGAAATTATTTCTTAAGGATTTTATAAGATATAAAATCTTATAAATGATTGTTGCCTGTTTGCAATCATTTATCTGGGTCCTGTGGAATCTGTACTTGGCCCAGAGCTTTTTTATATGTCTTATCAGAAATAATAATCATGATAGCTATGATTGTTTTTAAGTAGAAGAAAAGAGCATCATGAAAACAACATAATTGGAATTATGAATATGCTTCCATATAAATATTTGTGGCTCAGAGCACAAAAATAACTTTTCCATTGCAGAGCTAAGCCAAGACTCTGGTGAAAGCAGCACTGAGAATCTAATTTAAAACAGCCGTGGCCCAGAAATTCAGAGTTGGGGCTGACATATTGGCCTCTCTTCACCCCTCTGAAGGCTTTTTCCCACTAGTTCATGGTAACTTATATTCAGGGCCAACTTGGAGGCTGTGGAAGATGGTAATTGATGCGACAAATGTTGCTTTTGTTGGCCTCAGTTTAGCATTAATGCAAACATAGAGAAATGTTTTAATCTGTGCAGCTCCAGGCCTGTTGCTAGTCTGTGGCTTAAAGCAGAACCCCATCAATTTTGTGAAAATCCCTGGTGCTGCTGCTCGTCGTGGCTTCACTGGAAGGTGACTAGTTGGGCTCTTTCTAAGTAGCACAGGAATGGTCTGATGTTCTGATTTTCAGAAAAATTTTCCGGGGTCATGGGGAATAGCAATTGGACTTTCCTAGGACTTGCCAGGTGGCACTAGTGGTAACTGCCTGCCAATGCAGGAGATATAAGAGACGCAAGTTCTATCCCAGGGTTGGGAAGATCCTCTGGAGAAGGAAATGGCAACCCACTCTAGTATTCTTGCCTGGAGAATTCCATGGACAGAGGAGCCTGGTAGGCTACATGTAGTCCATGGGGTCACACAAAGTCAGACACAACTGAAGTGACTTAGCACAGAAACTTGGTGATCATCTCAGAATCTTCCAACTCCAAGAAGGCTCAGACTTGCCTAGATGAGCATTTTTTTCCTCATAAGGAAGGAAATTATTTAGGTTTTTCACCTTCTTCTCATTCATCTTTGACTCAACTCCCAGTGAGGATGGCTCTGTACTGCACCTGATGGGGTTTAGCTACTCAAACAGCTCCCGGCTTGTCAAGATCTGCCTCATCCCCCCGCACGATCCCTTCTCCACCCAGATGTTCCTGCTTATCTGTTCAGCGTGCCCATCTGTGCACATGCAGGCTCTCACCAGCTGAGGGTGGGAACAGGGCTGCAGGCGCTGCTGCTTGTGGCCTTCTTGTTGGTCTAAAAAGGGGACACCTTTCCCAGATTCCCACAAGGGGGCTGAGTGGGCTCCCTGAACTGCATCCTGCCTGTGGAGACCGGATGAGACAGGTGCTGGCTCTTGTATTGATTTCCTCCTCTCTGTTCTTCATTCCCTGTTCCCATGGAGAGGTTCCTTTAACCCCTTCCCTCTTGGAACTTTTGTTTGTCTTGTTTCTGATTTGTTGCATTCCTCTAACCTGACCTACTCCTCCTTCTAGGACCCTCATTTGACTTTGTTTAGGGCTGGTCCATCCCCACCCCCTTTTGGTAGATGTGGCTGATGCATGCAGCCATAAGTTACTTCTCTTGGAGGCTCCTACACACCAGGATTGGTGGTGATGCTGTGGCCGACATCACTCTTCTGGGGTCACCACATCATTATGGAGAATGATGAAGGTGCTGTGGTTCTGCAAAGTTTTGGTGGCCAAGAGAGATGTACATGAAAACAGTCTCTTCTATCTTCTAATGTTTCAGCCTTTAAAATTATGTGTGTGTAGGCAGGAACCCTCAGGTTCGACCTGGATTCCTGCCAATAGCTTCCTGTCTGGTTTCCCTGTCTCTGGCCCCAACACCTTCCAGTCCATCCTCTACTGTCAGAACTTTCTTTCTAAAATTCTTACCTGATCCTGTTTATTCTCTCTCAATTCTTTCACTGAATCCTGTTGCCTTTAGGATAGAATCAAGCTCCTTAGTATGATACAGTGGGGCTTTTGTACCTTACTCCCTACCTGCCTGTTTTGCGCTATCACCCACATTAACTCCTGACCCCAGCCATGCCCACCTACCTATGGGATGAGGTCCTCTCTTGCCTCTCCATCTTTGCACACACCCTCACCTCTCTCTGTTCTGTTCTGCCTGATAAATTCATAGCCTCCTTCAAGACCCAGTTCAGAAGCCCCACTCTTCCTAAGGCCTTTTCAAACCACCAGTACCGGCAGCTTTATTCCTCCTACCACAGTTATGGACACTGCCACCATCTCTGGCACCAATCTTAATGAAGCATCTGGCTTAATTAAATACCGTAACACCCTGTACTGGGCTTTATCACATTGACAAGACATTTGAGAATTGTCCCTGCTGGACAGAGACTGCCCTGGGGCAATGTACTGTGACTGTTTTACTTGTACCAGCACGCAGCATAGTGTTAAGGGTGCTTAGTTATCATATTGTTCAGTGAATATGTGCATGCATGAAAGAATGAACTCATTCACATACACCATTGTGTACACACACACTGAGATGTAAAGCCCTTGGAAGCTTACTTCAGATCTTACTGGGATATTTACAGAGTACATCATAGGTGCTCACTAAATGTCTGTTGAATCAAAGAAAGAATGAATGCAGATACACATTATGGAAAATTTGCTCCAAAATGTACTCTGAGCTGCACTGTGGCCTCACTTCCTCTCAATTGCAGTAGAAAGAACATAGGCCTGGAAAACCAAAGATTAGAATTCACGTTCATCTTTTTGACTATGAGTGCATCACTTTGCCTTGTTGGGCCTATATTTCCTCATCTGTCAAATGAGTTGTTAGAAAAGATACTTAATGCCGATTGCACAGTCTAGATTCAGTCTTTATTGGAAGGCCTAAATCAAATGACCAGTTGCTTTCCATTAAGTGGCATGAATTTGGGACTCACATTTTTTGGCCTTATCGTGGAACATGTTCATGACAAGCCCTGGGTACTGGGTAGGGAGCTGAGACCACGAGGTGGCCAGTGGCAGAAGGAAAAAAACCTAGTTGTAAAGCCAACACAGAGCTAGCATTCCTGGCTGGGATGAGATGCCCTAAGCAAAGCAGGGGCAGCCGTCAGTGTCCGATGGCAGTCTGAGATCACAGCTGGCTGGAGATAACCAGGAAAGAAGTACTGACAGGCTGAATGACATGCTTTCAGGGGTGTGCTAAAAATGTGCCCCTGGCTGGAGAGGCTGTGGGACAACCTAGTAGAGGTCATCAAGACCAGCTGTCCTCAGTTGTTTGAAGAATGAGTAGGTGAAGAAGTATTTAAACTTAGTCTGTGTCCCTCTCAGAGCATCAGTGGAAGCCAGGAGGAGGTTAATTTAGAGTTAATAGGAGAGAGAAGAGTTTAATTCTGTCCAAATGATAATGTGATGAACTCACTTATAAAGTAATAAGGTCTCCATTACTGCAAGTTTCCACAGCAGCTGCATAATTCCTCAGCAGAGATGTGGTACTAGAGATTTCTCTTTTCTGAAGATCGGACTAGAAGATGTTTAAAGTTGTTGTTTTTTTTTTCTTCTGATTTTAAGAGCTCTTTGCTTTTTGTGTCTTCTCCAGGTCTTATTTAGGGAGACACTTTCAGATTTCGTAGCCCTTCTTTTTGTGACCTGGTCTCAGCACACCCTATCCCTATTAGTGGGTGACCAGCTTTTGGCCTGATCGTTTTTGAATGTCCTCCTTAAAATGAGCACCCTGGATGGGACCTCTTGTGCCAGGATGTGGCCTGGCCAGGACCTCTCTGGTGACATTCCTCAATTATAAAAGGTAGGAGGCCTCTTAAGTTCTCATCTACCTTTTCGCTCTGTGTTGAGCTGTAAGAGTGAGCAGCAGCGAGCCTCGGCTTCTGGTGTATCCTGTACCACCTCAAACAATGCACAGACTTCATTTCCTTCCACCCAGAGATGCATTTCAGATGTCTCTGTGGTTAACCTTCTCATCTCAGGCTTGGGGGAAACTTTCTTTACTGGGCTCTTCCACGGGACTCCATCCTTGCCATCTCAAGAGCCTCACATTTCGCCCTAGATGCTTTATCTTTCTGGTGTTTGTCTTCCCCTTTCTTTTTCATCTCTTCTTTCTCAGCTCTCCATGCCTGCTGTATACTATGGCATTTCTATTTGTGCAGTGTTTTCCTTTTCAAATTCTTTGGCCTCCTGGTATCCTAGTGAATAGGAATGTGGATGGCTTGTCAGCTCCATTGTGCATATGAGGAAAAATGCCCAGAGAGGTTAAGTGATGCGCTTAATTTACTGGAACCGGGCTTCCTGACTTCTGTCCCAGCCCCAGCCACTGTCCAGAGATCACAGTGCATTTGCTAATAGCACTGGAGTCACAAAGAGCTTCAGATTTTTCTGTGTGTGTGGTCACTGTACCAAAAGAAATTTACCCGGGAACTAATCTCGGGCCTCTAGAGACTCATAGTCTGCAAACACACTGAAATAAACTAAGCATGACCAGAGCCAAAGAGCTTGTGGAGTGCTTCATGTTTTTTTCAAAGAAATTTTCAGGTATGTGATGCTTCTCAAAGTCCCTTGAGGTGGGAGACCACCTGTGAGTCTTACTTTGCAGGTAAAGGTCACAGGTGGAGTCCAGGCCTAAGATGTGGGGAGGAGGCTCTGAGCAGACACCCTCGTTCCTGGTCCACGAATTTTCCTCATGTTTATGCTCCTGGAAAATCAGAGAAAGGGTGTGATTTGTTTCTATGTAGTACCAAAGGCAGTAGAGACCGTAATGGCAACCTAGGGATCTGGGTTTTTCAATTGGCATAAGAAATAGCTCATGCTATGTTTGGAGGTAAGATCTGGGCCCGGGGGTCTGAGGAAGGGGCTGGGGGCAGACTCTGGCCCTGGAGATCAGGCCACGTCCATCCAAGTGGATTGGGAGGTCATAAGGCCTGCTGGGAGGAAGCATACAGGCTAGGGTGTCAGTTGTTGAGACATAGGGAAAGAGGTGGCTTTCTAGGATCTGGTCAATGTGCTGACAATTCCAAAGTGTGAAGGACTATCTGCTTACACCATATGTGAGTCTTGTTGCAACCTTGCTTTATTCTGCCATTTATTCAGCAGGTATCAGCAAGCACCTACTAAACATGAGTAAATCTCTTACATAGTTATGGCTTTTCTTATGAAGACCCCATATATGTGTGTGTTTATGTCTATATTTTTCTGTATATCTCTGTATATCTCACATAGGTTTATTCTTATTAATGCACATAAACAAACTATGGGGATACATAGTCTTTTCCTCTGTTCATGAATTAGGAAACTGAGGTCCAAGAGGGTCACTGGTTTGCTCAAATTCCTACAGTGACTTGGAGCTTCTCAGGTGGTGCTAGTGGTAAAGAACCCACCTGCCAATGCAAGAGACATGGGTTTGACCCCTGGGGTGGGGAGATCCCCTGGAAGAGGGCAGGGCAACTTACTTCAGTATTCTTGCCTGGAGAATCCCCATGGACAGAGGAGCCTGGTGGGCTATAGTCCATTGGGTTGTACAGAGTTGGACACGACTGAAGTAACTTAGCACCACAGTTGCTTAGAAACTGAGCCAAGTCCCAAATCCACGTATTCTGAGTTCTGTTACTGGTACAGTACTTACAACTGCTTTGCACATGGTAAGCAGTTCCTAACGTTCAAAGTTCTAGTATGCTTGAAGAGAAATAGAGAAAAACACCTTTGTGGTTATTAACCAAGGTTTCATTTTATCTTGAGAGGCTGGAAAACCTAAATGCAAAGTTGAAATGCAATTTGAGCCCTTTAAATTCTTTATGTGGGCATTTATAGGGATGGCAGTCCCTGTTCAAGTCAGGTACAAGTCATCTTCTTAGATTTGGAATTAGCATTCATGTTCTAGTTCATCCTGCCCTAGTGTCAGACGCCCTAGTTGAGTGGCCAAATGCTACAGGAAGAATAGGCTGCTTTCCTTGGTAAAGTGGTTGTGGGTGAGTGGGCTGGGGTCACTGTGCCAGCAGTCTGGGTCCTCCTACAGTAAAGGAAGGTCCCTACTCCCAAGCTCCCAGGGCCAGAATATGCAACTCAGCTCACAGCTTACGTCCCCTTCCCTACCCCTGTGGCCTATACTTTGACCATGAGCTGAGCCTTTCTAAGTCCTGTGCCTGCCCCTGTAAAGGTGCCTTGAGCCCTGGAAATTGGGCACAACAAACTGAGCAAGGCTGATTCCAGATGGTGAAGCCCCTGCTAAGGCTACCTAGATCAGGGTGGATGCTTCGATGGAGACTCAGCTTCCTGGGAAGCCTGGGGCCTGGCTATGAATTTTCCCCCTGTCAGAAGGTCGTTCTGTCCTATCTTCCCACCTGCCCATCTCCTCACCCTCTTTCCTTTCCACCTAGAAGCAGCTGTTCTACTGTGCTTTCCTTGGCACAGTTCTTGCCCTACAGGAACCTATAAGAAACTGGGATGAGTCAGAACCTGGCTTCAGCGTCAGGTACATTCTTCACTCATTCACCAAACATTTATTTGGCCTATCAGCCTGTGTCAGGGCAAGGAACCCAGCCCCAGATAAGATCCTGCCAAGTCCTTAGCCTGTGATTGCTCCCACCTAAAATCGAGACTCCATGAGGTGCCCAGCCCATGCTGACAAGTGCTATTGGAAATGCCAGTCTGGATTCCTGGCTAATCACCTACTCTAGGGGGTTAGTGCCCTGGTGCTCTTTGTTTCTGCCACATTCTTCAGGCCTCAGCATCTTCCTTGGGAGCCTTGCTCTGCTGTCCTAGGGCTGCATTGTCCTTGCTCCAATTATCTGTAGTTGCAGAAAACCACTCTAAAGCATAGAGGTTTTCATCGATGGATGAATGGATAAACAGAATGTGGTATACATGTACAATGGAATGTTTTTCAGCCTTTGAAAGGAAGTTCTGGCACATGCTTCAACATGAGTTAACCTTGAAGGCATAAGGCTAAGTGAAATAAGCCTTTCGTGACACAAGGACAAATACTATATGATTCCACTATGTGAGGTACATAGATTTATCAGACTCATAGAAGCAGAAAGTATAGTGGTTGCCAGGGGCAACCATGTGGGGGGATGGGGAGTTAGTGTTTAATGGGTACAGAGTTTCAGTTTGTGAAGATGAAAACATTCTGCAGATGGATGGTGGTTGCTCAGCAATGTGGATATAGTTAATGTCATAGAACTGTACACTTAAAAATGATTAAAAGGGCTAATTTTGTCTATATGTATCTTACCACATAAAAAATGTAAAGGCTTAAAACCACGATTTAGTGTTCTCTCTCCTGGTTTGTGGGTTGACTGGGCTCAGCTGGTGGATTTTTCTGTCATGTTGTTGTGGCCAGATGGTGACTGGGACTAGAATCACTGAAAACTCGAGTGGCTGATGTCTAGATGGTGTCTCAGTGTGGCTTCTCCGTAGCCTGGGATTCTTATGTGGTGCCTCAGGGCTCCAGCAAGCAGGAAATGGCAGCCTCTGGGTCAGCTCAGGCCCAGCATTGTCACTTCTGCCACATGGAATTGGTTAGAGGAGTGAAAGACCCACCCAGGTTCAGGGAGAGGGGAAAGAACCCTCCTTCCATTGGGGGAGGGACAGAGTGACCTTTCAGAAGGACATTAGACGGGAGACATTATTGTGGCCATTTTTGGAAAACTTCCAGCCTGAAGTGTAGTTGCAGGAGTCCTAAGACATTTTGGTAGGAAGACACATTCTTGGTAGAGAGGCACATACTTCTCTGTGGACCTCTTTTTAGGAGAATTCATCTTTGTAGATTGTTAAGAGTTTAAAGGGCCCTTGGAAACCACTTGCTAGCAGTGACTTGTTTTAACTTACAGAGCAGAGAGGAACAGAGCCTCCCAAACACTGGCCTCCTGGCTCCCCGGCTGGGCAAGCAGCTGTGGGGACTGTGAGCAGTAGTACAAGGGTCTGGTGGAGAGGTGGGTATAGCAGGAGAACAGAGATGGTGATGTCCACTGGAGAACCAGCATCATAGAGGCTGGGTGAGCCCCTTGCTGGCTGGTTCTGACTGGAGCATGTGGACTTCATTGGGCAGGTCTCTGCAGGGACACCCGGGGCACTTTGTGAGGAGGCTGGAAGTTCAATTCAGTTCAGTTCAGTCACTTAGTTGTGTCCAACTCTTTGCAACCCCATGGACTGCAGCATGTCAGGCCTCCCTGTCCATCACCAACTTCCGGAGTTTATGCAAACTCATGTCCATTGAGTTGGCGATGCCATCCAACCATCTCATCCTCTGTTGTCTCCTTCTCCTCCCACCTTTAATCTTTGCCAGCATCAGGGTCTTTTCTAATGAGTCAGTTCTTCACATCAGGTGGCCAAAGTATTGGAGTTTCAGCTTCAGCATCAGTGCTTCCAATGAATATTCAAGACTGATCTCCTTTAGGATGGACTGGTTGGATCTCCTTGCTGTCCAAGGGACTCTCAAGGGTCTTCTTCAACACCACAGTTCAAAAGCATTAGTTCTTCAGCCCTCAGCTTTCTTTATTGTTCAACTCTCACATCTGTACGTAACTACTGGAAAAACCGTAGCTTTGACTAGATGGACCTTTGTTGGCAAAGTAATGTCTCTGCTTTCTAATATGCTGTCTAGGTTGGTCATAACTTTTCTTCCAAAGAGCAAGTGTCTTTTAATTTCATGGCTGCAGTCACCATCTGCAGTGATTTTGGAGGCCCCCCCCCCCAAATAAAAGTCTGTCACTGTTTTCATTGTTTTCCCATCTATTTGCCGTAAAGTGATGGGACCAGATGCCATGATCTTAGTTTTCTGAATGTTGAGTTTTAAGCCAACTTTTTCACTCTCCTGTTTCACTTTCATCAAGAGGCTCTTTAGTTCTTCTCCACTTTCTGCCATGAGGATGGTGTCATATGCATATATGAAGTGATTGATACCTCTCCTGGCAATCTTCATTCCAGTTTGTGCTTCATCCATTCCAGCATTTCGCATGATGTACTCTGCATATAAGTTAAATAAGTTACTTATTTAAATGAAGACTCAAAGTTAGGATGAAGGCAGTCACTCTGCTAGAAGCTCAACTGCCTTAGGTTAGAGATCCTTAAGTTTAAATATAAGCAACTCCCATTGCTCAAAGTGTCAGTTGGTAAATCCATTCGTTCACAGCCACTTATACATTTCTGATCATACTTCGCTCAAAGTGCAAAATTCTTCATTTAGCCTTTAATGGCCTTTATAATGTGCTAAGATTCATGAATATTTTGCATGTACTCCCTGTGGACTTAGAGACACAAATACTATTTTTGTGTGTGATATCTGCATTTGAGACTAAGAGCAAGGGTAATTGGTGATGATCTATGCTTGGTTTGTAAATAGGACCTTACTAAATGATTTTTAAAAATCTCTCCCTATTCTTAGAATTGCTTAAGTTTTGTATATTTATACACATGTACATTTAAGGAATTCCTGGCAGTTGCGAGACTTGAAGCAAACATACTTTGCCCTCTGTCAGTCAGTTCTTCCTGCCTCTGTATTCCCACTGATGTGGGCGTTGCCAGGTGAGCTTCGTGGTCAGTAACGGCCTCAGAGTAGCCATGGATAAACCAAAATACATTTGATTGGAGAACAAACACAGCCCTGTTCACCTCTGAGGTCATCTCCATGGCTTGTGCCCCAGTTTGGGTGGCCAGAGAGGAGACCTGCCATAGTAATGATCAGGGTGTGTATAACTGGATTTTCTGTCTGCGTAGTGGAGTGAATGCAGTCAGGCAGGAGAAATTCTCTTATGCTGGTGTCAGCTGGTGTGGGACCCAAATACACAGGCACGTGGGCAGATGGGTATGATCACCGCTGTCTGATCTGCCACCCCACATCTCTGCCTAAGCAGATGCCCCCTCCGAGGGAAGCCTCTTGACCCTGAGCTAAGACTTTCTTCTCTGAACCTCCTGGTCTGCGTTAGTGCAGGAGGATGAACAGATGCTGCCTGTTACTTGAAGTGGCTTTCTCTGGTCTTTCCTTCCAGGTTATAAGCACCTTAGTGTTGCTGAACCCAAGTTTATGTGCCCAATGCACAGTGAAGCCAAATAAACCGAAACATTAGAATTTGGAATGGAGAAAGGTTTATTGAAAGGGCCATACAACGAGAACAGGGTGGCTCATGCTCTAAAGGCCTGAACGCCCTGATGGGTTTCAGGGAAGCATTTTTAAGTTGCAAGCTGAGGGGAGGAAGTCATAAGACATGTGATCAGCTCTTACACAATTCTCTCTTTGGTGGATGGGGTGAAGTATTAGGACAGTTCACAGGGGTTCCCATTATCAATCCTCAGGCTCTATAGGGGCTCTCTGGGGACCATGTACTCATGGTCATCAAGTAATTACTTCTTCCATTTGGTAGGGGTTTTAGCATCTGTAAAACAACTCAGGAAGTGTGCATCAGGTACTTCAGGGAGGAACTAGAGATTCTGTGACTGCCATATGAATGATTTACTGTTTAAAATGTTACTGGTTCTCCTGGCCCAACTGCTACATTCATCAGTACATATTCATGTTTTCTCAGTCATTAATTCTTGAACCAGTCTTTTGTGACTCTGGGGAGGTCTGGGAGAGTACAGCCTTTGTATAGACAAGAGACAGAGAACATGGTGGGGTGGTCCGTTGTGAGGAGTCACCACAGGTTACATTAGGAGCAGCAGTCTGTAGTCATAACAGCCTCTACGTATGTTTTTCCCCCATGCACCTACCGTTTTAGAGATGTTACTTTATTTAGTATGTGCAAGAACCCTGTCTTGGTTTGTCCCACCTGCCATAACAGAATACTATACAACTGGGTGGCACCAACAACAGAAAGGTATTTCCCAGAGTTCCAGAGGTTGGAAGTCAAAGGTCATGGGGTCTGCAGGTTGGGTTTCGTCTGAGGCTCCTCTCCTTGGCTTGTGGATGGTTACTGTCTGTGTCCTCACATGACTTTTTTCTTTGTGTGTTTGAATCTCTGGTGTCATGTATCCTAATCTTTCCTTTGAAAAAATCTTTAAAAAATGTTGTTTGTTTACTTTTAGCTGTGCTGGATCTTCCTTCCTGTGCATGGGCTTTCTCTAGTTTCAGTGATCAGGGGTTACTCTGCAGTTGTGGTACGTGGGCTTCTTGTTGCAGTGGCCTCTTTCATTTCAGAACAGGGGCACTAGGTCACGTGGGCTCAGTAGTTGTGGCTCACAGGGTAAATTGCCCCAGGGCGTGTGGAATCTTCCTGGGCCAGTGATGGGACTGTGTCCCCTGCATTGGCAGGCAGTTTCCCAACCGCTGGATCACCTATCTGGGTAGTCCACGTCCTAATCTTTTCTTTAAAGGACACCATTCAGATTGCCCCAGGGTTTAACCCTAACTTTAACTTAGTCACCTTTGTAAAGGCCCTGTCTCCAAATACAGTCACATTTGGAGGTCCTGGGGTTTAGGAATGAATTTGGGGTGGATGCAGTTTAGCCCCTGCTGCTGCCAAGTCGCTTCAGTTGTGTCCGACTCTGTGCGACCCCAGAGATGGCAGCCCACCAGGCTCCTCTGTCCCTGGGATTCTCCAGGCAAGAACACTGGGGTGGGTTGCCATTTCCTTCTCCAATGCATGAAAGTGAAAAGTGAAAGTGAAGTCGCACAGTCGTGTCCAACTCATAGCGACCCCATGGACTGCAGCCTACCAGGCTCGTCCGTCCATGGGATTCTCCAGGCAAGAGTACTGGAGTGGGGTGCCATTGCCTTCTCCGACCTAAAGGTTAACTGTTATTATCCCTGTTTTAGACCTAGGGGAGCTGATGATCAATGTCACTGAGGCTCGAGGTCACACAGAAGTCAGTGGCAGGACTGGGATTTACAATCTCTCTTAACTACTAAACCTTTCTTTCCCAACCAGATGACCAGGGACTCAGGTCTTAACCTGTGGTATGCAGGGTGCTTCTCCCAGGATCCAGCACTCAGAAGGCCCATTAACCTCTTAGCTGAATGAATGATCAGGGGATGTGTGGGACGAGAATTTGTACCAGAACATTTGGCAGATGCTCCCCAAAGCCCAGCATCCAAGGATCAAGATCCTGCATCAGTTTTGTTAGATGATGGTTCTTTACTTCTCATAAAGATGATTCCAGTCTGAATGCAGTGAGATGAATGTGGGGGTAGGAGTCACATTTAAAAGCATTAAACAGCCTTTCTGGGCAATATAGCTCCTGCCTCCTTTCAAACCACTAAAAAAGCAATTACATGGTAATTAAGATAAATTACTTGACCAAGTTTCATAGTAAAGTGATTGACTTTGGGTTTTCCACCACTAAATACTGAATTCCAGAGAGAGATCCTTTTTGTAGCTCTTTAAACTTCCAGGACTTTCTGCTTATCTTCAGGAGGTCCACTGAGCCTGCAGGGAAGAGGGGAAGGAGGAGATTTGCATGTTTAAGATGTGTGATCTGAGCCAGGCCCCTTGCAGCTAACTTTAGCCCACATCTTTTTCAGAACTCAGAATCCAAATCCAGGAGGGGCCATCTAATAACCATGGGGTCCCACACCCAGCCCTGCCCTGGTGGCCCTATGAAGATAATACCCTTGCTCATAAGCCTGGCTCTTCCCACTGGGGGACCCACAGCCATATAAATACCAGAAGGCAGCCCTGAAAGCAGGCCTTGTTTACAGGCCCTCAGAGGCTCGAGGGCTCACTTGTCTGCCGCCTCCCCATGGCCAGGGGTGGGCTGGATTTTTCCGAGAGTGGGAGGCCTTGGGCCTTTTTGTGTTCCTGAGCCCAGAAGGTAGGTAGGGTATGAAGAGGCAGGCTGCCAGGAATCAGTCCACGAGGGAAACAACACAGCCCGCAGAAACCCAGGAACTGAGATGGGGAAGGTGGTCAAGATAGAGCCCAGCCTCTGCCCATGGGCCCCCAGCACTCATGCTCCCTTTGCTTCCTAACTGGCAGCCTGGCCTCAGCCCTACCCGGTCACCCTGGACCTAATCACAGAGATTGTCTGTCTCTATTATACTGCCTCCTGCAGCCCTTCAAGGGTCCCATGAAGACACACTTTCTGCCTTGGGGGTCCCTGCACCTCCTGCTTTTTTGCCTTTTGGGTGCATCTTCCTTTTTCCTTTTATTTTCTTCTTCCAATAAGGTGACCCAGTACTCAGCCTCGGGCACCCCGGGGCCTCTCTCTTTCTCTCCTGCGTTCAGCTCTCGTCTATCCAAGAAAGACCCTTAGATCTACATGTCTGGTCCCCTGTTTTCTCTCCAGGAACTGTCCGGGTTTCTAGCTCCTTGCTAGGTGTTTCCTTTTGGATCTGCCTCAGGCCTCACCAATGTGTGCAACTCAGCTCCTCTTCTGGCCTCTCCTGTGTCTCTACTTCTTGATGTCAGACTTCCCCATTCCCCTGTTTTCTAGGTCACATTTGGTGTCCAAGTCCTGTCAAGTATTCTTTTAAAATATCCCTTTATTGCCCTCCTGTTTTTTTTTTTTTTTTTAAAGTTAGATCTATATTTATTGAACTAGAGGAATGTCTGTTTTTGTTTTTGTTTTTTTTTTTACTGTACTGCACATCTTGTGGGATCTTGGTTTCCAAACCAGGGATCGAACCTAGGCCTTGGACAGTAAAAGCAGAGTCTTAACCAACTGCCAGGGAATTTCCCACAATATTGCTACTAAGCAGATATTTTAAAAAGCGAGCATGTATAGTATGGTTCTAAAATGAAACTTCCATATGTGTATATATATGTGTGTTTATATGTGTATGAACATGGAAACAGTGTGGAAAGATACGTATTGTGCTTTTCACCGAATTACAATAGTGGAGTGAAAATAAATGGAAAAGAATTAACTTTTCTTTATGCATTTTTGTACTGTTTTATTTTTTGAACTGAGTGTATATCACTGTTATTTATTTTTCTTTGCTGTTATAGTTTATTGAAAGATATTGAATATAGTTCCCTATGCTATAAAGTAGAACCTTGTTTATTTTATATATAGTAGTTTGTATCTACTGCTCTCAAACTCCTAATTTGTCCCTTTCCCCCCCATTCTCCCTTTGATAACTCTAAGTTTGTTTTCTATGTCTAAGTTTATTTCTGTTTTGTAAATAAATCCGTGTCATTTTTTAGCTTATACATATAAGTGACGTCATATGATATCTGTCTTTGACTTCGCTTGGTATGATAGTGTCTGGGTCCCTCCCTGTTGCTGCAAGTGGCATATCATTTCTTTTTTTGGGCTGAGTAGTATTGGATTGTGTGTATGTACCATATCTTTATCTATTTATCTGCCAGTAGATACTTAGGTTGCTTCGATGTCTTGGCTGTTGTAAATCTCTCTCTCTTATCCCGATTCCTGCTCTGGTAGACAGTGTGATGTAGTAGAAAGAGCAGGAGATTTAGAGCCCAACACAGGGTTCAGTTCTGACAGCACTGTTTTCCAGATGTGCCACCTCAGGCAGACCCCGAACTGAAGCCCCTGATTCACTGTCCATAAGGTAGACATATGTGGGAGAGTAGATACCCTGCTCACCACACTCAGCTCACTGGCCTCAGTACAGGGCAGGATTTCTCATCCTCGGTGCTATTGATACGTTGGGCTGGATAATTCTTTGCTTTGGGGCTGTCCTGTGCATTAGAGGATCTGTGAACAGCGTCTTCTCACTAAATGACAGCAGCCCCTGCCCATTCCCTAGTTATAAAGACCGAAGATGTCTTCAGAAAATGCCACATGTGCCTTGGAAAACTAAATCCCTGTAGTTGAGAACCACTTGTACAGAGTGACTGAGTCTTGGGTTGTGGGTCCCAGGTTTTTAGGTTTTAACCTTACAACCACCATCCACATGTAGAAAGGGAGCCAGCATGGATAATATTGAAAGACACAGATACATATTGCTGCAGTTTAATATTTTACAAATGGTATTTCCTGTCACACAGCTGAACTAAATGCCGCATGTGTTTGTGATTAAGTATTATGGGCTGCAGAACATACGTACTAGTAATATATTCAATACATGCAGTGGACACCTTTCCTGTGACTTAAGCTGAGAGTGTAAACACTTCCATAGAAAATTCTTTTAAGAACAGAATTTAATTCTGTTAAATTCTTTCTTAAACACTTTTAAAGAGATTCTTCACAGATGCATTTTGCACCCTGGGCTGTCCCTGATTTTGGCTTTGTTTCTGGGATGTAAATCCCCAATGCAAAGAGAGTAACTAGATTGCAGACCTCCAGCCACACAAAACAAGAGGGAGACTGTTTTATTTCAAACACAGCTCCAGCCTGGTTCCATTATTGCAGTTGGGGAGTCAGACATTGTGGAGAATGAAAGAATTCCTTATTTGGGAGGCAGCCAATGAAACCACACAGAAATTGACATGAAGACATTCTTTCTCTTGATTATGCAGCATTGCTGTAGAGCAAAGAAGTCACTGGCATAAAGGACTAGATTCAACCTCCTGCAGAGGCGAGGGCATTGCTTAGGGTCCTGATGTGTTCATGGGGCTTGAGTAGGAGTCAGCCGGACTAGGACAGCTTGGGCGGGGCTGAGCGCAGGAGGCTACTGCTAGGTGCTGGGGTCGCTTCCCTGAGCTCTGCTGGGTACCTCTTCAGCACCTGGCAGAGACAGAGAAGCCAGACCCTAGAGATAGTCCTGGAGGGTGGTGGCCTTCACAGGTGACCCACTGACATTCGACAGAGGGTACAGCTGCATACCCCCTGGAGTGCTGATTCAATAACCAAGTGCCGCTAATCTGGTTTTGTTTGACCATCTGCAGTGAAAGGTAGAAGTTTGTATTTACACTTGACTTCAATAGTTTCTGAAGAAAAGCGAAGGAAAACAGGCAAGAACACAGAAGTAGACCCTTGAGACTAGAGGGGTTGGGGCTGGCATGAGAGGAGGGATGAATGCGGGGACTTAGTGAACCAAGATGGTCACCAGAGGAGAGGGTGGACCTCAGTGTACGTGTTGGGCAGCAAGTCTGAACAGTCTGCATCACCAAGAGTGGGATGTCCAGTTGAGGCAGTCAGAAAGGGACCAGAAGTAGAGCAGAGTGAGTTGTGAAAGCTGCTCTCAGATTTGACCCAAATTGCTCCTCAGCTGTTTTTGTCTAGAACAGCTGTTTCAGAGTTTGTCTTTCCCACAGCCTGATGTCCCGGGGCAGTCACTTGGGATGCACTTTGTGGAGAAACAGGCTCTTCTCAGGTGAGAACAGCATCCTTCAGGTCAGAGAGTTCCAGGCTCCAGGAAGTGGTAGCTCCTGACCTAGAACTTTCTCCTTAGTGAAGAGGGACAGGGTGACACTGGCAAGTCCTTGGATCTCTGGGCTGGTGGATGCTATCAGGCATAGACTTTGGAATCAGACAGCCCAGGTCACAGTTCAGGTCTGCCTCTTCCTGGCTGGGTGACTTTCGGCAAGTAGCTTAACCTCTCTGAGGCTTGTTTTCCTTTTCTAAAAAAACGGTAATATTATATATATACATGTATAATTTTGTGGTGGTTTAGTCGCTAAGTCCGGAGAAGGCAATGGCACCCCACCCCAGTACTCTTGCCTGGAAAATCCCATGGACAGAGGAGCCTGGTAGGCTGCAGTCCATGGGGTCGCTAAGAGTCGGGCACGACTGAGCGACTTCACTTCACTTTTCACTTTCATGCATTGGAGAAGGAAATGGCAACCCACTCCAGTGTTCTTGCCTGGAGAATCCCAGGGACGGAGGAGCTTGGTGGGTTGCCGTCTATGGGGTCGCATAGAGTTGGACACGACTGAAGCGACTTAGCAGCAGCAGCCCCAGCAGTCGCTAAGTCATGTGTGACTCTTCGCAACCCCTTGGACTCTAGCCCACCAGGCTCCTCTATCCATGGAATTCTCCAGGCAAGAATACTATAGTGGGTTACCATTTTCTTCTCCAGGGGATCTTCCTGACTCAGAGATGGAACCTGTGTCTCCTTCATTGCAAGCAGATTCTGCACTGCTGAGCCACCAGGGAATCCCATATACATTTGTATTATATTATTATATCAACTCCTCATGGTGTTCAAGGATTAAATAAGATTATTTACATACAGTCCTTAGGAGATCATGAGACCAAGGAGACTTACTAGGTACTTGATAAATGTTTTTGGTGCAGTTAATTGAACAGAATACCTCCCATTTCTGCCTAACTCTAAATTCAGTGTTTCTTTGAACTGGGGAGGGCATTGTAGAGATTTACTTTATGGATCTCCGTAATACTTTTATAAGAATTCCAGTATGACTTCTTAATTTTTATTTTTTTTAGCTGAAGTATTGTTGATTTACAATATTGTGTTAGCTTCAGGAATATAGCAAAGTAATGCAATTACACATATATGTGTATATATCTCTATATATTTTCGATTCTTTTCTATTATAGTTTTTTACAAGATACTGAATATAGTTCCCTGTGCTATACAGTAAATTCTTTTCTACTATTTGTTCTATTTTAATATGTTGGTGTGCATCTGTTAATCCCATACTCCCAGTTTCTCCCTCCCTCACCCTTTCGTAACTCTAAGTTTGTTTTCTGTATCTGTGAGTCTGTTTCTGTTTTGTAAATAAGTTCATTTGTATTACTTTTTAAGAGATGTGATAGCATATAACATTTGTCTTTCTCCTGGTATAATTTCTTTGGTGGAAGAAGGGGTTGGGTACGAGAATTATATGTAAATACAGCTTTTTTCATTTTTGTTGTGGCCTGAGGCCCTCCTTTGCTGACCTAACACTTATCATGGTGCTGATAATTAATAATTTTAGGGCTTCCCTAGACATTTTGAGAGCTTGTTAAATGCCTGGTACAGCCAAGGGAGTGTGCTAGGTTTCTGAGTCCACCTGCCCCATGTGTTGAGGTAAGAGGTTGAAAACCACTGTCCTACCTACAACCTTGCTGTTCCCAGCGTGAGTAAGCATGTGCATTGGCTTTTAATTTGTTCTTAAGTTCACTGGACTCTGATGCTGCTTTGAAAATAAGCAGCTGAAAAGAATAGTCTTAATAGTTCCCTAATAAAGAGGAAGCAAACATGCTCCCCTGGAAACCTTTAAACCTCAGAGACTGACTGCTAGAAATTTTCACCATGATGCATTTTCCTTTTCTATCTGTGCCTCGTTTGGAGTCTTGGTGTCTTACCCTGTTTGCTGAAGTTTGGTTGGAATTGTCTTCTAGGAATTTCAGGATAATCCAGATTGACTGAAAAACAGATCTCTGAAAGGATCAGGGCGTGTGGGGTGGGATGGAATGCTGAGGAGAAAGCCAGGCAGTCAAACCAGGGGAATCTTTGCTTCAGAGGAAGGCAGCTGGGACTTGGTGCACAGAGTCCTGGATTCCCAGCTCTCCACTAACCAGATCTTGACTTTGGAGAAGGCTCTCCAATGCTTTGGTCATCTTGGGATTGTTGTAAAGTTTAAATGAGATGTTGTACCATTTTTCTACTAGAAGGATAGGAATAGAGACTCAGAGTAGATATGTGGGCATGGTGGGAAGGGGAGAGTGGGATGAATCAGGAGAGTAGGGTTGACATATATACACTACCATGTGTGAAATAGATAGCTAGTGGGAAGCTATAGTGCAGGGAGCTCAGCTTGGTGCTCTATGATGACCTAGAGGGTAGAGGGGCGGGATAGGAGGGGGATTCAGGAGGGAGGGAATATATGTATAGCTGATTCACATATTTACGTGTAGCTGTATACTTTGTTGTACAGCAGAACTAACACAACTTTGTAAAGCAGTTACTTTTTGTTGTTCAGTTGCTCAGTCATGTCCGACTCTTTGCAACCCCACGGACTGCAGCATACCAGGCTTCCCTCTCCTTCCCTGAGATGCTGAGATGTTGCTCTTAAAAGGGCTCTGGAGTGGTAGAACTTGGACCCTCTGGGAGACATAGATTTAGATCCTATTCCATTTGCAAGTCAGGAAGAAAAATACTGAGGTTAAATAGGTGTTATTGCTTGAATACTTTTGGATTCCAATGCCTTGAATCCAAGGCATTGGATGGGGAGAAGTTGCAGATGATTAAAAGAAGATACATTCTAGATCTCTCCACTCTGAGCTTTCTCATCCCTCCCTGGGCCTTGGACAGCGCTGTGGACAAGATGTGGCCCCCTTTCCCTGCTGGTAGTGGGGATGGGTCAGGAGAGAAGGTAAGTGCTGGATGGAATTCAGGTTAGTTGTTGACTTTAGCAAAACTGCCTGGGGTGGAGAACTAGAACTTTGTCACTAAAATAGAAAGATGAGGTCATATAGAGAGGAAAAGGGCAAAAGGTAGAAAGGACTGATAAGGAAGGGTGTGGAGGGATACAGAAGAGGAGAAAGAGGAGCAGGTGGGAAGCAAACCTGTCCTGGACCACAGGGAGCCAGAACCTCAGAGCCCATCTGAGTGCTCTTTTCAACAGGGATGAAAGGTTGGGTTCCTGTTGGGCACAATTCTGTTTGGTTGAATTAAACTTAAATTATATTCGCTGTGTTCCTCCTTGTGGAATAGTCCTACAGAGGGCTAAGAGAGCACTTTGCAAAGATTTTGCCTTCAAGGTAGATTTTTTGGCAAGGTGTGCTTTTAAGAAGTTCAAGGGTCACTTAAAAAGTAATGAGACTGATTTCTTTATTTAGCTTATGGAAGTCACTCCCCCCCGCCACCCCCTGCCATAATAAGCAAAAACTCTGATGAAACCAGTATCACCTTCAATTTGTGGAAGCTCCCAATGGAAAATGAATGAAGTAAAATGTTTGGTGTAGGTTAGAAATAGAGTTCAGTCTGAAGCTGAGCTATTTTTTCCCTTGGTGTTCTCTTTTTATTTATTTCTAATAAACCCAACTAAAGCAAATATTTACCCAAACTCTCACCCTATATGAAGAATTATTTTGGCTGGATTCCTTCTGAAGAACATTGGATGGGATGGATCAAGAGATATTGTTGCCGATATCCTCCGTCTGAGCCTCCTGGCTGCATCCCATGGAAACACTGCTGTTCGTGCTTCGGAGGGAAAGTGCTTTATGGCAACTTTAGCCCAAGGCCAGTGACAATGAATGCTCTCCAGAGAGAGCCAGCTGGCCTGGCTGCTGCTGCTCCGGGTGTTTCTGTGCCCTTGAGAATGTGTAGATTTAGCAAATGACAACACTGAGCGGGCCTGTCCCCAGTGGAGCCCCTGGCCCTTCCTCTCTTTGTGTTGGCTCTTTTCCAAGCTTGAATGATCGCATTGGTTGAGCCTTCATTATCCACAAGGAGAGATGAGGAAGCAGACTGCACAAGGAGAAAAATGTGCCTTTCTCATGGGCTTTGCTCCAACAGATTTTGATATTTTTCATATCAGAGTTTTATTTTCTGTCAGTTTGGAAGTTTGGTCAAAAATCCCAGTGGTAACACACCTTCTGCTTAAAAAAAAATTTAGTTGGATGTCAACCACCATAGCATTATTGTAGAGTTGGAAATGACCTCATAGATTATTCTTCTCTAATCACTGAATGTCTGGAGTGGCTTAACACACAAGTTTGTGAGTGGCAGAGCAGTGACCAGCATTTGGGTACTCAGCCCCTAGTTCCATGCTGGGGCCTATATGCCTCTCTCCTCTGATACCATTAGAATACTTTGAATAATTTTTGCTGTACTAGATCAGGATGAGGTGACCCGTGTTCAAATTCTGATTCTTTCTAAGCTTAGGCATATAGAAATGATCACACTAAAGCTTCTACACGAATGTTCATAGCAGGATTATTTATAATAGCCAAAAAATAGAAGCAAACCAAATGTCCCTCAACCGATAAGTGGATAAACAAAATGTGGGATATTCTCATGATGAACTATTACTCAGCTACAAAAAGGAATGAAGTTCTGAAACATGCCATGACATGGATGAACTTTGAATGAAAACATTATGCAGAGTGAAAGAAGCCAGACACAAAAGGCCACATGCTGTAGATTCTATTGAGACGAAATGTCCAGACTGGGCAAATTCATAGGAAAAGAAAGTAGATTGCCAGGGCCTGGGGGAGGAGGGGAATGGGGAGTGATTGCTCATAGTTTATTTTTAAATTGATAAGAATGCTCTGGAATTAGAGCATTCATTCAACTCTGGATATCGCTGAATGAAACATCAGTAAATTGTCATTTTGTGTATGTGAATTATATGTCAATAAGTCTATTATTAAAAAAAAAGAATCCTAGTTCTGTCTCTTACCAGTTGGGTGACTTCAGGCAATGAGTCTAAATCCAAGCAATCTCAACTATGAAATGGGAATAATGATGTATACCTCCCAAGGTTATTTTGATAAATGAGACTGTGAAGTTGAAAGTGCTGTAAACTATAAACCTTTGGAGCTGTCAGTGGGTTATAGTTCATTATAAATTGGGTTTTTATATTCTCCTGTATTTTCTACAGCACTGACAAGGTCTAACTACATAGTAGTCATTCAGATAAAGACTTTTTGAATTCAAAGGTGTTGCAGTTTTTAAAATCATAGTTAAAAACTTAACAAATTAACACTTAAAATCTTTTATCAAAAATCTAAGTGTACAGTGCAGTATTGTTAACTATTGCACGTTGTTGGACAACAGATCTCTATAACGTGTTCATCTTGAATGACTAAAATTCTGTACCCATTGAGCAGAAACACCCCTTTTTCCTCTCCCTGGTGCCCCAGGTAACCGCCATTCTCTTTCCTGTTACTAACTGAGATGCCTCACATAAGTGGAATCATACAATGTTTGTATTTTTGTGATTGGCCTATTTCACTCAACACTATATCCTTAAGGCTCATCCATGTCAGCATGTGTCTGAATTTCCTTCTTCTTAAGGCTGAATAATATTCCACTGTAAGTATATACCACACTTTTAAAATCCATTCATCAGATGATGGACATTTAGGTTGTTATCACCTCTATTGTGAATATGCTGTAATGAATGTGGGAGTGCATGAACCTGAGGGCCCATTTCCAATTCTTTTGAATAAATACACAGAAGTAAGATTGCTGGATCATATGGTAGTTTTGTTTTTTGTTTTTTTTTTTTTTAATTTTGAGAACTTCTGTTTTGCATTTTACAATCCACCAGAAATGCACAGGGGTTCTAACTTCTCCACATCCTTGCCAACATTTGTTGTTTTTTGTGTGTTTAGTGTGTGGGTTTTTGTCATCTGTTATTTTTCTTTGTTTTGGTAATGGCCATCCTACCAAGTGTAAGGTGATCTTATTGTGGCTTTGATTTGCCTCTCCCTGGCTATTTAGTGATGTTGGGTACCTTTTATATACCTGTTGTCCATTTATATATCTTGTTTGAAGAAGTATCTATTGAAGTATGTTGCCCGTTTTTAAATTGGATTACTAGTTTGTTTTTTGCTATCAAGTTGGAGGAGTTCCTTACATGTTTTGGATATTAAACTCCTCATCACATGTAAGATTGCAAATATTTTCTCCCATTCCATATATTAACCTTTTCGCTCTGTTGATTATTTGTTTTGTTGTACAGAAGCTTTTTAGTTTGATGTGGTCTTACTTGTCTTTTTTCACTTTTATTTTCTTTTTGGTGTCATACGCAAGAAATCATTACCGAGACCAATGTCATGAGGCTTTTTCCCTATATTTTCTTCCAGGAGTTTTATAGCTTCAGGGACTTGTGTTTAGGTCTTTAATTCGTTTTTAGTTGATTTCCTATATGGTGTAGAATAAGGGTCCAACAAGGAGCTTTATTTTTGCTTGGACGAGGATCAATTCCTTTCCTATGGATATCCAGTTTTCCCCACACAATTTGTTGAAGAGACAGTTCTTTTCCCATTGTATTATCTTGGCACCCTTAAAGAGGATCATTTGACCATATATGTATCAGTTTACTTGGGAGCTTTAGATTCTGTTCTGTTGGTCTGTTGGTTTTTATACCAGTACCATATTGCTTTGATTACCGAAGCTTTGTATATGTTTTGATGTCAGGAGGTGTGGAGCCTTCAACTTTGTTTATCTTTCTCAAGATTGTTTTGGCTATTCAAAGGCCTTTGAGATTCCATAAAAACTTTATGATTGCTTTTTTTTTTTTTTTAATTTCTGCAAAAAAGGTCATTGGGATTTTGCATTAAATCCTTAGGTCACTTGGGTGGTATGGACATCTTAACAATATTAATTAAATCTTCCAATCTGTGAACATAGGGTGTCTTTCTATTTATTTGAGTCTCTTTAGTTTCTTTCTGCAATAATGCTTTGTGGATTTCAGTGTACAAGTCTTTTGCCTCTTTAGTTAAGTTTATTCCTAAAGTTTTTTTGTGCTGTTGTAAATGAAATTATTTTTATCAGTTTTATTTTTGGGTTGTTAATTGTTTGTGTATGGAAATGCAGCTGATTTTGTATGTTGCTCTTGTATCCTGCAACTTTGCTGAATTCATTTATTCTAAGTTTGTGTGTGTATGTGTGTGAATGTAATCTTTAGAGTTTTCTACATGTAAGATCATAACATCTAAAAACAGACACAGTGTATCTCTTTGCTTTCTGATTTGGATGCCTTTTATTTCTTTTTCTTGCCTGATTGCTCTGGTTAGGAGTTCTAGTACTGTGTTGAATAGAAGTGGTAAGAGTGGACATTCTTGCTTTGTTTCTAACATTAGAGGAAAAACTTTTAGTTTTTTCCCATTGAATATATTAGTCGTGGGCTTTTCATTTGTGGCCTTTATTGTGTTGAGGTAATTTCCTTCAACTCCTAGTTTATTATGTGATTTCTTATTATGAAAAGATATTGAGTTTTGTAAAATGTTTTTTCTGCATCTACTGAGATGATCATATGATATTCATTCTTTGTTCTGTTAATATGGTATATCATATTGATTGATTTTCATTTGTTGAACTATTCTTGCATCCCAGGGATAAATCCCACTTGATAATGGTGTATGATCCTTTTAACCTGCTATTTAATTTGATTTGCTAGTATTTTGTTGAGGATTTTTTTGGCTTCTAGTTTTCTTATAGTATCTTTGGCTTTGGTATAAGAATAATGCTGGCCTCATAAAGTGATTTTGGAAGTCTTCCCTCATCTTCAGTTTTTGGAAGAGTTTGAGAAGGGTTGCTGCTAATTCTTTAAATGGTAGAATTCTTAAGAGAAGCCATGTGTGTCTGAGCTTTACTTTTGGGAGAAGGTTTTGACTACTGTTTCAATTCCATACTAATTATAGGCTGTTCATATTTTCTATTTCTTTATGATTCAGTCTTAGTAGATGAATGTTTCTAGGAATTTACCCATTTCTTCTAGGTTATCCACTTTGTTGGCATGAGATGGCTGGATGGCATCACCGACTCGATGGACGTGAGTCTGAGTGAACTCCGGTAGTTGGTGATGGACAGGGAGGCCTGGCGTGCTGCGATTCATGGGGTCGCAAAGAGTCGGACACGACTGAGCGACTGAACTGAACTGAACTGAACTGAATTGCTCATAGTAGTAGTCCCTTACAGGGACTTCCCAGGTGGCACAGCGGTAAAGACTGCCTACCAGTGCAGGAGATGCAAGAGACCCAGATTCAGTCCCTGGGTCCGTGAGATCTCCTGGAGTAGGAAATGGCAACCCATTCCAGTATTCTTGCCTGGAAAATTACGTGGACAGGGGAGCCTGGTGGGCTACAGTCCATGGGATTGCAGAGTGGGACACGACTGAGCACACACACACAGTCCCTTATAATAAGTTTTTATTTCTGTGATGTCTCCTCTTGGATTGATTAACTATTAAAAAAAATTATTTTTGGAGTATAGTTGATTAACATTGTTGTGTTAGTTTCAGATGTACAGCAAAGTAATTCAGTTATACGTGTATTTATTCTTTTTCCTCTTTGATTTCTGATTTGATTATTTTCTCTTTTTTTCTCAGTCTAGTTAAAAGTTTGTCAACGTTGATCTTTTCAAAAATATCAGCACTTGGTTCATTGATTTTTAAAACTTTTTTGTTCCCTGTTTCATTTATTTCTGCTCTAACATTTATTCTTTCCTTTCTTCTGCTAACTTTGGGCTTAGTTTGTTTTCTCATCCAGTTTCTTGAGATATAACATGTTATTTATTTGAGATTTTTCTTCTTTTTAATCCCTGGAGAAGAGAATGGCTACCCACTCCAGTATTCTTGCCTGGAGAATTCCATGAACAGAGGAGCCTGGTGGAGTACAGTTCATGGGGTCACAAAGAGTCAGATAAAACTGAGCAGCTATTACTTTCACTTTTCTTTTTTAATGTAAGTGTTTATCATTGTAAACTCCCCTCTTAGTACTGCTTTTGCTGCATCCCATAAGTTTTGGTATGTTGTATTTTCATTTGTCTTATCTTATTTTCTAATTTCCTTTTCAGTTTCTTCTTTGACTCCTTGATTGTTCAAAGTGTATCGCTTAATTTCTGCTTGCTTGTGAATTTTCCAGTTTTTTTTTTTTTCCAGTTTCATTCTGTTGTGATTGGAAAAGATAATTGATATGGTTTCAATCTTTTTAAATTTGTTGAGGCTTTTTTTGTAAACTAACTGATCTATCCTGAAGAATGTTATGTGTGTGTCTGAGAAGAATGTGTATTCTGATGCTATTATGTGGAATATTTTGTATATATAGCTGTCAGGTTCATTTGGTCTACAGTGTTGTTCAAGTCCTCTATGTCTTTACTGAAGCAACGCAGCAGCAGCAGCAGCAGCAGCAGCAGCAGCAGCAGCAGCAGCAGCATGTCTTTATTGATCTTCTATCTGGTTGTTCTATCCATTATTGAAATGGAAGTATTGAAATCTGTTACTATTATTGTGTTGCTGTCTTTTTCTCCCTTCAGTTTTTTAATGTTTGCTTCATATATTTGGGTGTGTTGTTGTTGGGTTTATATGTACTTGTAATATCTTCCTGGTGAGCTGACCTTTTTTTCATTATATAATGCCCTTTTTTGGCTTTTGTGACAGGTTTTGACCTGAAGTCTATTTTGCCCTATTAGTATGGCCACCCCTGCTCTCTTTTGGTTTCTGTTTCCATAGAATATCTTTTTCCATCTTTTCACTTTCAGCCTGTGTATTTTTTAAATCTAAAGTGGGTCTCTTATAAACCATGTACATTTAGATCTTGTTTTTTTTTAATCCATTCAGCCATCAAACTGTACTGTTTCAAGCATTTCTTTAAACTCAGTTAATCTATAAATCTGGATATTTTAAAATCCAAGTATTTCTCAGAATGAAGACCTCTAGTAACTCGAATTTTTTCCCCCTCATTTTATATTATTTTCTCTTTCTCCTTTAACAGAGACAACATATCTGATTCATTGGCAAGACCACAGTCTGATCCCAAAGATGTGTTCCACGAACCCAGGCAACTGGGTCACATTTGATGATGACCCCACTTTTCAGTCTTCTCAAAAGTCAAAGAATTTCCCTCTGGAGAATCAAGGCATTTGTCGGCCAAATGGACTTAAACTGAACCTTTCTGGCGCTAAGGAATTTCCCAGTGGATCTTCCTCTACCAGCAGCACCCCTCTCTCCTCTCCCATCATAGACTTTTACTTCAGTCCAGGACCTCCAAGTAACTCTCCTCTTTCTACACCTACCAAAGACTTCCCAGGTTTTCCTGGCATCCCCAAAGCAGGGACTCATGTGCTTTATCCTATTCCAGAATCATCTTCAAACAGTCCACTTACAACAGCAACAGGTTCTTCCTCATTGGCTACTAAGCCAACCTGTTTCTCCCAAGCTTCCTTACCCAGCGACCACTCATGTATACATCCAGCCTCCAAAGTGGGTCTTGCAGATGAAATGAGCCCTCACCAGGCTGAAGGGTTCCAAAGTGATACTCCCCAATTTCAGTATTTTCGGGAGGACTGTGCCTTTTCAAGTCCGTTTTGGAAAGATGAAGGCAGTGCTTCCCAGCTCACCTTTGACCCTCCAGGAAGCAGAAAGATCTTCCCATCAAGAGACAAAGAGGTGCCTGTGGATCAAAAAGGCTTAAATCAATGTTCACTCAACTACATCTGTGAGAAGCTTGAATATCTCCAATCAGCTGAGAACCAAGACTCATTTGGAAATTTGTCTATGCAGTGTCTGTATGCTGAAGACCCTGCCTCTTCCTTTGTCCCCCACATGCTCTTCAGGAGTCAGCCAAAAGCTGGATGGTCTTTCATGATGAGAATTCCAGAGAAGAAGAACATGATGTCTTCCCGTCAGTGGGGGCCAATTTTTCTAAAAGTCTTACCTGGAGGAATTTTACAAATGTATTATGAGAAGGGGTTAGAAAAACCATTTAAAGAGTTACAGCTCGATCCATACTGCAGGCTTTCTGAACCCAAAGTTGAGAACTTTAGTATGGCAGGAAAAATCCATACTGTGAAGATTGAACATGTGTCTTACACAGAAAAAAGGAAATATCATTCTAAGACAGAAGTAGTTCATGAACCAGACATAGAACAAATGCTGAAGTTGGGGTCCACAGAGTACCATGACTTCCTCGACTTTCTGACCACTGTGGAGGAGGAGCTGATAAGGCTGCCAGCTGTTTCAAAACCAAAGAAAAACTATGAGGAGCAAGAAATTTTCCTGGAAATTGTGGACAATTTTTGGGGTAAAATCACTAAAGAAGAAGGAAAATTGGTTGAAAGCGCTGTGATAACTCAAATCTCTTGCCTCTGCTTTGTGAATGGCAACACTGAATGCTTTTTAACCTTGAATGACCATGAGCTACAGAAGCGAAATGAACGCTATTTTGAGAAAGATCCAGAAAAGAAGGGGATTGATATTCTTGACTATCATTTTCATAAGTGTGTGAAAGCACAAGAATTTGAGCAATCAAGAATCATTAAGTTTGTACCTCTGGATGCCTGCAGGTTTGAGCTGATGCGTTTCAAAACTTCGCACAGCGGGGAAGATCTTCCCTTTTCCCTGAAGTCGGTTGTGGTTGTCCAGGGGGCGTATGTGGAGCTTCAGGCCTTTGTCAACATGGCCCCGTTGGTCCAGAGACCATCCCATGCCGGTTCCTTGAGGTCCTGTGACAACATAATGATACACTTTCCTGTCCCGTCTCAGTGGATCAAGGCCCTCTGGACCATGAACCTCCAGAGGCAGAAGTCCCTGAAAGCCAAAATGAACCGCCGGGCGTGTCTGGGGAGTTTACACGAACTTGAATCTGAACCTGTCATACAGGTCACGGTGGGGTCTGCAAAATATGAGAGTGCCTACCGGGCTGTGGTATGGAAGATAGACCGGCTTCCTGATAAAAATTCAAGTAAATATTCAACACACTAAGCTGATTTTCATACGAAATCTCTTAAATGTTTTCACCCTTCTCCTTGGGTTGAAACCAGACTGAGGCAGATGATGTCAGTTAGCTAAGGCCATGCTTATTACATCAGTGCATCAGTGGGTGGGAGATGGAACATTTAGTCAAACAACTGACTTATTTTGTCCCTTTATACCTATTTCTACCAGATAAGTTTAACTGAATTTTTTTTTTTTTAATAGCGTAAGAACTACCATCTGAAGCTAGGATTTTATTATGGATAGTGATACTGAGGGAAAATTTCTAGTTGGATCTCTTCACATCAACCTCAGATATTAAAATTATTGTTCATATAGCTTAGATTCCTAATTAACCTTTTAAGATCTGTCATCCTTGAATATACCTGAACCTTTTATATTCTCAGCCAGTACCAAGACTTCCTCCTTGTTTCAAGTGATAGCTCAGTTGGTAAAGAATCCGCCTGCAAAGCAGGAGACCCCGGTTTGATTCCTGGGTCAGGAAGATCCGCTGGAGAAGGGATAGGCTAACCCACTCCAGTATTCTTTGGCTTCCCTTGTGGCTTAGGTGGTAAAGAATCCACCTGCAATGTGGGAGACCTGGGTTCAATCCCTGGGTTGGGAAGATCCCTTGGAGAAGGAAAGGCTCCCACTCTAGTATTCTGGCTTGGAGAATTCCATGGACTGTATAGTCAATCCATGGGGTCACAAAGAGTCAACACGACTTAGGACTTACAGTTTCACTTTTACTTTGAAATAAGACTGCCTTTTATCTTTACCCAAGTTAATTTCTTTTGCTGAATTGACCAATTTGACCATCTTGACAAGTTGTTTTAATTTTAATTAAGCATTGAAACAGTTACTTTTTTTATTTTGCAAAGAAAACAGTGAATCTAGAAGTTTAGAAATTTGAACAGACAGTTCTAGCATTGCATTTATTTTAAAGTAGTGAGTTAGTGATTGGAGAAGGAAATGACAACCCACTCCATTGTTCTTGCCTGGAGAATCCCAGGGACAGGGGAGTCTGGTGGGCTGCCGTCTATGGGGTCGAGCAGAGTCGGACACGACTAAAGCTACTTAGCAGCAGCAGCAGCAGCAGCAGCAGCAGCAGTGAGTTAGTGAGGGCTTCCCAGGTGGCACTAGTGGTAAAGAACCCACCTACCAATGCAGGAGACATAAGAGATCTGGGTTTGATCTCTAGGTTGGGAAGATCCCCTGGAGGAGGGCATGGCAACTCACTCCAGTATTCTTGCCTGGAGAATCTCTTGAACAGAGGAACATGGCCGGCTACAGTCCATAGGGTCGCATGGAGTCGGATATGACAAGCGACTTAGCATGCAGGCACAGTATGTTAGTGTGGGTGTAGCGTCATAAAGTAAAAAAGCAAAATTTGAAATTAGGGCTGCTCCCTGTTTTAGTTCAGTTATTTCTAGCAGAACACTGGGCTTTGGAACGAAGTTGGGGGCAGGTTTGGAGCATTTGAGTTGATGCATTCATCATTTAAGCCAACCTTTATTGAGTACTTTTTGTATTCCAAGTGCCACATCAGGTGCTGGGGCTCAAGAGAAGTAAGATTGTTTCCTACTTTCAACTAGCTCTCAGCTGGACTAGTCCTTCAGGGAAATTTAATTTCATCGTAGGACCTCCATGCTGTAGACTTCAGAGGAAGCGTTTTTATTTGGGGTAGACCTCCAGCAAAAAAGCCCATTTTTCAAAACGGGCTATCTGTTAGAATAGCCTGCTGTGCTATGCTCAGTCATGTGTGACTCTTTGCAACCCCATGGACTGTAGCCTGCCAGGCTCCTCTGTCCATGTGATTTCCCAGGCAGGCATTCTGGAATGGGTTGCCATTTCCTCCTCCAGGGAATTTTTCCCACCCAGGAATCAAACCCGTGTCTCCTGCATTGGCAGGAGGATTCTTTACCACTGAGTCACAAGAGAAGCCCATTCAGGCTCTACTGTATGCCAGTTAAATCAGAATGTCTTGGGTAGGGGCCCAGGTGAACGTAATGTGTAGCATCTCTCAACTAACTGCAGCTTGAATTATGGAGAGGGCCTGGCAGGTGAGAGACACAGCTCGTGGCTGACAAGTCCCAGGCCCCTGTGCTGAAGGGAAGCCCCTGCTCAGTAGCCCTTTCTGACAGAACTTGCTTTTCTCCTTTTATGCCCAGTTCCCCTCCACAGTGTTCTCTGGACTCGCAGTAGCTCGTAGTTACTTCCTAGTTCCAAGGAATAGCCAGGAGAGCCCAGGCAGGCGGGGGGAGGCAGTGATGGGGTAGTATGCTCACAGGTGTGGCCTCTAAGGGCACCTCCTGGGCAACTCTTAACATGATGGGATTGTCTTCCATGATAGGATCCATTTAGGGCCTGTTTCCTGCCATCTTGATAATGAGGAACAAGTTAAAATTATTCTCAGATTATCTTCCTCCCAGGGAAACAAATTGTCAGGTTTTGAGTATGTGATTCCAAGGGATCTGCTCTCAAAGTTATTTGTGACTTTTATTTTGCTAAATACAAAGGGAAAGATGGGGAGGCAGGCTGGAACGCTGGCTGTAATCTCCTCGGTCCCCAGAGATGTCCCCTGAGGTCTGGGTGATAACCCGACTCCTGTTGTTCTCCTTTAGTCCTAGAGATGGTCACTGGACCCAGAACAGAAGGTCAAGTGTAGCTTTTGCACAGATGTGAAGAATGATTATGCCTCTGAGAGAGGAGCACTGAGGGTTCAGCCTGCTGGCTTGTCTGGCTGGGCTCAGGGCGGGCAAGGTGTGCAGGGAGCCCACTCCAGCTGCTCTGTCTTGGTGCAGCCTAGACCCGCCGGGGCAACCACATTTCTTTTTCAACCTGAGAACCCATGCAAATCATTCTTTTCTGATTTTAGAAGGGGAACAACATATATAAAGCTTCTTGTAAAAATGATCCTGTTCAGAATACTGCATTTTCTCAGAATTAATGGTATAGGTAATCAATCCATTCAACAAGAATTTAATGGGATGGCTCTCTCATTCACGCATCTGTTGCACCAACACCCACGAAATTTCCTGTAGGTACAGGCTCTGTGCTGGGTGCTCGGGGGACACAGATAGAAACATGTTCCCTGCTTTCTGGAAACAGATGTCTGATGGGTGAGGCAGACGCAGAAGCAGCTATCCAAAGGCACGATGGCACTGTACTTCTTCTCTTGCAGGCGTGTACTACATACCTGGTGGGGACCCCAGAGGAAGGGGCGATCAGCTGCGGGGGGGCGGGTAGGGAAGGCTCTGCTGGAGAGGGGATGCTTCAGCTTGGCCTGTAAGAATCAGTGGGATTCCATCAAGACAGAAACAGCAGAAACACAGGCGCGTCCATGGGGGGATCTTACCTGAGTTTCAGGACTGAGGGGAGAGTTGGAGAGGAAACCAGGATGCGAAGAGTGTTGTGAGCCACGCTGTGGGGTGTGGGGATTGTCAACAGGGCCTCTGGAATGTTTTCAGGCACATTTGTGCACACCTTGTTTTAGAAAGTCAGGCGTACATTGTGGAGGAGAGATTCAGAAGTAGATTAAAGTAACGGGAGGCTGGTAGAAGGGAGAGGGACTGAATAAGACAAGAAGGGGCAGTGGGAGAACTGAGACAAAGGTGAAGGGTGACCCCGAGACAGTGATGGGCGGTCTGTGGGCTCGGGGGGAAGGGAGGGGCTGGGAGGAGTTCAGGGCCTATGGCTTTTACAAAAAGATGGGCACTGGTGCCATTAGCTAAGATAGCCTCTCCTCACTCCTTTTAAAATCTGCTTCCAGCCCTGGCTGCATGTTAGAGTCCTTAGAATCATTAGAGTTATAATATTTAAAATAGCACATATAGGCCTCATCCCCACCAAGCAGACTCCAGGCCTGAAGCCCAGGTATTGGTGCTTGTGAGAGGCTCTTCCACGCTGCTGGCCTGGTAGCTCTCCTGGGAGAACTGTCCTGGCCTCCTAGGCATCAGTCCTCCCTGCTCTCTGCATCCTGTGTCTTTTAGAGCTCCCGTACTACCCTCCCATCTGCATTTACCAGCAGTTGTGCTCACTGAGGACAATTAGAAGAATGCATTCCCAGAGAGGCTCTCTGGACTTGGTCCTGGCCTTTGGGAATTCTTGTAGAGGACTGTCCTAGCACGAGGCTCATGCAGATAGATGTTTTACCAGCATTCCAGCCAACTACATAGTGAGAACTCACTGACCAAATAAATCCCTTGGGATGAAAGCTGCTTCATTCAGATCAGGCCTGTGCACCAAGAGGAGGCCCATTGAGAAGGCAGTGAAGCTGTGACCAGTGGAGTCTGGGGGAAGGGGGGGCTCTGAGCCAGGCTGGGTCTGGACACTTCTGGGGTCACATGGACTTGTCACGGAGGCTTCTCCACCACAGGGGTGATAGGGGTGGTAATGCAAAGATTAAGAGGCTTCCTGCCACTTTTTTCTTGAGAAGCATAGAAAGAGTAAGGCTAGAGTAGAGAGGAAGGCTTTATCCTGAGGCAGTGCTTCTCAAGTGTTGGCGTGCACATGAATCGCCTTGTTAGAACGTGGACTCTGATTTGGCAGGTGGGGCTCCCCATACTGTGTCTCCCACACATGCTCCAGTGATGCCAAGTCCGCTGGCCATGGGCCTCATGCAGAGGAGCAAGGACTTAGAATGCATCTTGATGTTTCTATACGACTTTAAAAATCACTTGGGTATTTAGAGAAGAGAGGATTTTAAAAGAAGTTCTTTAAAACGTTACCCTTTCAAGCTAGCTTCTGAAAAACCTACACTGTTAGGGAAAAAAAAATTAGAAAAATGGAAACTAAAAAGACTATACGAATTACTTGTACTCATTAAAAACAAATTAAAAAAAAAATGCCCCTTTCTTGGGGATTTGTGAGATCAGTATTGACTTTTCCTGTTGGTGAAATCACTCGTGATTTTAGGGGAGGTGGGATGTTGGCTCCTTAAATGTCTTTTCTGCCATCATGCCAGTGCTTAATATACCTTTAACAGTGAGTGAGCCTTTCATTTTAAACAAAGGTTGGCCCCAGATAGTTCATTCAGGCTAAGGTGTAAATGACAACAGAGGACTTTTCTTGAGCACAGATTTTGCTGGGGGTGGGAAAGACAAAGAGGAGGAGGAGAAGGCGGTGGATAAAGAGGGGGAGGGAGAGAGAGGAAAACGGAGAAAGGAGGGGGAGAGAATGAAGACAGGAAAACCTTGTTAGCCATAGAGGGTGCATATGGCAGCATAGGATTAGAGAGAGAGGTGAGAATGACGGAGGGTCACTTAACATACGTCTATCTCCACTCTCCTGGTTTTACCAATTTTAAAATATATCCTGCTATTACTTTTTTCTTTGCTGTCTCTTCAGTACATTGGTTTTTCTCTCCTCCTCCACTGGTGTCACCCTCCTACCATTCATTCCCTCCAACTCTCACCAATTCCGTTTCAGATGTAAAATATTTTGCTTCAAGAAGGACTGGATATCTACTAGACCTGAACAGATTTTGTGATTTGTATGCATAGTCCTTAGAAAGCGGTGAGACTGATTACCAAAGCCTGAGAGTGCCCCCTGGTGGTCAGTACTGAGATAAAGAACATGATTTTCCTCTATTAGTTATTCTTTTGTAAATTCCACAAATAGCCTTTCAGCTCCAAATGTGCCAGACTTGCGCTAAGGATAGACATGATACTTTTCTTTATGGATATCAAAGTTCAAAGGGAGTGTGAGTTACTAAACATTGTAGAGTATTTAGAGTTTTAAAAGCCAAGAAAAAATATGTCAGAAAAATGTTATCTTTAAACCTTCTTCTTCTTCTTCTTTTTTTTTTTTTAGAAAAGTGGATAGAAAGGTTTTTTTCCTAAACCTATTTTTGGACTACTAGGTCTTAAAGTTGGGTTATTTTCATTGCAAAATTCCGAAAGAATTTTTCTTTAAAATGTATCAAATTAGATAATCTTTAGTATTATTTTCAGCTCTAAAAGTGTAGAATTCACAGTCCTTTCATTAGCAGAATTACAGTCATTAAATGATAATATTGAATTTATAATCAAAGAGCACTTTGCACTTCTATCAGTACAACTCTCAAGAGGGTAAAGAATCCGCCTGCAATGCAGAGACCTGGTTTCAATCCCTGGGTTGGGAAGATCCCCTGGAGGAGGGCATGGCAGCCCACTCCAGTATTCTTGCCTGGAGAATCCCTATGGACAGAGGAGCCTGGCAGGCTAAAGTCCGTGGGGTCTCAAAGAGTTGGACATGACTGAGTAACTAAGTGCATGGTACGGCTCTACAGCTGTGTGTGCCAGCTGGCTTCTTTAGTCCTCACAGCAATCCCATACGGTTCATACTGTTACCATCATCACACCCATTTTCAGATGGGGAAACTGAGGCTCGCAGCAATCAAATAACTTGCGAAGGGTCTCACACATCTTTCAAGTAGCAGAGCTGGGATCTGATCGTGGGCATCCTGAGTCAGTGCTTATGTGCTTAACCACCATGCCATAAAGGACTCAAGAGTGCCTGAATTAAGTTTAAATAAACTTACTGTATCCTGTAGACAGAAGGCTAGAAAAGCTAATGGATTGTGGAATCTCCCCTGGGTGTGTGTGTGTGTGTGTTAATAAAGTTATCACTTGACTACAGTGATCTGGATAGTGTAAGGCAACTCTGGGGCCGCTGTTGTCTTGCCCTACGAGTGGTGGAGACGCTAATCAGCATCTGTTGATGGGTGACGTCTCAAGGGCTTTTATAGCCTTACAGTGCTATTAGTCTCTCTATAAGAAGCAGTTGTAAGGCATGAAAGGCAATTTATCTTTTAAGAATTAAGTGAAATCCTTTAAATTCTTGTTTTTGTGCCTAAAGCTATCTTTTGATAGAAATGTTCTTTCTTGCGTCATGTCAGTGGTACAGTAATTTAATCTGGCTTTTGAAATTATTGTTATCTCTTGCATAAGTAAAGGTAGCTACAAGGAATATGTAGATGGAATATGCCAATGCAGGAGACGTAAGAAACGAGCGTTCGGTCCCTGGGTTGGGAAGATCCCCTGGAGGAGGAAATGGGAATGCACTCTAGTATGCTTGCCTGGAGAACCTCATGGACAGAGGAGCCTGGTGGGCTGCTGTCCATAGGGTCACACAGAGTCAGACATGACTAGAGCGACTTAGCACACGCAGCTACATGGAATATGCAGGCACTGTGGACTGGTGGAACAGAATCATGGAACATTCATAGAGTTACTGCAGTGATTACATTGAAAATATTTTTAACTTCGCTGTAACATACATACATAAACACACAGTATATAACCCCTCTTAAAAGTTTTTGTGTATATCTGATATCCTAAGGTCTGGCAGAGAGTCTGGTTTGGTATAGAGTTAGATGCTCAATACATGGCAAAGCAAACTAAGTGAAGAAAAAAATCGTGGAAACATTGAAAGTCAGTATGCCCATCTCCACACTGTACATTTGTTCCAGTCAAAGCTTTGAGGAGGGTAAGTGGGAATTAATGTACTCAAAAATAATGTCCCACTAAAAAAAAGAATCCTTGGCTTAGAATCTTTTCTGAAATGCAAGAAAAAATTCACTAAGTTGAACTTTAAAAAAACCATAATTCTTTATAAAGTGACCTAATTTACTCTGAAATTTTCCTTTGCATTATCAATAAATAGAATGGTAAGAAAATATTAAGAATTATTATCTTAGTCTACTTAACAGAAAGTTTTCTTTTTAAATATGTCTTATGTGCATTGTAGCCCAACAATGATGCTTAATTTAAATATTACTCATCTTTTAATTTAAAAAACTTAGCATGCTTATGTTATTCTATTATTCTGAATTAGAATCACTCAATAGAAGGCACTCACATATGTTCGGTTCAGTCGCTTAGTTGTGTCCAACTCTTTGTGACCCCATGAATTGCAGCATGCCAGGCCTCCCTGTCCATCACTAACTCTCAGAGTCCACCCAAACTCATGTCCATTGAGTCAGTGATGCCATCCAACCATCTCATCCTCTGTTGTCCCCTTCTCCTCCTGCCCTCAATCTTTCCCAGCATCAGGGTCTTTTCAAATGAGTCAGCTCTTTGCATCAGGTAGCCAAAGTTGGAGTTTCAGCTTCAACATTAGTCCTTCCAATGAACACCCAGGACTGATCTCCTTTAGGATGGACTGGTTGGATCTCCTTGCAGTCTAAGGGACTCTCAAGAGTCTTCTCCAACACCACAGTTCAAAAGCATCAATTCTTTGGCGCTCAGCTTTCTTCACAGTCCAACTCTCAAATCCATACATGACTACTGGAAAAACCATAACCTTGACTAGACGGACCTTTGTTGACAAAGTAATGTCTCTGCTTTTCAATATGCCATCTAGGTTGGTCATAACTTTCCTTCTAAGGAGCAAGCGTCTTTTAAGTTCATGGCTGCAGTCACTATCTGCAGTGATTTTAGAGCCCCCCAAAATAAAGTCAGTCACTGTTTCCACTGTTTCCCCATCTATTTGCTATGAAGTGATGGGACCAGATGCCATGATCTTAGTTTTCTGAATGTGGAGCTTTAAGCCAACTTTTTCTCTCTCCTCTTTCACTTTCATCAAGAGGCTCTTTAGTTCTTCTTCGCTTTCTGCCATAAGGGTGGTGTCATCTGCATATCTGAGGTTATTGATATTTCTCCCGGCAATCTTGATTCCAGCTTGTGCTTCGTCCAGCCCAGCGTTTCTCATGATGTACTCTGCATATAAGTTAAATAAGCAGGGTGACAATATATACAGCCTTGACATACTCCTTTTCCTATTTGGAACCAGTCTGCTGGTTCCATGTCCAGTTCTAATTGTTGCTTCCTGACCTGCATATAGGTTTCTCAAGAGGCAGGTCAGCTGGTCTGGTATTCCCATCTCTTTCAGAATTTTCCAGTTTATTGTGATCCACACAGTCAAAGGCTTTGGCATAGTCAATAAAGCAGAAATAGATGTTTTTCTGGAACTCTCTTGCTTTTTCGATGATCCAGCAGATGTTGGCAATTTGATCTCTGGTTCCTCTGCCTTTTCTAAAACCAGCTTGAACATCTGGAAGTTCACGGTTCACATATCGTTGAAGCCTGGCTTGGAGAATTTTAAGCATTACCTTACTAGCATGTGAGATGAGTGCAATTGTGTGGTAGTTTGAGCATTCTTTGGCATTGCCTTTCTTTGGGATTGGAATGAAACTGACCTTTTCCAGTCCTGTGGCCACTGCTGAGTTTTCCAAATTTGCTGGCATATTGAGTGGAGCACTTTCACAGCATCATCTTTCAGGATTTGAAAGCGCTCAACTGGAATTCCATCACCTCCACTAGCTTTGTTCGTAGTGACGCTTCCTAAGGCCCACTTGACTTCACATTCCAGGATGTCTATCTCTAGGTGAGAGATCACACCATCGTGAATATCTGGGTCATGAAGATATTTTTTTGTACGTATGAACTTGATATAACTCTGAATTTTTTGTCACTGTTGTTGGTCATTGTTTTATTTGAATAATTAAATGAAATATTTAACTTTCTTTTTGAAAGAAGAAACAGCCTACTTCTACTTGAAAATATTTTGGGAGTTAACATATGTAACTATATAATGATAAATTGCACTTACTTTAAAGCTAGTACTTTAAAAAATGCAGTTAGATTCCCCCCTCCCCAATTAGTGCAAGATTGTGAATTTTGAAGAAATGTAATTCAATGGAATTCACAGCCAGAGTGCTAATGGAAATGTTTATTAAAGAGAGAGATGCGTGCCTTTTACACTCATGAGAAATGTGCACTGCCCATTGAAATGCTTTGACTGACCTTTTGATTTTTTTTCTTCAAGGTCCTGATCATCCCCATTGTTTGTCTTACAAACTAGAACTTGGATCAGACCAAGAAATTCCCTCCGATTGGTATCCATTTGCTACTATTCAGTTTGGGATCCTTGATACCACTGCTTCAAGGACAGAGGTCAGGTCTCTGGGGGTGGAGAGTGATGTCCAGCCTCAAAAACACATTCATCATCGGGCTTGCTACAACATCCAGGTACATCCCAAAGCCCTTGGGGTTAGGATTGGACTTTTGAAGCTGTGACCTGATTTGGCTTTAGATTCTTGTTTGCCCTCTTAAGTAACTTCCTGTGTATGTATGTATTAGACCTAGAAAAGAGCCCAGTTGTGGAAACTTGATGGTCACCAGTGAGCCTAGTTCTTCCCCTCAGTTCTAGAGAACATTAGGAACCTGAGGACAGTGCCATGTACTTAACTCAGATCTCAATGAAAAACAGGGCATTAAAAATAAGTTTACATTTCAGAAGCATATTTGTAATAAAGGTTTTATCAGAATAACATTTCCCAAGATGTGTTCTATGGGACATATGTCCCATATAATGATCTAAGAAAAAAATAAGTTGGGGAATGCTATCCACTTAATGTTGAACAAGGAAGTCCTGCAGTAAAGAAACTTACTAAACTTAGCTCAGTCTCTCCCTACTTGCCAATTATGGAGTCTTGTCTCCTGTAAAACACCTATCAGTATCTTCTGTAATAGTATTTTGTGGTGCACTGTTTGGGGAAATGCTGAGTTACTGTGTCACCACAATTTTAAATGTTCACCATCAGCTCATCTGCATTCTTAAGCCGGTTGAATTAGAGAGTGATGTACACTTGCACTTGTTCCTAAGCTTGCTTTTCCTTCTCAGCTTCAAAGTTAGTAGTTACAGAAATAACCTCTGTCACACATTTCCCATAGTATCTTGAAATGGTGTGATTATATGATATCATTAGCACCAACTAGCGGTTCTATAATATAGTAATCTAAGTCTGAAATTTTCTTTATTTTGGACTGTCTGTTCAGAAGCCTGTATGTTCGGGTCCAGTAATGTTTTCTGTATTGGTAAAACCAATGATGAGTGGGTGCTATTCTGTGCGTCCCTTCAAAACCGAAGGACTGATTTGGCAGCTGGGAATTGCCCTGGATGATGCAATATGCCACTCTCCAGGTCACATCTCCTTCCTGGGGCAGCCTGTGTCCAATGACTGGTGGATCAGGGGTCTAAATGCCCTTCTGCCTCAAGTTTCAATAACCCTGCAGGGCCATCCTAGCTTCATCCCTCTCTGGGGATTGGCTAAAACCTTTACTGTGACTGCTTTGTAGGCTAACCTCTCTCCCTTCCTGTTCTGCCCCTTTCCCTCCCCTCACCTCCCTCCCCTCCTTCTCCCTTTCTCTCCCCTCCCCTTTCTGTGTCAGTCAGGTGTTGACCCCAGGAGCTCTCCACAGTAAACTTTCTGCACCCCAGTCTCCATCTCAGCATCTGCTTCTTAGGGAAGCTGACCTGTAACACTAGGCATCTAAGTGTTACGTGTGACTGAAATGTGTGTCGAGTGCACATGGAGACTTCATACCATCTGCCGTTCCTGGGATGCGCCAATTTCACATAGTTTGTAGAGGACCACTCAGAGTTATATACCAAAGTCTCTTTAGCTTTAATGGCAGTCGGTTTCAAAATGTTATCTTCCATTTAACAAGTATTTATTGAGCAGTTTCAAAGTGCCATCTGCTGCTGTAGATGCTGAGACACAAAGGTGAAGTCCCTGTCCTCGTAAAGCCTACCTTCTAGTGACAGAACAAAAAGTAATCAGTCAAAAAGTACCATAATTTGAAGTATTGACAAACTCTAAGAAGAGAATAAAAGAAGGTCACAGGATAGAGAGGGATAGAGGGCTTCCTCATCTAGAGTGGTCCCGGAGGGACTCTGTGAGGAGATAACGTTTGAAAGGGTGAGATGACAGAGGTGAGGGACAGGTGGATGGTTTGGCCCAGATGGGTTACTATTGTAAACTAGTTTGTTTTAGTTAGAGGGATGATTTTGGGTGTACTCTGAAGCTCAGGGAGGCCCGAAGCTGGATGTATGATACTTGGGGGATATAACTGATCACATGTCTAGCTAGATTTGTAAATGTCTTATCAGTATGTGTATTCTGTGTACACCTGTGTTTGAGAAGAACCTTTGTCCTCTTCAAGATTTGACCCTAGAGGGAAGGATTTAGGAGACTTGTCCAGAAGGAGAGCACTGTGCCTCACTTGGGAACGGGCATGGCAGGGTGGAGGGGCTGTGTTTGTGTGCAGAGGATGAGGTAGCTACAGTGCTTGCTGGTTTACAAAACAGAACTGAAGTGTTATGCCATGTTGCATTCATTAATGCTTCCTCCTGTTTTGCTTTTGCGCAACAGGTTGAAATAGAAAAGAAGTGGATTAAAATCGATGGAGAAGACCCGGATAAAGCTGGTGACTGTGTAACTCAGTAGGAGTAGCAGGAGTCAGTGATGATGACCCACTTTGCAAATACATAATTGACAGAAGCCACACCAAGTCCTCTACTGCTGTGCAGTGGGAATGACAGACCCACTGGCCGTGTTTAGGGGAGTTTAGACCTGCAAGCGAACCAGCTATCCTTTATGCTTTTGATATGTTTGTGCCCCAGGGGTTTGATCTAAAATGTGTCTTGAATTTTTGTGATATTTTTATTTCCTAGTAGAACTCAAAGGCACTCTTCTCCAGTGTGTGACCTCACAGCCACTGGCCAAAGCATTTTTGATTACTTGGGGGCTGATTGTTTTCCACTCTGGGTTGATGCCATGTTTATTATCCTCCAGCCCCATCTCTTCTTATTAAGTTAGCACCTGTGCTAGAGGAGAAGGCAGTTGAAGGAGACATAAACCAAAGTACTTAATTTTCCCTCTTGCTCTTCTCTGAAACGTGGCTATTGTAGAATGATGTGGAAACCACAGGCTAAAATGGAGATGTGGAACTCTCTCTGATTCTGAATTATTTATCTTCCTGTCTTGTTATCACATTGGTGAGTAATCATCAGCTGTATTTGGTACCTCTCTTTCCCCCGTGGTATTATTATTTTCAAAATGTATTTGTGTGCTGATATGTGCGGCAAAGACACTAGTTCTGTTACTATGCATATTTTAGTACAAGTCACTGAGACATACTGCCTTTTGCTTGGAGAGATTCCTTTCAGAATGAAATCCTAGTATGGACACTAGTTAAAATATTAATGTATGTTAAAAATGAATTTTCATAGTCCATGAATATTGCTTCTCAAAAGTGTAGACTCTAAGAATGTATTTTGATAAAGTATTATTTGTAATTAACACAAGCCCCTCTTAAGTAGAAGTCTGAATCATGATTATTTTATGCTAGTCCTGCTAACATGCTATTTATGCTAATTCTGCTTAATTTAGAGTGATTTTCTTTAAAAGATGAGCAAAGTGAAAGATACTAGATTATTTTGTCTACATTTCTAACAAGTGATATTTCTATTTTTCAAAGTCAGATAAATGTTTGTTTGTTTTTTAATGAAAAAAGTCAATGGCATTAGCAATTATAATTCTGTTTATAACTTCCTTTAAGTGTTTACAGTGAAAAGTCAGACTTTTAAATTTAGGAAATCTATGTTCTAGATATTTTTTTAGTAGGAAAAACATGGAAAAAAACATGATATTAATACACCTTCAATTTATGTTGATCCTTAAATATGATTAGGAGATATTTTTCTCTATTTACCGGATTTGTTTTGAGTCAAAACTGATATGACAGTATTCTTCCAAACAACATTATCTGTTGGCCCTCATACATTTTATTTAATGTTATATTACATTCATTTTAATCTGTTCAAAATGCAAATTAAAACAAACATTTATGATGGTTTGTATCAATCAGCAGATTTACTGCTTTTCATTATTTTACTGTAAAGGCAAAGAATGCAAAAGTTGACTGTTAAAATGAATTGGTATTGCTCTTTTTAACTTCACTTGATGTGTTGCTCATAATATCACATGCTTGAGACTCGCTATAGATATATACGAGAGCAAATCTGTGTGTGCATCATATAAAAAAAATTCTACCATCCTGACTCACCTGGTGTGGCACATTCTGGAATGACTTCAATCTGCTCAGAGCAAATATGGAGGCAGGCTGAACTTGGTGCTGCTCCATGGTCCCAGGGACGGTAACTGAGTTAATTACTGCTGGTCCTTTCAGATCTGTTTTATGGCATCCTGCCCATAAAGAACTCAGAGTCTTATTCGGATGAACTTAATGAATATTTACACCTCAAAGTAATTTCAGCATAGGGTCCAATTAATCACCCCTCAGGCTTTCCAGGTTGCCAGCATGTGCCGGCACCTCACTGCTGGAGTCATTTATTCACCAGCCCTCCAGCCTTCAGACGCATCTCAAGATTCAGTGCTGAAAATAATAACAAAAAGCTGACTGAAGCCCAAGTTGAGTTTTTGTGGCAATGCAAAGGGTGATGGTAGGAACAGCAGGGTTCTGCAGCATAATTGTTCATTTGCACATCTATTAGGGTCCTTAAATATTCATTACTTAGCATTAAATTAACATTCTTTGTTGGGTGGAGAGAATTTTTAATACAGTTCTTCTGACCTGAGCTGTGGCAGAAGGTCAAATGTGATCTTGGTGCTCTAAGTGAAAAATCAGGTAGAGTCCACTTAGACTTACAAATTAAAAAGTAGAATCTCCTTTTCCAGAAAGTAAATGATGATCTTCAAAACAACAATGACAAAAACTCCTTCTTTTAAGGTCAGGAAGGGAGGAAGGAAGTGAATGAAGGAGGAACTACTCCTTACTAGCATTTTAATTTAGGTAATTTATTTAGATCAATGCTTTATGAGCTTGACCCATTAGGGGTCTTTTGTATAATTGACTCAATGGCAGACTTCCAAGCAGTTGGCCAGTTTGGGATGGGTTGCTCTGCTCTAATTGGTCTGGTCTAGTTGCCTTACCAGTCAAAGGATCGTATTAACTCTGTAAATGAATTCCATGGCTTGATGGTTACCTGATCAGTTGTACAAATCTGAATTTAAGGACATTTCCTTTTTTTTTAATGGGACTAGAAATAGTTTATCCATTTAAAAAGAATGGAAAAAAAAAAAGCCCTCCTTAACATAAATAAAGGCTGGCATTTTGACCTGATTTCTGTGTTAGGTAATTGTAGGGTTTTAGTTCCCTTCATTCTGGGTTTGTGTTTTGATATAGACCTTTTTCTCTTATAAATTCGGTCAGGAGGCCTTCCTTAATAATGACTAAGTATTATTATATCTTACTCAAAATATGATTTTATGTCGTCAATACAAATATAAAACATATTGAGCCTTAATAATCATGTAACAAAGTATTTTGTAGATTGCATATTGATTTTTTAAAAATTAAAGATGTATTTCAAATGATTCTTGATATGCAATGGACTTATATCTTCTTTTGCAAGGTCTGGGGCTGTTTTTTTAAGGTATGAAATCCATTTCAATAACCTTAAACAATTGACTCTGTCAGACAAATGCATGCTTACATGTGTATATGCTCAGTTGTATATAACTCTTTGCTACCTCGTGGACTGTAGCCTGCCAGGCTTCTCTGTCCACGGGATTCTCCAGGCAGGAATACTGGAGTGGGTTGCCACTTCCTTCTTCAGGGGATCTTTCCGACCTAGCGATTGAACCCATATCTCCTTTCCTGCATTGGGAGGTGAATTCTTTACTGCTGAGCCACCTGGGAAGCCCCCAGACAAATGTATACTGCTTCACTATTAAGGAGTTAGTGTACATGGTGTTTTGACACATCCTGGAAAATATCACCATCAAAGTACAATTTGTGATGTTAAAGAATTATTTTTGAAAGAGGATATAATCATTATCTCATGAAGAAATGATATGAGTGTGTGCCCAAGTTTTACTGTTAAGATGTTTGTTACAAGTGGTTCTAAGAAAAATTCAAAAGAGCAGAGACATGTACAGGAAATAAGGAATTCTGAAATGAATTTACAAACTGATGCAGAATGGATTGGTCCATAGGGCAATATTAGTAATAATTTCCTCTACCCCCACACAGTTAATTTATATGTTATTATCAGTTTTCTAAAACTTACAGAGTTGGGAAATAACTCAAGGACCATAGAATCTGTTGATAATTTGGATAAATGAACTAGTTAAGACACTTTACAAAGTCTTTCACAATTTTTCCCAATAACTGGACGAACTTTGTCCACAGGAGAATTCTAAGCAATTTTCAAACTTTGGCAACTAGTATTAGAGAAATGATGTGCTTTCAAAGTGATTTTTTTAAGTTTAGAAAACTACTTTTATCCAATTGTACAGAATCTATTTCAGGTAAGTTGTATGTTTATGGAGTATTAAAGATACGAAGATAAATCAGTTCTAATGAAAACCAACCTAAGAAACTCTCCACCTGCTCTTTGTATGAGCAAGCTGCCTGTGTTGAAATTCAATTTTTATCTAGCCGTTGCAGTTAAATTTCAAAATTGCATCAGGAAATAAACCATCGTAGAGGCTGGATCATTGGGAACTGTTTTAGCCACTCCTGGAATTAACAGGGCTTGACTCTTGTTCCACAGGAACAATAAAAAGATTCAGTGACATAAACTGATCATATTTGTAACAGAATTCCTCAGATTCCATCAGTCATTTCTTTCCTGTTTTGTTTCAACTCCACCTGGACTCTCCTGCCTTCTCTGCGTAGTTGCATAGTGGTTCCAATGCATTTTCTTGCGTCTGTCCCAGCCCCTCCCCATTCTCAGCAGCTCCTCCACTCCCAAGACCATTTTTTGCCCTTACCTACCCACTCCAGTGTTCTTGCCTGGAGAATCCCAGGGATGGGGGAGCCTGGTGGGCTGCCGTCTGTGGGGTCGCACAGAGTCATGACTGAAGCAACTTGGCAGCAGCAGAGTCCTGAAGGACAGGGCTGGGTGTATTTGATTGAGCCATATGACGCTGACAGTATGTAACCTTTCTTGATGGCAATTTCATGGTGCTAAACCTAATTACCTTCATGTTTCCCCAGTTTATATGAAATAAGATTTTTCTTATAATTATGTTAATGAGTTCCTACTTAGAACTGGCATCTAAATATGAATTTGTCAATTTTTAAAGCAAGATAGAATTGGTAGTCAGAAAGCAAAAGGATGAGTTACAAAAAATACCCTGGGTTAAAGCTCCAGGTGATACAGTGCCTTAAAATCATGTCCTGTCTGTAAGGAAAATGGATTAGACGAGTTGCCCCATGTTTTAAAAGATTAAAGTTCATTTCTATGCTACTGCCTAGGGAAGAAGTGCAAATCACAGTTACACTTCAGAGACTGCAGCGTTTCCCTCATCTTCACCACACCTATCTGCTCCAGAAGAGGTGTGAAAACCTCAGGTGGGAGGATAGCACATTTAAATAACACAATTATGTGTGTCGACATTTTCCTGAAAAGCCCATTTTTGTGCTCTAGAATTGCTGTGAATTCTCTGTAATGTAAGTTGTGGTATACTCTTGAAACAGAAGAGGGCACTCTCAGGCAAGCCGCTGCTAGTCAGAATGAGAAACAGTATTTTGATTTGGTGGTGTTTGTATATATTATGATTAATAAAAGATCCTGGGGCCATTTTGTAAAGCATTTCAAAGCATTGTGAATCCAGTGGAGTATGATTAAAATTAATGCAATAGACAAACACTTTAAAGTATTCTTAATGCCTTGTCTAAAAATGCTGTTGAATACAATTTTACACATCCTGAAAATTTAAGTACCATATTTATCACTAAACATTTCTCAGTACTAAGGAGACAAAAAAAAAGTCTTCTTTCTTAACACATTTGAAAAAAACTTTTTTAAAATGAGAATTAATAAACTCTAAATCTGCTTACTTTAAAAAAATGTGTAACATATTGTAATGAATCCATCATGTTTGGCTTCTGAGCTTTCAGGTACATGTATCAAGATTGATGTGATCTCTAAAGAGCTCCAGCCCAGAATTGTACTTTCAGGTTCTGAGGGAAGAACAAACAAATATTTGCTTTCAGGAGAATATTCCATGCCACCTCGACTCAAGCCTTTACCCTGTTCAGCCCTCCGAAATTAGGAATGATCATTGTCTTTTCAAGATGGGTTCTGTTTTTCTCTCAGAAATCTTTCTGGGTAGATGATATCATTCCCTTATAAAGCCTGTTGAAACAATGTGTTTCTAAAAGTTGTGGAGCATGAATAGGTCTATGAATGTGGTTAAACACATGAGGCCTTCTTAAACCTGTCTTCCACACCCTGAAGTGCAGAAGGCTTGTTTAAGACATTGGGTGCCTTAAGTGGTGACTTTGAATCGCCTCGAAATGCTGTGTGGCCACGGATCCCATTAATTGTCTTGCCGATTCTAATGTTTATTGCATTTCTACTAGGTAACTGCATTTTTCTAGGCACTGGGGATAAACAGTAATAAAAACTGTAAATTCTTGTTCTTGTAGAGGATATATAATAGTGGGGGAAGTAAGACAATAAATTGTTATCAGGCTGTGGTCATTGCTATGTAGGAGATAAAAACCGAGAGAGTAGCTGAGAATGCCCTTTCAGATAGGTTGGTCAGGAAGGTCCTGTCTGATGAGATGACATTCTAGCAGACCTGAAAGAAGCGAGAAGAGTGTATCCAGCAGAGGGAACTCCTAGTGTAAAGGTGCTGCAGTAAAGGTGTACTTAACTTATCAGAGGAACACCAAGGAGGCAGGTGGCTATAATGTGGCCAGGGCAGAGTGAGCAAGGAGGATGATTGGGGGAGGAATCAGAGAGACTGTGGGTAGGTGAGGGAAAGCAAATCAGCAAGGCTTTGTGGGTTATGGGAAGGACTTTGAATTTTATGCTGAGTGAAATGCAAACCACTAGGAGGCTTTGTGCAGATGAGTGACATAAACTGAGTTACGTGTTCAGATGGTTCCTTGGAATGGAAGCAGAGCAATGAGAGAAGCAGAACAGTTAGGAGGTTACTGCAGTAACCCGGGTGAGAAGTAAAGGTGACTCTGAGTTGTGATGGGAAAACATGTTTGAAATACAGTTAATAGTGTTTGCTGATGGGTTGGGTCAAATTCCCTAAGTGAGGGAAAGAAGAGAACCAAAAATAACTCCCAGAATTTTGGCCTGAGCAGCTGTAAGATGGATCTGTCTTTTATGGAGAAGGGGAAGACTATTGTAGGAGAAAGTTTGGGGAGAAAGATCAGAAATTCGGGTTTGGATGTGTTAACTCTGAGATGCCTGTTAGACATTCAAATGGAGACCGTAAGCAACAATTGGATGTATAAGGAAGGACAGAAGGCTGGGCTTGGAATATGACTTTTAGAGATGTGAGACTATATGAAATTACCTAGGAGTGAATATAGAGTAGAAATGGTCTGAGGACTGAACCTTCGGATTCTCCAAAGTTCCAAGGTCAGGAAAGTGGTTGATCCAATTAAGGAGACTGGGGAGGAGCAGCTTGCTAGAGTAAGTGTCATCAGTTGCCTCATGCTGCTGATTGGATGAGGACAAAGAATTGACCACTGAATCTAGCAACATGGAGGACATTGGTGAACTTGACAGACAACTCAGGTGCATGTGGAAACAGTGAGTAGATGGTTTTTGGGGGGAGCTTGGCTGCAGATATGAACTTTGGGGCAGTAGCTGGTAAGGATGAGATCTTACACGCTTCCACCCTTGAAACCTGTCTTGGTGTTGGTCTTTACTAATGTGTCTTCTTTGTTGTTATTTTTTAAATCTTAGTGATGTTGACTACTACTAAAATTCCCTCCTCTTTTTCTCATTGTCAACACTTACAGAAAATGATTCCTTATCATCTTTCAATCCCATGTCATCTGAATCTTATGTTTCCCTCTTTGGATGTGCCCATTTCTTCAGTTTTTCATTAACTGTATGTATGGTGTTAAAATGTTATATATTCATACTTCAAGATAAATTCAGCCATTGCTTTGATCACCTCTTGTTTTGCTTTTAAATATTCTTGATTGAACTTTACTGGTCAATGTCATTTCAGGTTGGATATCTCATTTTAGATTTTATTATGAAATTTAGAATAATTGTAAACTTGTGAATACCTACAGACTCCTCCAAGTTCCTAGAAAATGGAATATACACAACTATTTATTTAGTAGTTTTTATATAAGAGTTTGTACTTTGATTCTTTGTTATGGTTTTCTGATATAATAATACTTTGTAGTTTTCTAGTAACGAAGTGAATTTTAATAAAACATTTGCAAAAAGTACAATTTAAGTAACTACTGATGTAATTTTAATTTTATTGATTCTTTAGTTTTAAAACCGATTAAAATAGAATGCCAATTTTAAAGATATTAGTATTCAAATACAGTATTTCATGTATACAACCAAACAAAACTTACTAAGCAAAATTATTACCTTTTGCCATTCATTGCACACTTTTAAAGACACAAATAGCAACTCCAAGTGGTCACACAGAATGACAAAATTGCAGTAACTCAAATTCTGTTTCTTCATCTTTATGATCATTGTTTATTTTGAGTCTATGGTTCAAACCCGGGAGTACATAGTACTGAAGGGGCTGGGGATAAGAATAGTGCCTGAAGCAAGTTTGAATGATTCTGGACCAGTGTGGATTCCAAAATGAATATAGATATTGAAGTCCACATGTGTCCAGTGTCCAACTGTATAACAGGGAGTTTTCTAAATTAACTTCTGTGTAGAATACTGTTTATTGCTAAGAAATTAAAATGTGCCGATTTGAAGCTTGCTGCTGCTACTGCTGCTAAGTCGCTTCAGTCATGTCTGACTCTGTGCGACCCCATAGGCAGCCCACCAGGCTCCCCCGTCCCTGGGATTCTCCAGGCAAGAACACTGGAGGGGGTGATTTGAAGCTTACATGTGCATTATTAAAACTCAACAGTAATTGTAGCAATTGGGTTGGGAAGATCCCTTAGAGAAGGAAATGGCAACCCACTCCAGTATCCTTGCCTGGAAAAATTCCATGGACAGAGGAGCCTGGCAGGCTACAGTCTGTGGGGTCACAAAGAGTTGGACACGACTGGGCGACACACCTGCCAATAAAGTTGGAGAGGGGGCATTTTAGCTCAGACATTGCTTAGAATTGTCAGCACACGGTGATAATAGAAAGCAGATTTTTATGGGAATTCTCTGGCAGTCATGAGTAGGGGCCTGCGCTTCCTCTGCAGCAGAAACCACCCCCCGCCCCTGAAAAAAAAGGCAGACTTTTAGTCAATTTCCTCATGTATTTTTATAATTATTTACTTTTAATTGGAGGATAATTAATTTCCAATATTGTATTGGTTTCTGCCGTACATCAACATGAATCAGCCTTAGGTATATATATGGCCCCTCCCTCCCACCCTCCACCCCATCCCACCTCTCTAGGTTGTCACAGAGCACCAGGTTTGAGCTCTGTGTCGTACAGCGCATTCCCACTGATTATCCATTTTACATATTGTAATGTGTATGTTTCAGTGCCACTCTCTAAATTCGTCCCACCCTCTTCTTCCCCCACTGTGTCCACACGTCTTGTCCATGTCTGCGTCTCCATTGTTGCCCTGTAAATAGGTTCATCAGTAGCCATCTTTCTGGATTCCATGTATATATGTTAATATACTGTATTTGCTTTTCTCTTTCCGACTCACTTCATTCTGTATAATAGGCTCTGGGTGCATCTGCCTCGTTAGAACTGACTCAAATGCATTCCTCGTTCCTTATGTATTTCAATTTTCTCCACACGGTGTCTGCCGTTATTGCCTGCACCCAGGACTGACTACTCTCTCCCCCATCCTTGGTGTACCTCGGATGGTGGATATGTGTCCCTGCAGGCTCGCAGTGATCCAGTAGTGAAAGGAAAACTGATGATGCAGAAGAAGAGAGGGAGAAAATTGCTCAGGCCATATCTCTGAGTAGACCAGAGGGGATGAGATCAGCCAGCAGAGGGCTGATTTAGGTAAGAGCGTGAACAGTTCACCCATTGCAATTGTAAGCAAGGCAGAGTTTATGGATGCAGCTGCAGGCAGGCCCCTATATCCAAGGTATTATTTCTTAGTTTCTTTTACAGAAATGGAATTGGATTCAGAGAGTTTCCACCCTCCTACAGAGGGTGGGTGTCTTATGAATTCCCTTTAAAGACCTTTTATGACTGACTTCAATTTTATTTTCTTGAGTACTTTGGTCATGTCCTTCACTTTATTTGCATTTTACTGGTATTAATGACTGAATATCAATGATACTGACCCAAATGGGGACATTTTTGTAATGTGAAAGTCACTCAGTCATGTCTGACTCTTTGTGACCCTACGGACTGAATAATGGAGTGGGTAGCCATTCTCTTCTCCAGTGGATCTTCCCAACCCAGGGATCGAACCCAGGTCTGCTGCATTGCAGGTGGATTCTTTACCAGCTGAGCCAGCAGGGAAGCCCCTAACAGAGAAATGTTCTGATTTAGGAATCCCAATTGTGATCATTGTAGAATTTAGCCTCTTTCTGCTTCTCATCTCTGAGACAGATACTGCAGACCTGTGAGTGGCTGCATGGGAGTGGGAGATGGCTCCCAGTTGCAGTGCTTGTCCTTTTCTGTAGGGTTTTGTTTGGATTTTTTTCACGCTGCTCAGAGAGAATTCCATCCAAAGGTCCTCAAGTGCCTGGAAAAGGACAAGGAAAGAGCATCTCTGAATCAAGTGCCTGGAAAAGGACAAGGAAAGAGCAACTCTGAATGGTGGCATTGTTAAATGCCAAGAACCTGCCTCTCCAGTGGATTATCTGAGACACTGAAACACTTTTCAAAGGCTTTGCTAAGTATTCATTGTGGTAAAAGACAAATTCTATATTAAACTCACACTGGGGCCAGAAGTGGCCTTGGGTTAAACTGAACTGGATGATATTCATCGCCTTCTTTTTATTGCCTTTTCCCTCATAGTAAATGCTCCATCCCTTCCCCCTAAAATCCCTTGGAGTCTTCCCCCTCTCTTCCTCTTAGCTTTATATGATTGAGTGCCAGGAAAGGCTATATATCGGTAACTTAGATCTTGTTCCTTCCCAGGGACATTGGTCCCGCTGCAGGCTTTTCAAACAGAGCGGCTCATTCTTCCTTACCCTCGCAGACTTATAACAGCTTCTCTGCTTCCTGTGGTCTTACAATCTACCTCCACGCTGCAGTCAGTGGAGAACATGTGAACTGGCCTTATTTACCAGCCAACCTTAGCTTTGCCAAGACTTCCCCTGCTGTCTATCCTCCAGCCAAACATTGGAACTACTCTCATTTCCACAAACCTACCACGTTCCTTCTGCACCCCGAGCTTTGGCTTACAGTGCCCTACCGCTGGAACATCCTTCCTTGCCCCCTTCCTTTGTCCCTTATTCATTCCACAGATCTAAGTTTAGATGTCCTACTCCAGGAAGCCTCCCCTGACTCCTCCCATTCAGGTTAGTTGCTCCTCATAAATAATTTTTAGTACGTAGGCCCATTATATTGTAAAAGTTTATGTATTTCTCTTCCTCTTCCCCAGCTGAGATTTTCACTGGGGTGTGGCTCTGTCCACATGATTTCCCATTCTCGGGGAAGAGACCCAAATACAGGGGTGGTGGTAGGTGATGGTGATATCAATGGCAGCTGCACATAAGCTTAGCCAAGGCATAGGACCTAAATTTTGAATGAATGAATGAATGATAGGTCAAATTTAGATCAATGTACTGCTTGCTGGCATGCATAGTTGCTTCAGTCGTGTGTGACTCTTTGTGACTCTATGGACTGTAGCCCACTAGGCTCCTCTGTCCATGGGATTCTCCAGGGAAGAATATTGGAGTGACTTGCCGTTCCCTCCTCCAGGGGATCTTCCTGACCCACGAATGGAACCTGTGTCTTCAGCATTAGCAGGTGGGTTCTTTACCACTGAACCACCAGGGAAGCCCCAGATCAATGTACTACTTCTCCTAAGCATAGATAGATTTTAGTCCCTAATTTTCTCTTACAAACAAGCTAGAAATTTAACAATAAATTTAAATCAGTAACATTTAATACATGCCTTTCATATTGGAGGTACTATGTTAGGAACTCAGGACGCATATAAGGATGAATAATACATAGCCTCAGTCCTCAAGAAATTCAAAATCTATCACACTTCTAATTACAAATATACTTTTTCTTAATAAACACACGTATCTTCAGGGGATTGGAAAGATTTAAATGTTTATTTTAAAATTTGACATAAAGTTGTTTGTGAAAGCTGCGGAAAGTCAACAAGAACCTTTAGACTTCTAGCACCTACTGTGTGCTGCGGATCTGGTTTTCTTATTTAATACTGAATATCTTATAAGGTAATTTCTGGTTATGAAATAAGAGTATCTGTCTTTTGTTAGAAGAATTTTGGAACCATTCTGTAGCTGGAGAAGGTATTTTCCTGCACTGGAAACAAGACCAGATACTTAATTTCTTTGACCTGTCCATATAAGGATAAGATATAACCTTAAATTAAAATAAGGGGTTATTATTTTAAGGGTAAAGAGTTTCACTTTGACAAGATGAAAACAGTTATGGAGATGGAGGGTGGTGATGGCTGCCCAGCAATGTGAATGTACTTAATGCCACTGAACTGCACATTAACAATGTTAAGATGGCAAATTTTATGTGTATTTTATCAATACCACAATGTAAAAATATAGGTCCTCACCAGGGAAGTCCCCAGCCTTCAGTTTTAAGTGTAATTTAATTCATTCTTTTATTCAGCACTTTTTGAGGGCTGAGTATGAGCCAGGCACAATTCTAGGTATAAGAGAGAATGAAAGAGAGATTGCTTTCCTCCTGGAATTTATATCCTAATGACAATAAACACTAAACATAATGAATAAATTATATAGTAGTTAAAGGAATTAATGTCTACAGAATAAAAATAAACAGGGATAGAAGATATGGGAGTATGGGGATGGAAATTGCTAGTTTAGAAGGTATTCAGGATGGGCTTCATTGAAAAGGTGACATTTAAGAAAAGACAGTAAAGAATCTGCCTGCAATGCAGGAGACCCAGGTTTGACCCCTGGTTTGGAAGATCCCCTGGAGAAAGGAATGGCTATCCACGCCAGTATTCTAGCCTGGAGAATTCCATGGACAGAGGAGCCTGGCAGGCTATAGTCCATGGAGTCCCAAAGAGTTAGGCACGACTGAATCACTAACACTTTTACTGAAAAGGTGCTATTTAAGAGAAGACTTAAAGAAGAGAAGCTTACCCCAGAAGGGGACAAATGGCTTGATGCAAGAGACATGAGTAGGATGAAATGAGTTAGGAGTATAACAGGAAATGAGATCAGAAAGGGAAATGGGGGGGTGGGGTGGGCGGTGAGTCTACAGTAGCCTATTTCATTAAAAAGTGAGAGACTTTAACTACTTTGAGTAGGGATTTATTCTTCTGTATATTTTCAAAGAAGCTGTACTTTTTACTATTAAACAGGGCCAATCTAAAGAAGGACCCCGCCCCCCCCAATATCTTTCAAAAGTTTTGCTGAGGATTAATTTATAAATGATAAAATATACCTGTTTAAATTCTACAGCTCCATGGTTTTTGGTATATTTACAAAATTACACCACCATCACCACAATCAATTATTTTAGAACTTTTCCGTATCCCCCAAAATCCCTTAAGCTCATTTTCAGTTACTCTTTGTTCTGATCCCAGTCCCAGGAAACCACTAATCTTATTTTCTGTCTTTATGTATTTGCCTTTTCTGGATATTTCATATAAATGGAATTTTACAATATAGGCATTTTGTCTCTAGCTTCTTTAACTTAGTACTTTAAGGTTCATCTGCTCTGATTATCCAGGTTCATGCATGTGTCAGTAGTTTATTTCTTTTTATTGTCAAATAGTATTCCATTGTATGACTGTACCACATTTTATTTACCCATTCATCCCTTGGTGGACTTTTGGGTTTTCCCCACTTTCCCACTGTCATCAATAGCTCTGCTACACACATTCATGTTCAAGTATTTGTGTCAATATATGTTTCATTTCTCTTGGGTATAAGTGGAATTTATATTTTAACTTTTCAAGAAACTGCCAAACTGTTTTCCAAAATAGTTGTACTATTTTATACTTTTTTCACATTCTTCCCAGCACTGGTTTGTGCCTTTTTGTTTTTTGTTTGTTTCCTCTGTTCTTTCTTTTTTTTCTGCCTTCCCACTGATTACTTTTATACATTTTTTTAAGAATTCCATTTTGATTTATTTCATGAATGAGCATCTGAGCACACACACAAAAAATAGTATTTGGGGGTATATTTCTTTGTGTATCTTTTTCTAGTGGTTGCTCTATGTATCATATATGTATAATTTATCATCTTCTACATTTTTATCAGTTCCAGTGAACTGATGATAGGATTTGAGAACCACATGAAGCAATATTACAATTTTTGCTTCAACTGTCAAACATACCAGCAAACTCAAAAGGAGAGTCTACTATATTTATTCATGCTTTTACTTTTCATTGTTCTATCTTCCTGATATTCCTCCTTTTATCATTTCTGTTCTATTAAAAAACTTCCTTTAGCCATCCCTTTATGGTGGTTTTGCTGGTAAGAAGTAGTCTTAGTTTTCTTTAATCTGAGAATATTTTAATCTTCCTTGTTTTCCCCGCAAAGAGTATTACCCCTGGGTATGGGATGCCTGGTGGCTCAGACAGTAAAGAATCTGCCTGAAATGCAGAACATCTGATCCCTGGGTTGGGAAGATTCCCTGGAGTAGGGAATGGCTACCCACTCAAGTATTCTTGCCTGGAGAATCCCCATGGACAGAGAAGCCTGGTGGGCTACAGTCCATGGGGTCACAAAGAGTCAGACACAACTGAATGACTAACACTTTCAACACTTTGACGGGATTCTGAGTTGACAGTTCTTTTAGCACTTTTCTCCCAGGCCACTTCCTTTTGGCCTCAGTGGTTTCTCTTAAAAAATCCATTGACAGTGAAACTACCATATGACCCAGCAATCCCACTACTAAGCATATATCCTGAGGAAACCAAAACTGAAAAAGACACATGTAACCCAAAGTTCATTGCAGCTCTATTTACAATAGCTAGAAGATGGAAGCAACCTAGATGTCCATCATCAGATGAATGGATAAAGAAGCTGTGGTACATATATTCAATTGAATGTTACTCAGCCCTAAAAAGGAATGCATTTGAGTCAGTCCTAATGAGGTTGATGAACCTAGAGCCTATTATACAGAGTGAAGTGAGTTAGAGAAAAGCAGTTATCGTATACTAACACATGAAAGTGAAAGAGGAGAGTGAAAAGGCGGCTTAAAGCTCAACATTCAGAAAACGAAGATCATGGCATCTGGTCCCATCACTTCATGGGAAATAGATGGGGAAACAGTGGAAACAGTGTCAGACTTTATTTTTTTGGGCTCCAAAATCGCTGCAGATGGTGACTGCAGCCATGAAATTAAAAGACACTTACTCCTTGGAAGGAAAGTTATGACCAACCTAGATAGCATATTCAAAAGCAGAGACACTTTGCCAACAAAGGTCCGTCTAGTCAAGGCTATGGTTTTTCCAGTGGTCGTTATGGATGTGAGAGTTGGACTGTGAAGAAAGCTGAGCGCCGAAGAATTGATGCTTTTGAACTGTGGTGTTGGAGAAGACTCTTGAGAGTCCCTTGGACTGCAAGGAGATCCAACCAGTCCATCCTAAAGGAGATCAGTCCTGGGTGTTCTTTGGAAGGACTGATGCTAAAGCTGAAACTCCAGTACTTTGGCCACCTCATGCGAAGAGTTGACTCATTGGAAAAGACTCTGATGCTGGGAGGGATTAGGGGCAGGAGGAGAAGGGGATGACAGAGGATGAGATGGCTGGATGGCATCACCGACTCTATGAACATGAGTTTGGGTGAACTCCGGGAGTTGGTGATGGACAGGGAGGCCTGGCGTGCTGCAATTCATGGGGTTGCAAAGAGTCAGACATGACTGAGCGACTGAACTGAACTGAACACATATATATGGAATCTAGAAAGATGGTACTGATGAACTATTTGCAAAGCAGCAATGGAGACACAGACATTGAGAAGAGATTTATGGACACAGCTGGTGGGGGAAGAAGGAGAGAGTGGGAGGTATGGAGACAGCAACATGGAAACATACATTACCATATGTAAATAGATAGCCAATGGGAATTTTCTGTATGACTTAGGGAATTCAAACTGGGGCTTGAAAACAACCTAGAGGGTTGGGGTGGGGAGGGACGTGGGAGGGAGATTCAAGTGGGAGGGGACATGGGGAAAGCTATCTCTGATTCATGTTGATATTTGGTAGAAACCAATGCAATACTATAAAGCAATTATCTTTCAGCTAAAAATAAATAAATTTAAAAAAACTTTAAGGTAGTAAATTTCATGTTATATGTATTTTAGTACTATTAAACTTTTTTTAATTAATAAAGAAATCCACTTGCATTTGAATTGACCATTTCTATTATTCAAATTGGGTTATTTCTACTGTTCTTTTTTCAAGTTCATTGAGTCTTTCCTTTCTCATCTTCATTCTGCTGTTGAGCCCTATATTTACCAGGGCTGCCATAACAAACTACCATAACCTGGGCAACTTAAAAAATAACAGAAATATATTGGCCTAAGTTTAAAGTTTGGCTAGAAGTTTGAATGGAGAAGGCAATGGCACCCCACTCCAGTACTCTTGCCTGGAAAATCCCATGGATGGAGGAGCCTGGTAGGCTGCAGTCCATGGGGTTGCTAGGAGTTGGACACGACTGAGCGACTTCACTTTCACTTTTCACTTTCATGCATTGGAGAAGGAAATGGCAACCCACTCCAGTGTTCTTGCCTGGAGAATCCCAGGGACGGGGAGCCTGGTGGGCTGCCATCTATGGGGTCGCACAGAGTCGGATACGACTGAAGCAACTTAGCAGCAGCAGTAGCAGAAGTTTGAAATCAATGTGTTGATAAAGCCATACCGCCTCTGAAACTTGTAGGGGAGAATTTCTTCCATGTTTCTTTTAGCTTCTGGTGTTTGCCAGTTATCCTTGGTGTTGCTTGGCTTGTAAGATGCATCACTCCAATCTCTGTCTGTGGTCACATGGCTGTCTTCTTTGTGTATCTTTGTCCTTTTCTTATAAGTGCATCAGTCATATTGGATTGGGCTTCCCTGGTGGCTCAGTGGTAAAGAAACTGCCTGCCAATGCAGGAGACGCAGGTTCGATTCCTGGTTCAGGAAGATCCCCTGGAGAAGGAGATGGCACCTCATTCCAGTATTCTTGCCTGGGAAATGCCATGGACAGAGGAGCCTGGCACGCTGCAGGCTACAGGCTATGGGGTCACAAAAGAGTTGGACACGACTTAGCAACTAAACAACAACAACACACTGGATTAGGGGCTCATCCTACTCCAGTCTGATCTCAATCTTAACTAATTATATTTGCAATGACTCTATTTCCAAATACAGTCACATTCTGAGGTGCAATGAGTTAGGACTTCAAATACCTTTTGGGAAGAACATATTTTAACCCATAATAAACCTATCCATTGAATCTTTTATTTTGGTCATTGTATTTTCATTTACAAAATATCCATTTGGTTCTTCCTTATATCTAGTTTTTTGCTGAGATTTTCCACTTTTGTTTAAATCACTCTTTAAATTACTTGCTTAATTTCTCATCAAAGCAGTTTTATGAAGGCTGCTTCTAGGGTCCTCGTCAGATAATTCCAACATCTTAAGTCATCTCTGTGTTGGTGTCGATTGTCTTTTCTCATTTAAGTAGAGATTTTCCTGGTTATTGGTATGACAACTGATTTTCAATTATATCCTGGACATTTTGGTCATTATTAGACTCTGGATCTTATTTAAATCTTCTGTCTTAGCAGGTCTCCTCTGACACAGGGCCAGTGGAGGAAGGTGAAAGTGCCCACTTGCTGTAGCAGGTAGAAGTGAAGGGTCCTGTTTTCTGGCTCAGTCTCTGCTGACAGCCTAGGGGAGGAGGATCTCCTAGTGACTGCTGGATAGAGTGGATGTTCAGGCTCCCCATTTGGCTTCCACTGACATCATGCTGGTTGACACAGGGAGGGGAATCTTGTAACTCCTTCTTAGGTGGCCTCTACCGACACTTCAGAGGGAGGTTTCACTGTCACCTAGCAGGAATGAAAGTCTTGGTTTTCTTTGACACCACCTTAGTGGTTGGTGGGGATGACTCATTATAGTTGGGTAGGGGGACAAGTCCAAGCAACCCACGTGGCCTCCAGTGACATCATGGGGAGGGCTGCACCTCAGTGCAGCTGGGCAAGAGTGGAAGTCTAAACTCTACTCTGCCTTTGCTGACAGGGGTGAATTGGGGTCAGTTTTTTTCTTTGGTGTTTGAAGTAGAGCTGCTGCTGCTGCTGCTGCTCAGTCACTTTAGTCATGTCTGACTCTGTGCGACTCCCATATACGGCAGCCCACGAGGCTCCCCCATCCCTGGGATTCTCCAGGCAAGAACACTAGAGTGGGTTGCCATTTCTTTCTCCAATGCATGAAAGTGAAAAGTGAAAGTGAAGTCACTCAGTTTAGCGATCACTTGGACTGCAGCCTACCAGGCTCCTCCATCCATGGGATTTTCCAGGCCATCCCAGTGGGGTGCCATTGCCTTCTCCGTGAAGTAGAGCAGTTTTTGTCTAATAAGAGTTTTCTGTCTTGCTGCCCATTTTTCTGGCCCTTGGCTGTATAAAAAGACTTTTTATTCTTTTTTGTCTGTGACCTTTGATGTCTCTGAATTGCCAGCTTCAGCAGTACCCAGTCTGTTATAGACAAGGTAAAAAGAAAACAAGGGAATTTATTGCTGTGCATTCTTTGGGGTGTGAGGTTCCTAACTGGTCTGTGCTCTTCTCTCCATCTTTTATGTGTAATATCCAGAGTTTTTTTAAACTGTACTTTTTTAAAGCTGTACTTGGTAGTACTCTTGGGCTACCCTGGTGGCTCAGCTGGTAAAGAATCCACCTGCATGCAGGAGACCTGGGTTCAATCCCTGGGTTGGGAAGATCCCCTGGAGGAGGGCATGGCAACCCACTCCAGTATTCTCGCCTGGAGAATCCCAATGGACAGAGGAGCCTCGAAGGCTACAGTCCATGGGGTCACAAAGAGTCAGACACAACTGAGCGACTAAGCACAGCATAGCACAGTAGAAAGAACAGGCAGGAGTGTGTCTAATTCATGTTGTCCCTGCCTCTCCTGATATTTGAAGCACCTATGATAACATAGAATATTTAAGATCCTACCATTACACCTTATAAAATGAGACCAATTATGAAAGAAGATAAGTACAGTTATTGTGGGAACAAAGCTGGTTGGTTCTTTCCAGGTCATAGCCTTAAGTTCAATGTATTAGTTTTTACTTCTGTCTTCTCTAAGTAGAAATTTAGGTTGGAAAATTCACTGGAGACAGACATTATTCTTGCTAACATTTCATGTTCATATTTGATTATACATATTGTGATTAAAGTAATGAAAATGAAATCATTTGTTAACTTGGAAATTACTGAATTCTTATCAAGACCCTGATGAATGTTGAAAAGTAGCCACAGAGAAAATTGTGTTTGGAGACATCCTTCACACTTTCCATGAGTTAATTATAGTCACTAATTTTCATACGTACACAATGTGTACATCTCTTCAATATTAATGTGTTAGCCGCTCAGTCTTATGTGACCCCATGGACTATAATGCACCAGGCTCCTCTGTCCATGGAATTCTCCAGGCAAGAATACTGGAGTGGGTAGCCATTCCCTTCTCCAGGGGATCTTCCTGAACCAGGGATCGAACCCATGTCTCCAGCATTGCAGGCAGATTCTTTACTATCTGAGCCACAAGGGAAGCAAATAAATTTGCACAAGTTTACATGCTCAGTTCAGTTCAGTTCAGTTGCTCAGTCGTGTCCTACTTTTGTGACCCCATGGACTGCAGCACGCCAGGCTTCCCCATCCATCACCAACTCCTGGAGCTTACTCAAACTCATATCCATCACATCAGTGATGCCATTCAACCATCTCATCTTCTGTCATCCCCTTCTCCTCCCACCTTCAATCTTTCCTAGCATCAGGATCTTTTCCAATGAGTCGGTTTTTCCCATCAGGTGCTCAAAGTATTGGAGTTTCAACTTCAGCATCAGTCCTTCCAATGAATATTCAGGACTGATTTCCTTTAGGATGGACTGGTTGGATCTCCTTGCAGTCCAAAGGACTCAAGAATCTTCTCCAACACCACAGTTCAAATGTAAACACCACAGTTTACATTGCTATAAATGGGCAAAGCTGGGATTTGAACCCACTCAGTCTGGCTCCAGTCTTTGTGCTTAACTGTAACACTATACTGCTGTGCTAAGTAGATGAGATAAACATTTAAAAAATAGGTTGTAATGTGATCATGAACAGTGTTCCACCATGTGATAAGGTCACCAGTTGGCCATAGAACTGTGTCACAGGGTCATTTTAGCTGAATTCCTGTTGAGGTTGGGGGAGGGATTCTGCATGGTGGAATTGTATCTGATGTTCCAATAATGTAAGTTGATTTTACAGTTGTATTAGAAAATGGAAAATGTCATAAAAGTGCAAAGTATAAATCAGAACTACTAACATTTCAAACATTTCAAAGTTACAAGGTAAGGCAGTGATTATCTGAATTTTCATTTCCTGAATGATGTGAAGGATGAAACAGAAGCAGAGAAACACAATACTGCTGGGTTTACTGCATTGCATAAAAAATGTTCAGAAACTAATTATAAATATTTGCTGCCTTAAGCCATATGCTCATAGACTAACTTGTATTTTTCATTACTGATAAATATATTATTTAGAATCTAGAGTTACTGAAATGCCCTGTGTTTGACTATAAAATTTAATATGTAAAAGATAATGGGCTGTCTCTAAAATACATTTTAAAAAACATTCTTATTCAGAGAAAGGACTTCATAGATATGGCCTTTTCTCACAATAAGCAAAGAGAAATTATTTCTTTACTTTTATAATAATATCACTGAAACCTCCAGGCAAAAGTAATAAGAACATACAGAAGGCAGAGAAATTAATCTGATTATTAAGATTTGCTTAAATGTTGTAAAACCAGTGTTGATTACAAATGATATATTAAATAGATATTATAGCTTCTAAACAAAGCAGGAGGAAATGAAAATCTGATGCTTTGAACTGTGATGGGCAATTGGGGAGGAGCTTTATGCTTTGCCACAGGTGTAATTTCAAAGAACTACATACTCAAAGAAGGACCAAAGCTCAGCATTCCTTTTTTATTCTCTATTTACTAACATAAAAAAGAGTCACTGTAAAATTGCCTCACTGAGACTTTGGGATCTGGAAATTTAAATTTTAGCATCAAAAGTGTTTTGTGTATGCACCACACTTCCCTTCTGAGTTTGAAAAATTGACAAAAGAAATGTGATCATTACATGACTACAACAGTCTGCTTGTTTGATGATAACCTGGGGTCAACACTATCAAATATCAGCCTGTACAGATTCCTTTACATACTTTTCAAATGCTCTTGTGACTGATGAGGATATTCAAGAAACTTTAAATGCTGAGATTACAATGAGAAAAAACCAAGTCTTCACTAGTCACAGTTCAATCCGAGAATGGGGCCTGTATTAGTTATCCCATTTTGTGTAACAAATTATCCCCAATATTAACTGCTTAAATGACAAATACTTATTATCTCGCACAGTTTCAGAGGATTGGGAATCTGGGAGATGCCTAGAGGGTGTTTCTCGTTCAGAGTTGCTCAAATGGATACAGACAGGCTATCAGTCAGGGCCGCAGTCATCTGAGAGCCCATATGGGGAGGGATCAATTCCCAAGCTTACTTTTGTGATTGTCTACAGGCTTCTGATCCCTGCTGGCTGTGGACTGGAGTCTTGGTTCTTTACCACATGGACCTCTCCACAGGTTGAATGTTTGACTATCCTCACAACATGACAGCTATCTTCTCCCAAGTGAGTAATCTGAAGCCATAGATGGAAGCCATAGTCATTTATAACATAATCTTAGAAGTGACACGTCATTACTTCTGCTTTATTCTATGGGTCACCCAGACAAACCATGGTACAGTGTGGGAGGGGCAAACACAAGGTCGTGAATACCAGGAAGTAAGGAATTCTGGGGGCCATCTTGGAAGCTGGCTATCACAGGTTCAGAGCAGATTTGCAGCCTGGATTCACCTGGAATGTAGGTTAAAGTATACCTCCTCTATTTTTTTTCTTTTCTTTCTTTAAAAAAATTTTTTTAATTGAAGGATAATTGCTCTACAGAATTTTGTTATTTTCTGTCAAATGTCTACATGAATCAGCCATAGGTATCCATATATCCCCTCCCTTTTGAGCCTCCCTCCCATCTCCCACCCCATCCAACCCCTCTAAATTGATATAGAGCACCAGTTTGAGTTTCCTGACCCATACAGCAAATTCCCATTGGCTATCTATTCTACATATGGTAATGTAAGTTTCCATGTTAAAGTATACCTTCTCTAAAAGCCATTGTCTACTGTTGGGAAGAAACTACATCTCAGTCTAGTGACCAGGCAAACAGACCCTCAGGGGCAAATGGAAAGTTACTGACATCTCTCTGCTAAAGTTACATAACCTCTCTGCAACCTGAGTCTACTAAATATACTAAGAAGTAACAGTTCAACATAGTCACTTTTTATAAGGAGCTAAGTTGAATGGTTCTATGAAGACCTACAAGACCTTTTAGAACTAACATCCAAAAAGTATGTCCTTTTTGAGTTCCTTCCACCACCAGGGAACAGGGAAAGGAAACCTCTTGGGAAATGAAGCAAGTTCTGGATAGTGTTTTGGCAGAATAGGAGATACTATAATTAGCTCATTCCATAGCTGCTAACTCTACAGTTTGAAACTGCCTTTGGAATTTACATTTGAATTTAGTTTTTCTCTTAAACCTCTGGGGAAAGAAACTCAGAAAGTTTTTGAATTGACAAGGCAACCTAATTGTAGTGGTCATTATTGTTTTGTTTACTTTCCTGTTGGACCTGAGGATCCTAGAAACCTGTATATTGGAAGCCCTTAGAAGGCTTTCAACCTTTATAACAAAGCTCAACAGACCAAGCAGTGGAAACTTCCTGAGATGTAAGCAGTATAGCCAGAATACCAAGAAGTCTTTCAATCTGACAGCATTGCTAGCATCTGCCTGAACTTTCCAGATTAGCCTACAGCTTAATGGTGCTGTTTTTCCTTCGCTATTAAGGTAGACTTTAGAAGGCAAAAATAGTGCCTACTACTTTGATTCTCAAATTCAGGTGTAATTCACTTTTCTGAGAAAACTTTTTAACCTTGCTGCTGCTGCTGCTAAGTCGCTTCAGTGTGTCCGACTCTGTGCCACCCCATAGATGGCAGCCCACCAGGCTCCCCCGTCCCTGGGATTCTCCAGGTAAGAACACTGGAGTGGGTTGCCATTTCCTTCTCCAATGCATGAAAGTGAAAAGTGAAAGGGAAGTTGCTCAGTCGTGTCTGACTCTATCGACCCCATGGACTGCAGCTTACCAAGCTTCTCCGTCCATGGGATTTTCTAGGCAAAAGTACTGGAGTGGAGTGCCATTGCCTTCTCTGTTTAACCTTGCTAGGAGACACAAATGCTAATCATTGTTCTGTTGTTCCACCCTGCCCACTGTCAGGTAATTTAATGAGCACCTGAGTTGAAGAGACCACCTCATTCAGAGCCTTAAGGTTGACTTCTTGTTTATCTGAACGAATTTCTAGTAAGCAATGGCTTTAGTATTAGCTGTGGGTGCCTTCGCTTTGTGCTGTCTTTTCATAGGTGATCTGAGTTGGGAATTAGAGTAGATCCACCAATTAACTTCTGCATTCTTAATACCAAAGTGACAGACAGCCCTACTTCTTGTATCTTTGAGAATTATTCCTCTAAACTGTTTGATAACTTTAGTTAAGTCAATCCAAAAGTGTTTCTAGATTATTTCTAGACTTTTTCAAGACACTTTACAGCAAGCCCACACCACTACACATCTCTTCTGTAAATTCAAGCCTGAAAATGGGTTCTACACAATTGAGTCAGTTTTGTCCTTTGAAATATTAGTTAAGCTTAAAGCCCAAAGCGTGTTAAGGGCAAACTCTCGAACTTCTTTGATTCTCTGCTACCCAAAGTGATGGCAACTGCCTGATGGCTTACAAGATGAATCAAAGATGAACAGTGGAGAGCGATGCCTCATCCTGTGCTAGTGGTGGAGTGATTGTATTTGTTCTTCCTGGTGGTCTTTAGATTGATAGCCCTTGAATACATGGGTGTGGGGAGGCATTGAGATAAGCAGGGATTAAGCAGGTAATCAGAAGGGAAGGCTGACATTCCAAGTGGGCAGAAGGCGGGAAACCAGACTTGGTGGAGCTTCCTAAAGCCACAGAGTAATTCCTTCTGCCCTGTTTTTGGTGCCTTATGTAATAGAGTTGAATAGGATTTGAGTGAAATTAAAACCAGTAGAGAGACAACTTTAGCAGCAGATCTTAGGATCTGTTTTTCAGTTCTTCCCTGAAATTGCCTGAATTCCTGTTTCTTTTAACATGTTATCATTTTAAAAGATCTGTAAGTAAGTTCACAGTGAGCATCATCGCCTGGGGTGGCTTGTTTACCTTGCACGTTTATGAATCCTATATGCAGATTCTGGTTCAGCAGAGGTGGGGTGGATCTGGAAATTTGTATTTTGTCAAGTGTCTCAGTTGACTGCTTGGTGATCCCCTCCTGTTGGGCCAATAAAGCCACATGCAGTCCTTTTTGCTTGTAACTATATTTAATATATATGTGTGTGTGTGTTGAGCTTTTTTTTTTTAATTAGTGATTTTTTAAATATGTATTTAGTTGATTGCATCGGGTCTTAATTGCACTACACAGAATCTAGCACAGATTCTCTAGCTGTGTCACATGAGCTTAGTTGCTCCTTGACAAATGGGATCTTAGTTCCTCAACCAGGGATTGAACTTGCGTCCTCTGTATTGCAAGGCAAATTCTTAACCACTGGACCACCAAGGTAGTCCCTAACTAGTGATTATTTTTAAATGACTTCAAAAGTAGCTGTAGTCTGTATTAGACTATTTTCTCTAGATAGGTGTTTAGCAACTATTAAAGAACAATAAGAATTTCTCTAAAAGAAAAATTAGGACTCAATTCTTTCCTGAGGCTGAATTGGTGTCCTTTGCAGTCTTCTTCATTGAATAATCAGCGAACCTTTAGAGAAGGGTCTGTTAGACAATGGGAGTTGGGCAGAATTATTAAGGGAATTCTTATGAGTATGAAGGGCACCAGAGTACGAAATCTAAAGATTTCTCTGCTCAGGCTGTTAAGTGGCCTGACCAAGTAGTGCGGGTAGACTTCCAGTATTACCCTTGTGAAACACAGATGTTAAATGGCTTTAGTTCTTTGACCTGGTTCTGGGGAGAGAGGAGTCTTTGTCCTGCGTGTGTTCATTTTTACTTAATGTAAGGTTGTTTCTTCTGCACTGGAAGCCTTCATAGCACAAGCTTTTTCTTGCAGTTATTAGAGAATTGTATTGTTTCATCAACTAAGCCAGTTCTGCTGGCTTGGCAAGCTCTGATCTTTTGTTACTGGACAAGGGTGCTAATAAAATCAGGAGCATCTCTCACAAGTTTTTTTTTAATTAATTTTTAAATTGAGGTGTAGATTATTTACAGTATTTCAGGTGTACAACATGGTGATTCACAATTTTGTAGATTATATTCCACTTATAAATATTATTATGTATTGGCTATGTTCCCTATACTATACAACATATCCTTGTAGCCTATTTATTTTATACACAGTAGTTTGTAGGCTCACAAATTTGATGTTGGAGCTCCTGGATATGTGCCAGGACATGTTCTGAATGTCAAAAAAAAAAAAAAAAAAATATGTCCTTTTCATTATAGGGGACTTGAATGCAAAAGTAGGAAGTCAAGAAACACCTGGAGTAACAGGCAAATTTGGCCTTGGAGTACAGAATGGAGCAGGGCAAACGCTAATAGAGTTTTGCCAAGAGAATGTACTGGTCATAGCAAACACCCTCTTCCAACAACACAAGAGAAGACCCTACACATGGACATCACCAGATGGTCAATACCAAAATCAGACTGATTATATTCTTTGCAGCCAAAGATGGAGATGCTCTATACAGTCAGCAAAAACAAGACCGGGAACAAGACTGTGGCTCAGAGCATGAACTCCTTATTGCCAAAATCAGACTTAAATTGAAGAAAGTAGAGAAAATCACTAGACCATTCAGGTATCAGTTCAGTTCACTTCAGTCACTCAGTTGTGTCCGACTCTTTGCGACCCCATGAACCGCGGCACGCCAGGTCTCCCTGTCCATTACCAACTTCAAATTGCTTACGATTATACAGTGGAAGTGACAAATATATTTAAGAGACTATATCTGATAGAGGGACTGATGAACTATGGACGGAGGTTCATGACATTGTACAGGAGACAGGGATCAAGACCATCCCCAAGAAAAAGAAATGCAAAGGCAAAATGGTTGTATGACGAGGCCTTACAAATATCTGTGAAAAGAAGGGAAGCAAAAAGCAAAGGAGAAAAGGAAAGATATACCCATTTGAATGCAGAGTTCCAAAGAATAGCAAGGAGAGATAAGAAAGCCTTCCTCAGTGATCAGTGCAAAGAAATAGAGGAAAACAATAGAATGGGAACGACTAGAGATCTCTTCAAGAAAATTAGAGATACCAAGGGAACATTTCATGCAAAGATGGGCTTGATAAAGGACAGAAATGGTATGGACCTAACAGAAGCAAAAGATACTAAGAAGAGGTGGCAAGAATACACAGAAGAACTGTACAAAAAAGATCTTCATGACCCAGATAATCATGATGGTGTGCTCACTCACCTAGAGCCAGACATCCTGGAATGTGAAGTCAAGTGGGCCTTAGGAAGCATCACTATGAACAAAGCTAGTGGAGGTGATGGAATTCCAGTGGAGCTCTTTCAAATCCTGAAAGATGATGCTGTGAAAGTGCTCCACTCAATATGCCAGCAAATTTGGAAAACTCAGCAGTGACCACAGGACTGGAAAAGGTCAGTTTTCATTCCAATCCCAAAGAAAGGCGATGCCAAAGAATGCTCAAACTACTGCACAATTGAACTCATCTCACACACTAGTAAAGTAATGCTCAAAATTCTCCAAGCCAGGCTTCAGCAGTACGTGAACCGTGAACTTCCTGATGTTCAAGCTGGTTTTAGAAAAGGCAGAGGAACCAGAGATCAAATTGCCAATATCTGCTGGATCATGGAAAAAGCAAGAGAGTTCCAGAAAAACATCTATTTCTGCTTTCTTGACTATGCCAAAGCCTTTGACTGTGTGGATCACAATAAACTGGAAAATTCTTCAAGAGATGGGAATACCAGACCAGCTGACCTGCCTCTTGAGAAACCTATATGCAGGTCAGGAAGCAACAGTTAGAACTGAACATGGAACAACAGACTGGTTCCAAATAGGAAAAGGAGTACATCAAGACTGTATATTGTCACCCTGCTTATTTAACTTATATGCAGAGTACATCATGAGAAACACTGGGCTGGAAGAAACACAAGCTGGAATCAAGATTGCCAGGAGAAACATCAATAACCTCAGATATGCAGATGACACCACCCTTATGGCAGAAAGTGAAGAGGAACTAAAAAGTCTCTTGATGAAAGTGAAAGAGGAGAGTGAAAAAGTTGGCTTAAAGCTCAACATTCAGAAAACTAAGATTATGGCATCCATTCCCATCACTTCATGGCAAATAGATGGGGAAACATTGGAAACAGTGACAGACTTTGTTTTTTCGGGCTCCAAAATTACTGTAGATGGTTACTGTAGCCATGAAATGAAAAGACACTCCTTGGAAGGAAAGTTATCACCAACCTAGACAGCATAATAAAAAACAGAGACATTACTTTGTCAACAAAGGTCCATCTAGTTAAGGCTATGGTTTTTCCAGTAATCATGTATGGATGTGAGAGTTGGATTATAAAGAAAGCTCAGCACCAAAGAATTGATGGTTTCGAACTGTGGTGTTGGAGAGGACTCTTGAGAGTCCCTTGGGCTGTAAGGAGATCCAACCAGTCTGTTCTAAAGGAGATTAGTCCCGAGTGTTCATTGGAAGGACTGATGCTGAAGCTGAAACTCCAGTACTTTGGCCACCTGATGTGAAGAACTGACCACTTGGAAAAGACCCTGATGCTGGGAAATATTGAAGGCAGGAGGAGAAAGGGATGACAGAGGATGAGATGGTTGGATGGCATCACTGACTCAATGGACATGAATTTGGGTAAACTCTGGGAGTTGGTGATGGACAGGGAGGCCTGGCGTGCTGTGGTACATGGGGTTTTAAAGAGTCGGACACGACTGAATGACTAAACTGAACTGATGAGTACCAAGGTCCACATTTAATTTCAAAAGTACATATGTTCATCTGAGAAGGATAGAACAAATAACGAAGCCTCTTGCATGGTAGGCAGATTCTTTACCTGCTGAATCATCAGGGAAGCCCGAATATAAAACAGTATGCTATCACAGAAAGTTAAGTGATTACCAATTCTATGCATTTAGGAATCAAGTTTTAAAATTTGACTATGAAAAAGATGATAAACGAGACCTTGCAGCTTATTTCCCAGGTTGGATAATTTAATTGGATATTTTTATATCAGCAGGAATCAATAACTGTTTCTAGCTTTTCTGTTTTAGGTATAAGATGTCACTTTGAATAATTTTGGTGGTAAATTGCCAGGTAGAGACACAATCATTAAAAATTATTACATAAAATTCTTGACTTTTTGAAAAAGAAATTTCAGATAGTTTTCAATATAGGAAAATCTTCTAAAGAGCTTCATATAAATCAGCTTCTTGAAACTCATCAACCATAAGGTACCTGACCCAGGCAAAGCAAATACAGAATGGTTGGGCATAAGTAGCTCTACTGAATTTACATGCTGCTGCTGCTGCTAAGTCACTTCAGTCGTGTCCGGCTCTGTGTGACCCCATAGACGGCAGCCCACCAGGCTCCCCCGTCCCTGGGATTCTCCAGGCAAGAACACTGGAGTGGGTTGCCATTTCCTTCTCCAGAATTTACATGCACAAATACTCAATTTTAAACCTGATAGGATTTTTAATCATTAACTAATTTAAGTCTTCTGGTTAGGTCAGGACTTATCTGATAGGACAGAAAGGCTTCTTTGAAAGACAGAGTACTGGCAATAAGATGACTTCTTGCGTTATCTAACCCTCCAGGTTATCTGTCCTTACATCTGCCCTCAGCCCCAGGCAAGCTGTGCCCCTGGATGCTTTACCCTTCAAGGGAAGGAGGGAATTGTTATAGGTCAAGAGACTGTGATTTCTGCCTGAGGAGGAAAGGAGCTGGGTGGTATTGGGATGCTGACTTTATTTTAGCAGTGGTTCTCCACCTTGGCTGCATAAGATAGAATCAGATTCTCTGGGGGAGAGACCCAGGTGCCAAACCTTTAATAATCTGCAGGTGATTTCAGTGTGCAGACAAAGTTGAGAATCTTAGTTTTGGGACACCAAGTCTTATTTAAGTGCCCATCAGAATCACCTGGAGAGAACGTTAAACTTACAGAAGGCTAGATCCTCACCTCTGGAGTTTCAGACTCAGGAAATCTGGCTGTGCTGTGCTGTGCTTAGTCGCTCGGTTGTGTCCAACTCTTTGTAACCCCATGGACTATAGCCCACCAGCCTCCTCTGTCCATGGGGATTCTCCAGGCAAGAATACAGGAGTGAGTTGCCACGCCCTTCTCCAGGGGATCTTCCCAACCCAGGGATTGAACCCAGGTCTCCCACATCGCAGGCGGATTCTTTACTGTCTGAGTCACCAGGAAAGCCCAAGAATACTGGAGGGGTAGCCTAACTCTTCTCCAGGGTATCTTCCCGACCCAGGGATTGAACCGGGTTCTCCTGCATTGCAAGTAGATTCTTTACCAGCTGAACTACCAGGGAAGCCCAGTCAAGTCTAGGGTGGGACCCAATAATTTGCATTTTAAGAGCTTCCCAGATGAAGCGGTTGCTGTTGTCCCACACTTTGAGAACCCATCTTAGAAGAGTTAGATTCTTGTTACATACTGGAGTTCAGCTGTGAGTGGGGCCTAAGGAGAGGAATGAAAATTAGTAGAAGACAGACACCTCTAATTCCTCTCTTTTCAAAGGTAAAGTGAACTGGGATCTACCACTGCATTGCTCATTCCCTATTTTGGTAGCCTTTATTTTACAACTTGAGAAAATAAAGGCTCTTTAAGGGTCATGTGAACAGCCCAAAGCTGATTACACCGGTGGTTTCTTTGCTCCAGCAGACCAACCTCTCCCCTACCTCAGCACAGAATCTCCAGTTAACCCTGATCGGTTTCTTAACCTTCTCTCCTCCCCTGCCCCGCCCGCAGCGTCTTGACGTAGTTGCACGGACAACGTGCACCCACATTCAAAGCCCACAGGGGGCCGTCCTCAGTGATGCGCCGCAGGTGCTGCGCAGGCGCAAGCAGCAAGGCGCTGGAGCCGGTGTCATGGATTGCGTCAACTGGGTGGTAAGTGAGGATCATCAGCATGGCCTCTTGGCCTGCGCCCCGTGGGCGGGGAGTGTGACCCTGCGGTCATGGAAGTGGAGCTCCGCACACCACTTTTTTTCCTCCTGGCCCTTCACAGACATTCAGAGGCCCTCTCTCGTAGGGGCTTCGGCTGTTCTTCGCCTCCGTGTTGGAGGACACGGATTAGAGCTAGTAGCTCACCTGGAAGTTGGATCTGGCTCTCATCAGAAGAGCAGATGTCCCTCCTCTTCTCCTTCTCGCTTCTCATCCAAACTGAGGTCCTCTAGAATACGGATGTGGGATGGTGGTTAGAGGTGGAATGCACCTTAGCCCTTCCAGTTTCCTATGTGTTTAGAATTACTAAATTCAGTTGTACTTTTAATTGTAGCCCTTAATTTTAGTATGGCCGCTGTTGATTCTAAGCTGTATTATTTACCTGATACAACAGGTAATGTGATACTTTGTTACCCCAACACATATTTTTAGAGGTCTCCCTCATCCTTCCATTTTCCCATCCGTAAGTATCTTAATGTGTAAGTGTAGAATTGAAATTGATAAACGGAGACGTTGCTCTCCTACCGCTAAGGAGTACCTAAACCTCACATGAGAATTGATAGGTTAAATGGCCTTGTGAGACTTTCTATCAATCTTAAAAACCTGAATTAAAGATAAAGGCAAGGAGTCATGTTGATTTTCAGTTCATTTCAAGTCAAAAGTTCACATTTGGTTAAAGGCAATGTAGTTTGTCCAGATCTGTGGTATTTTATGGGTTCCACCTATACATATACAGCATAAAAGGGTTCATGTCTTGAGAAAAGTTATTATCATAATGTGTATCCATTGTCTGATTTTAGTGTGTTTTAAGATATGTAAAATAATTATACTTGAATTTACCATGTATACCATTTGATTATAATGAAGATAAACATAAAGTCTAACTGTAGTCCTAGAAGAGAAAGTACGTTCAGTTCCTACTTTGCTTTTGAAATTTTGTGTTGTAATGGGTCATTTTTGATGGCTGCTGTTACATTCTGAGGGTAGATCTTAAAAGATGTTTTTATCCCTAGCAGTTTTTCCCCCTCGCTTTAAATGTGATCACACTAGCTGAGACCAACACCGAAGCCTCAATTTAGCACTCCTTTATCAGGGTAAACTCTTTTAGAAGAAGTGACTAATCTAGAGCACCTAATCTTACTGTTTATATTTGTGAATAACATATTACTTAAAATATTGTTGATTGGCTTATTTATAGGCTTACCCTTCATCCTCAGAAGGATAAATGTAAAGACTAACTACTCTTGGCATGAACGTATTTATTTACTGAGTGGTATGAAAAAGCAGTCCTTGAATAACAGAATTTTCAATTTGGCCTGTTAATTGCTGAAATAAGAGCAATTCAACTACATTCCTATTTTGTCATTTCCTATCAGTCCACTAGGTCAGGTCAGTATTGTTAGAATACTTAGCGTGGCTCTTTTTTTTTTTTTTGCATTTATTAATTTTTAAATTTTATTTATTTTTAAATTTTATTTTATTTTTTGGCCATGCTGTATGACTTGCAATGAATCTTCATTCCTTGACTAGAGATTAAACCCGTGCCCCCAGTAGTGAAAGCATTGAGTCTTAACCACTGGACTGCCAGGATTATGGTGGAAGTGAAGCGCAGTTTACATAGATTTGAAGGACTGAATTTATTTCACAAGGGCTATTTTTCTATTGATATTGACCAATTTTTAATCTGATAAAAATCTGCTTTTAGAATGTTACTTACTCTCTGCAGACTATGGAAGGATAAGGTTCATTTAGTTTCTTAGTTTCTCTCCCTCTTAGGAAATTTTTTTTGTTGCAGTTTACTTGACCATGGTTCAGGATATCTTTTGGATTATGTGTGTTTTGGAAGTGGGAAGCACTTTGGTGACTATTGTAAATGCCTGCCCCAAATTTATGAGTTGGAATTTATTTACATTTGTGGAAATAATAAACTCTAAAAACTCTCTTTTGATCTGTTTGAGAAAAGAGTAAACTGAAAACAAAAGGTTCATTTCCACCTACCTTAAATTCATTTCCTTTTAAAAAGGACTGGGGAGGTTAAATACTGACACAGAAGTCAGGGAACATAAAAACAAGCATACGTCTTGATGAGATTTGTACCTTGTATTTTCTTGTAGTATTGTGATTCAGGGCTTCCCTGATGGCTCAGCAGGTAAAGAACCTCCTGCAATGCAGAAGACCCAGGAGATGCCAGTTTAATCCCTGGGCTGGGAGGATCCCTGGAGGAGGAAAGTGGCAGCCCACTCCAGTATTCCTGTCTGAAATGTCCCTTGTACAGAGGAACCTGGCAGACTATAGTCCCTGCGGTCACAGAGAGTCAGACCTGAGTGAGCCGCCTACACACTCATTGTGATTCAGCCTTATAGATAGACTGAGACTATGGATCTGAAATTAACACAATTTATGAAAAGCTAAGACTATACTGGGAATAGGATGCATTTAGTGAAAATCCTTGTGGTGGCTTTTCTTTAAGTGTAAGATTAGAAAGTGTACATTTCATGTTTTTTAAGGCTGGGCATGCTCAAACTTGAATGTAAAACTTTTAACAATTGCTTTTATGTAGGCTAAACTTTACAGATCTGTAATTGAAGATGTGATTGAAGGAGTGAGGGATCTCTTTGCTGAAGAAGGTGTGGAAGAACAAGTCTTAAAAGACTTGAAGCAGGTTTGTAGACAGTAAAAGTTTCTGTCTTTTGTTTTTTCAGCTTAAAAAATGGTTAAACTATAATTCAGAGCTCTTAATTAGCATTTAACACTTACCCACTTATTGAGATTTCAGTTGACAATTTAAAAGTTAAAAGAATAGCAGTAAATATCCTATTTTTTTTTAAAGCAAACATTTTGTTTCTCTCTGCAGCTCTGGGAAACAAAGGTTTTGCAATCTAAAGCCACAGAAGACTTCTTCAGAAATAGTGTTCATTCACCTCTGTTCACTCTTCAGTTGCCACACAGCTTGCACCAAACATTGCAATCATCAGCAGGTTGGATACAGTTAGTAAATTAGTAGTATTTGTCTTTGTAACAAATTCTCTTTTGGTGGTGGTTTTGAATTAGGGTAATATTCTTAAGGTAAGAGGGCTTGGACTTCAAAAATCATTGTTAAATAAATGAATGCAGGATAAGTCATAACTGCCATGTAATTATTGATAAGAAAATTAGGTTGTTTAAACTATTTTTCTTTTTTTTAATTCTGTAGTCCCAAAAGGTGACAAAGCCATACTTCAGAAGAACAGTTATATAGTTCATGGGCTATTGGGAGTGCCCTCTGGTTATTTCAGAAAATTTAATTGGCTGTAGTCAAGGAGTAATCCAGCCATCGTTGGTAAAGAAGCAGAGGGAAAGATGGGTACTTGCAAGCTTATGCACTCTTTTTTCTTGCTGTCTGTATGTATTATAAATCTGCCATTGAATTGGAAGCAAAATGGAGCTTTTGTGAAGATGGCTAGAAATGGACCTTACATGTATTGTCACTAATCTTGATCCTAGTGAATTTAGATCTCTGCTTTTAAGGGAAATATTTGTCCATAATATGTCTATTAGTTTACACTGGAAAAGATTAGCTGTTAGCAATACTATTATGTCTTTCTAGCCTTTCTTTCTTTTTTCTCCCCTGATTCTTACGATCATTATGCTGTCCTGATATATGTATGTGTATACATTTTCTTGTTGATACACAGATACACAGAGAAGCAGGCAGTTAGAGACACTGACAGACGCAGAGGCACACACCAGCAGACACGCCTAGATACAGACATGCCCAGACAGACACACACACACAAAGTAGGTTTTATTTGATTTAGCTGGAATTTGATAGATTAATGTCTGTAAGGGTGGATTAAATTGTCAGTACAAACTGGTGTGGGCCAAGGCAAAGGGACAATAGTAAGTAGGCTTGTACCTTCTCTATAACAAGATGAGAGAATTCAAGTGTGGTAGCAATTATAACTTATAAAAATGAAACCAGCAAAGAGTGTTGAGTTACCAAACAGCTTTTATCTGACTCTGTGCTTAAAATGTAGAATATTGCGCTGTAAGAGTTAGCCATAGCAGTTTTAATTACTTAGTTGACACACTGAAACATTTTCCATCAAATTTTTTTTTTTTTTGGCTATGCTTTCATTTTTAATTTTACTGTTTTATTAGGGCATTCCTTTTATTTGTGCCTTTAAATAACATTCTTTTACTCTTTTTTTCATCATTAAAGAACTTTAAAGATTTTTTTCCTTAGGAGTGGCTTGGAGTGTGGTCAATGTGGAGGAGTAATATACTTGACTGAATTTTATCAAAAGTGTAGTTCTTGAAAAAAGAATAGCCAGAACACTTCCACTTTCTGTCATTCAAAATTGCAATACTAGATTTTGCCGCAAGATGGTAATATTACCAATGATTTAAATCACAAAATAGTCTTGCAACTAATATATCTAGCTGACTTTCACTCAACATTCTGATTTCTTTCTTAGAGGTTAGAATAATAGACATAATTACATTTAAACAAGATAGTTTTTCTTATTCTCTCCTGCTTCATTCATAATGAAGTGAAGAGGAAGCACGTGTGTCCTGTAAAACTGCACTATAGGCCTTACTGCCTTCCATCTTCATTTCTAGGTACTCTAGTACCTAGTAAATAACCTCATAAAATTGGAAGTGCTTTTTATGTCTTCTCATTGTATGCTTTTAAAAGCCTGATTAAGATAACCTAAACTTCTACAACCTTTTCGTCTCTTGATAACAAGTTCTAATTAAATCTACAATGGAATAAGTCATTTGCCTTTGTCTATTCCACAAATTTTATTATGTTTTCTTTGACTGTATTATCCATTTGTTTAATAATTTGCTGTATCTTCAATTGTCAGCTTTTTTTTTCTTTTTTTTAGGGGGGGTAACTCAGGAATGCTTTACACTTTGAAATCGAGAACCTCAAAGTACTTTTCTTTTGGGTTATAGATATCTGGCATATTAGAAGTTAAAGCTGAGACCTTTTAAAATGTTGATTTATTTATTTAAAAAGTGATTGCATGTTAATATATATTTGTTTAAAATAACTGTTTTCTAGAACAAAAAGTATTTAGTGGGAAGATTGGTATTGTTTCACTTTTCTGCAATTCTAGTTAATGTCTGGCTTAATTCAAGACAGCTGGATTCTCTTATCTATTTCTAAATTTAATCTGTTTTGATATGTAGTTTTAGCAAAACTACATATAAGATGAAAATCTAATATTCCACGATTCAGTTCAGTTCAGTTCAGTCGCTCAGTCGTGTCCAACTCTTTGCGACCCCATGAATCGCAGCACACCAGGCCTCCCTGTCCATCACCAACTCCCGGAGTTCACTCAGACTCACGTCCATCGAGTCAGTGAGGCCATCCAGCCATCTCATCCTCTGTCGTCCCCTTCTCCTCCTGCCCCTAATCCCTCCCAGCATCAGAGTCTTTTCCAACGAGTCAACTCTTCGCATGAGGTGGCCAAAGTACTGGAGTTTCAGCTTTAGCATCATTTCTTCCAAAGAAATCCCAGGGCTGATCTCCTTCAGAATGGACTGATTGGATCTCCTTGCAGTCCAAGGCACTCTCAAGAGTCTTCTCTAACACCACAGTTCAAAAGCATCAATTCTTTGGCGCTCAGCCGTCTTCACAGTCCAACTCTCACATCCATACATGACCACAGGAAAAACCATAGCCTTGACTAGATGGACCTTTGTTGGCAAAGTAATGTCTCTGCTTTTGAATATGCTATCTAGGTTGGTCATAACTTTCCTTCCAAGGAGTAAGCGTCTTTTAATTTCATGGCTGCAGTCACCATCTGCAGTGATTTTGGAGCCCAAAAAATAGTCTGACACTGTTTCCATGAAGTAATGGGACCGGATGCCATGATCTTCGTTTCTGAAGGTTGAGCTATAAGCCAGCTTTTTCACTCTCCACTTTCACTTTCATCAAGAGGCTTTTGAGTTCCTCTTCACTTTCTGCCATAAGGGTGGTGTCATCTGCATATCTGAGGTTATTGATATTTCTCCTGGCAATCTTGATTCCAGCTTGTGTTTCTTCCAGTCCAGCATTTCTCATGATGTACTCTGCATATAAGTTAAATAAGCACGGTGACAATATACAGCCTTGACGTACTCCTTTTCCTCTTTGGAACCAGTCTGTTGTTCCATGTCCAGTTCTAACTGTTGCTTCCTGACCTGCATACAAATTTCTCAAGAGGCAGATCAGGTGGTCTGGTATTCCCATCTCTTTCAGAATTTTCCACAGTTTACTGTGATCCACAGAGTCAAAGGCTTTGGCATAGTCAATAAAGCAGAAATAGATGTTTTTCTGGAACTCTCTTGCTTTTTCCATGATCCAGCGGATGTTGACAATTTGATCTGTGGTTCCTCTGCCTTTTCTAAAACCAGCTTGAACATCAGGAAGTTCACGGTTCACATTTTGCTGAAGCCTGGCTTGAAGAATTTTGAGCATTACTTTACTAGCGTGTGAGATGAGTGCAATTGTGTGGTAGTTTGAGTATTCTTTGGCATTGCCTTTCTTTGGGATTGGAATGAAAACTGACCTTTTCCAGTCCTGTGGTCACTGCTGAGTTTTCCAAATTTGCTGGCATATTGAGTGGAGCACTTTCACAGCATCATCTTTCAGGATTTGAAAGCGCTCTACTGGAATTCCATCACCTCCACTAGCTTTGTTCGTAGTGATGCTTTCTAAGGCCCACTTGACTTCACATTCCAGGATGTCTGGCTCTAGGTCAGTGATCACACCATCGTGATTATCTGGGTCGTGAAGATCTTTTTTGTACAGTTCTTCTGTGTATTCTTGCCATCTCTTCTTAATATCTTTTGCTTCTGTTAGATCCATACCCTTTCTGTCCTTTATCGAGCCCATCTTTGCATGAAATGTCCCCTTGGTGTCTCTAATTTTCTTGAAGAGAGCTCTAGTCTTTCCCATTCTGTTGTTTTCCTCTATTTCTTTGCATTGATCGCTGAGGAAGGCTTTCTTATCTCTCCTTGCTATTCTTTGGAACTCTGCATTCAGATGCTTATATCTTTCCTTTTCTCCTGTGCTTTTTGCTTCTCTTCTCTTCACAGCTATTTGTAAGGCCTCCCCAGACAGCCATTTTGCTTTTTTGCATTTCTTTTCCATGGGGATGATCTTGATCCCTGTCTCCTGTACAATGTCCCGAACCTCATTCCATAGTTCATCAGGCACTCTATCTATCAGATCTAGGCCCTTAAATCTATTTCTCACTTCCACTGTATAATCATAAGGGATTTGATTTAGGTCATACCTGAATGGTCTAGTGGTTTTCCCTACTTTCTTCAATTTAAGTCTGAATTCCACGGTTAGATAATTGAAAAAGCAGGAGTATTTTAATAGCTTTTTCAGGTAATTTGGTACTAAGGTAAAACTCAACAAGTGGTAGCTTTTGAGAGATTAGGTGCAAAGTAGAATCAATATCAGTGGACTTTTTGAAACCATATCAGTGGACTTTTTGTTAAAGTTCCCTGATGTATCTTGCACTTTGAATGACTCTTTAACCCCTGTGTAATTTTGTAACATATGTTGATGACTTGGAAAATGTTGGTTCACTGAGTTAAATATTTGACACATTGTTCATGATACAGGATAAAAAGTCATTATCATCCCCCCACATCTCATCAGAAAAGTGTTCTAAGTATCAGAAAGCAATGAAGCTCACTGTTGCGGATATAGTTTCCAAAATTCTAATTTTTGCTTGAAAACTTGAATTTTATCATTCCTAAACAAACATTGTCAGTTTGCTTTTCTTTGAAGTGATGGGCACACTTAGTTCATTTTCAGAAAACTGCCATATACCCAGCTTTGAAGAAGCATGGTTACTGTCAGTTTTTCTTTCAAGTGAAAGTAGTATTTCTTGAAAAAAAGAAATTAGCTATGTCAGCTCCCAACTTAAACAATAGCACCACTGCATCTCATTGTACTTCCTTGGACTTCTGTATGCTACAGAAATGCTTTATATGTTCTTCCACTTTCCTCATACAGAATATTAAAAGGAAGTATACTTGAGGGTTGAAATTTAGTAAAAATAATTATTTATAGTTACATTAAGGAACTTCTTGGAGAAGGAAATGGCACCCCACTCCAGTACTCTTGCCTGGAAAATCCCATGGACAGAGGAGCCTGGTGGGCTGCAGTCCATGGGGTCGCTAGAAGTCGGACACAACTGAGCGACTTCACTTTCACTTTTCAGTTTCATGCATTGGAGAAGGAAATGGCAACCCACTCCAGTGCTCTTGCCTGGAGAATCCCAGGGACAGGGGAGCCTGGTGGGCTGCCGTCTCTGGGGTCACAGAGTCGGACACGACTGAAGTGACTTAGCAGCAAGGAACTTCTTAAGTGAAACCGTTTTGTTGTTGTTGGTTTTATTTATTTTTTAGTTGTGAGTGAACAGCCATGGAGAGTAAATACAGTGAGCACTAGTAGGGTTTGGTGCTTCCAGGCTTACTTCATGTGACAGTGCCTTCAGTTTTAATCACTGTGGCTTTGTGCCACAGTGCAGATGTCAACAATACCCTGCCCCAAATGCTCAGGCTTGTGAATGTGTATGAATGGTGAATTTAACTTGTGAATTTAGTATCAAAATTCAGTAGGAACTGCGTGAAACTTTACTATAAAATTTTGTTCGTTCAGTTCTTTTGATGACTATAAAGAAACTCTTAAAACTCTCTTATAGCTTTGTTTGATTTACATGAGTAGAGAGAATTATCCTCTGGGATTTATTTCAGAGTATTTAAAAGGGGAGAATTGTTGCTATTTTTCCTCAAGAAATTCTTTTAATTGCTGCAGACAGTATGTTAACAGATTTTTGTTTCCTCTCAGGCTGTGACTTAAGCTGTACCAGCCTAAGCTTTGCTCACTTCAGCTAATTAAGACTAATACCATTGTGTTCCTGCCACTCCAATTCTTTCTAATTGAGCCTTTCTAAAAGAATGCCTGCTAATAAGCAAAGCCATAGATGGCAGAGGATAAAAATAATTTTGTACCTCATTAACTATCAGTCTCTGTAGCTTCACTTCTGTTGTCTTAATGTGACAAGAATGGTTAGTTAAAAAAATTTGCTCTTCTGAGCTGTTTGTTGTGTGTGATGGAGCCACTCTATGTCAGAAATGGATCTTTGGGGAAGTGAAAGTGAAGTTGCTCAGTCGTGTCCGACTCTTTGCGACCCCATGGGCTGTAGCGTACCAGGCTCCTCCGTCCATGGGATTTTCCAGGCAAGTGTACTGGAGTGGGTTGCCATTTCCAAGTCTTCCTTAATACAGTATGTGAAAAAAAAATGCCTGCTTAAACATGCAAAAATGTTTTCTATTTCATTAAAGAAAAGAGATGGTCTTCTAACAGTCAGGTTCAAGGAGATACAATGAAACTTGAGATAAGGTTTAAGGTTATATTGGTCAACTAAGATCCTTCTAGTAACTGTTTCTTAGACTGATGTTTAAATAAATTTTATTGAAGCATAGTAGATTGAAAATGTGTTAGTTTCTGCTGTACAACAAAGTGAATCAGTTATAAATATACATATATCCACTCTTTTATAGATGCTTTTCCCATATAGCAGAGAAGGCAATGGCACCCCACTCCAGTACTCTTGCCTGGAAAATCCCATGGACGGAGGAACCTGGTAGGCTGCAGTCCATGGGGTTGCTAAGAGTCGGACACGACTGAGTGACTTCACTTTCACTTTTCACTTTTCCCATATAGGTCATTACAGGGTTTTGAGAAGTTTCCTGTGCTATACAATAGCTCCTTAATAATTACCTATTTTATATGTGGTAATATGTATATGTTATTCCCACTCTCCCAATTTATCCCTCCCCCACCTTCTCCCACCCTAGTAACTGTAAGTTTGTTTTCCCATCTGTGACTGTATTTTGTAAATAAGTTCATTTGTACCATTTTTTTGGATTCCACATATAAATGATATTATATATTTGTTTTTCTCTGTCTGACTTCACTCAGTATGACAATCTCTAGGTTTCCATGTTGCTGCAGATGACATTATTTTGTTCTTTTTTAGACTTATTTTTAAACAATTGCATTTAAAACCATTTGGCCAACCTTCTAGATGTACAATAACCAAAGGGACAGTTAGCATAGGAAATTGGTGCAAATAAAGATAAATGAGATGACAGGTTTAATGCAGGTTGAGTTGGTGTTCTTCTAAGAATTTATTGTCATATTTTTCTTCGCAGTTTACCTGAAGTACTGCAGAGACTTCAGGAGACATGTTCTTTTAGATTTACTCTTAAAACTGTGTATCTGTGTTTGCTTAATTACTTGACTAAAGTACTATAAATAAATTTTCATGAAATAAATGAATTGAAATTTCTTTTGAACCTATTAAAACTTAGAATGGTTTATGGTAGTTTACATTTTTGGTTTTTTTTGCTCAAAGTATAGTTGCTTGGAAAAATGCCATAAAATTACTTTTTTCTGTTATGAAAAGTTGTGATGGAGGTACATTGACTTCCTAAAGACAACCTAGCTGTTTTCTTATGGACTTCTATAGTACAATATACTTGATTGCAATGGGATTTTCTTTTGGTACTTAAAGACTTAGTTGTAAAGTCTTTGTCTGAAATTGTTGGGAAAAGATATGATTAACTATTTTTACCTCACTTGGAATCAGAAAGTATAGAATTTATCATGGTTGAAATGTTAGTGATGGAAAGCATTAAAAAAAAATAAGGTATACTTAGAGCAATTTTATTAAATTGGTAAAATCTAATGACTACGTAATATTTATTTTGTTTTCTATACAGCATCATTTGTTATTCCTGCTGGTAGAACTCGTCCCAGTTTTACCGCAGCAGAACTGGTATGTAGCTTATTTAAGATATATTTTTAAAAGAGATGCCCCAGTTTTAGTGAATGGTGGCTGAAGGCTGGGCAGAGATGTAATTTGTAAAACTTTAGTTGAATGAGGAAAGATGTCGTAAGGGATGGGAAGACAAAAATAGCTTCTATAATATAGGTGTTGGAAAAAGTCAGGAGTTTCAGATGTAATATTTTCTCACCAACTTTTCCTATCTTCCAGAGCAGTTGTTAGCATCTGCCAAGACTGTACCTACAAGATTAGGAAATTTCTAAAGTTACATTGTATGGAGTTTTAATACACTGTATAATGTTACATACTTAGTGGTTCCTAAGTAGATGATTTTGATCTGCTGCATTTTCTGACTTTTCCCCCCTAGCGTTGAGGCACATCATAGTTCTTCCTTTTATTTAAGTGGAATATTTTGGTTATTTTTTACCTTTGTATAATAGAGGTCGGTTTTCCCCCTAGGATTTGGGGACAGAAGATAAAATTTAAAACTTACATATAGAAAACTGAGTAGTTTTCAGGTGGGGAAAAATAGAACTCTTTCTCTCTTTTTTTTAAGATGGCTTAGTGGTAAGAAATCCACCTGCGAATGCAGGAAGTGCAGATTCCATCCCTGGATCAGGGACATCCCCTGGGGAAGGAAGTGGCAACCCATTCTAGTATTCTTGACTGGAGAATCCCATAGACAGTGGAGCCTATCGGGCTACAGTCCATGGGGTCGCAGAATTGGACACGACTTAGCAATTAAACAACGACAAAAGATGATATATGATCCACTAACTGTTCTTCATTTTCTTTCAGCCCATGAGTTACCTTTCTGGGGTACAAGACTTTTGTTGTTGCTGTTGTTTAGTCGCTAAGTTGTGTCTGACTCTTTTGCGACTCCTTGGACTGTAGCTCTCCAGGCTCCTCTGTCCTTGGGATTCTCCAGGCAAGAATACTGGAGTGGGTTGCCATTTCCTTCTCCAGGGGATCTACCCAACCTAGGTATAGAACCTGTGTCTCCTGCATTGGCAGGCAGGTGCTTTACAGCTGACTCACTTAGTGGACCATTTATTTCTGTTTCTTCATTAAAAACAAAAATCATAGTCCTTACCACAATTTTTAGAAAGGATGGTGCTGCTTTTGATAGGATACCAGTGAAGAAATATTTCTATCTTTGGAATTCTTGGAAATAAGTTCTCATTAATGATGGGCTTCCCTGGTGGCTCAAATGGTAAAGAATCTGCCTACAGTGCAGGAGACCCAGGTTTGTTCCTTGGGTTGGGAATATCCTCCAGAGAAAGGAATGGCTACTGACTCCAGTACTTGCCTGAAGAATTCAATGGACAGAGGAGATTGGTGGGCTACAGGCCATGGGGTCACAAAGAGTTGGACTTGACTGGAGCAACTAACGCACACATGAAGAGTAAAATCAGATTTAGAAAGTAAAAAGTGATAGGGCCCTACAGGATTGTATCCCAAAGGTAGCTGTTTTAACTGTATGATATATATCCATTTAGACTTCTTCATTAAAGAAAGTTGTATTAATTTTCACAGTAAAAGTAGGATCATTCTCTGGACTATTTCTGTCATTTCTTTTTTCTAAACTTAGTAATATAGATGGCCCTTTTCAATGCCAGGTAAATATTGATTAGCCTTAGTGGATGTGTCACAGTTTAATTAACCAGTCTTTTGTTTATGGACATTTAAATTATTGTTAGTATTTTTCTAATATGGACTTACATTGGTGATACTTGTAGATAATGTTTTGGTGTGTTTGTGATAATCAGGTAATTGGGATAAATTTCTGGAAGTAGAATTTCTGAGTCAAAGATAATGCATGTTTTTAGTTTTGGTATATACTGCAAAATTGCCGTCCAAAAGGATTGTACCATATATGCTCATATAAGCAGTGGTGTGAGAGAATATGATTTTTATCATATTCTAGCAACACTGGGTAATATTAATCAGTCTTTTAAATTTTTGCATGTCAGATAGGCAAACATATTTCCTTATCTTTTCATTTAGTTTTTAAAAAATTTTAAAACCCTAAGGTCTAATTATTCTAAAATAAAAATGATACACTTTAATCTGCTTTAAAATAATATTAGTGATCAACTTACAGACTAGAGGACTCCTATAAACAACTGTGGTTCTTATATTTGACATCTTGAGGATCAGTACCCATTTTAAAGCTATGCTGTGGGCAGATTTTATGAGTCAGTGTTCATGTTATTTATGAAGACTTACTGACTTCATTGCTAATAGCCATAGGAGGAAATTCCTTTTATTTTTAATGAGATGATCTACATCAAATATTAAAAAGCTGTTTTACTCAAGAGTACTCAGCCCTAATGTTGGGTTACTATTGTCCTGTTGACCTTAATCAGATTTTTTTGTATCCTCTATGAGATCAGGAAAAAAGTTTCAAGTAAAGCCTCTTTCTAACTTTCGAATGTAAAATTCTCATATCTAGGGCACCTCAAACTCCAGTGCAAGCTTTACTTTTCCTGGTTATCCTATTCATGTACCGGTGGGTGTGACACAGCAGACTGCATCTGGTAAGAGTATAGTCTTACGAATATTTTGTTTTTAGCATTGGTACTGACTTCTGGATATTAACTTCCATGAGTTTAAATTAACTATACCTCAAGTCATTGAAGTTATAGGAACTTTTGATAAGCCTTACTTAAAAGTAATAATAAATAGTAGTTGTTATGAAAGCAAGCTACTGCAAAATACACTAAGCCTCTCTATTAAGACAGGCACTAAGCTTGTCCCCACATTTCACTTCCAGTTCTCTTTCCCAACATTGTATAAGATGCTTTGTGTAGGTTTTCTCTACTTTAAGCTAGTTTCCGGAATTTTTATACACATGTCCCAGCTAGGTCTAATCAGGAAAAACTAAAGATTAGATTTATCAACCTTTGCCTCCTTTCTTATTGGAGATTGTATCAGAATATTTGAAAAATTTGGAGGTTTAACTTGTGTCTGCTTTTCAGAGAACTGTTTCTTTATTTGAAAGAGAATCATACCTATTTTTTTTTTTTTTGGTCATTACAGAGTTTAAGCAAAGTACCTGACTCAGTGTTCAAAAAGTAAATGTCTTTCTTCTTTTTAGTATTATTTTAAGGAAAGAAGGGGAAAATTTGTTAACTTTTGAAATTATTAAATCCTTTTTGGACAGCCTTGTCTTATAGTTGTTCTATGGTATCTTATATCTAAAGTATACATTCTCCATGACTAGGTTTCTTAAAAATCCCAATTTAGGTTATTAACACTGTAATTTATTACACAGTGGGAAAGGCTCATGGAATAAATATTGGTGGCCTGTGTATGTCTCCAAATGTGCCATATAAGCAATAGTGGGAAAAGCCTAAAGTTAAAGCAAGATATATTTAATTTTTTGAAATAAGAGTAATAGATTATTATGGTAGAAGACACACAAAAAAAATCTGGAAAAAAAAACTCCTAGAGATAACCACTGTTAACCTATTGATATATTTCCTCCTGGCCTCCTGTGCATGAGATTGTTTTTTTAAAGGAGATTAGGATTCTGTTATACTTACAGTTTTGTTTTCTCCTTTTAAAGCTCACCTTTATAAAGTCAGTGTACCATTTATGGTGACACAGACTTCTGAAAGAGCAAGTATTCTTCAGCATCCAGTTCAGCAAGTATTTCAGCTGCTTGGGCAGCCGTCAATAATACAGACCAGTATTCCACAATTAAACCCGTGTTTTCTTCAAGCAACTACTGAAAAATCACTGAGAATGGAAACTGTGCTCCAGCAACCTATAGTTCTTCCTTCTGAGACAGTGGATAGGAAACATTTAGAAAACACTACCAGTGATATTCTTGTACCTCCTGGAAATGAGCATAAAACCATATCTGAAGCTTTATTGAATCAGCTGGTAAGCTCTCAGTACATCAGCTTTCCAGGTGGTGTATTTACTCCACAGGTCTCTCAAACAGATTCCATTGTGGAGCCAGTGCTCTGGGTTTCAGCTCGCATGACTCAAAATCTGCATGGGCCCCTTTCCACTAGCCCTCAGGGAGCTCAGCACCAACATGTGCTTGAGGCTCAGCCTAGTGTTCTTAAAAACAGGCTGTGTGGATGTGATTCTGTAAAGCAACCAAGAAATACAGAGGAGCCCAGCAGCCTACCTGTCTCAGAGAAGGTAGTACTGTGTTTAACTTACTGATATTAACAGATAAACAGTAGCCAGTGATTAGATGTCCTGAGTGGCTTTTTTTTTTTTCTTCTGTTTTCTCATTATTAGTGTATAGGAATGCAAGGGATTTCTGTGTGTTGATTTTATATCCTGCAACTTTACTATAGTCATTGATTATTTCTAGTAATTTTCTGGTGGAGTCTTTAGGGTTTTCTATGTAGAGGATCATGTCATCTGCAAATAGTGAGAGTTTTACTTCTTCTTTTCCAATTTGGATTCCTTTTATTTCTTTTTCTGCTCTGATTGCTGTGGCCAAAACTTCCAAAACTATGTTGAATAGTAATGCTGAAAGTCGGCACCCTTGTCTTGTTCCTGACTTTAGAGGAAATGCTTTCAATTTTTCACCATTGAGGATAATGTTTGCTGTGGGTTTGTCATATATAGCTTTTATTATGTTGAGGTATGTTCCTTCTATTCCTGCTTTCTGGAGAGTTTTTATCATAAATGGATGTTGAATTTTGTCAAAGGCTTTCTCTGCATCTATTGAGATAATCATATGGTTTTTATTTTTCATTTTGTTAATGTGGTGTATTACATTGATTGATTTGCGGATATTGAAGAATCCTTGCATCCTTGGGATAAAGCCCACTTGGTCATGGTGTATGATCTTTTTAATGTGTTGTTGGATTCTGATTGCTAGAATTTTGTTAAGGATTTTTGCATCTATGTTCATCAGTGATATTGGCCTGTAGTTTTCTTTTTTTGTGGGATCTTTGTCAGGTTTTGGTATTAGGGTGGTGGTGGCCTCATAGAATGAGTTTGGAAGTTTACCTTCCTCTGCAATTTTTTGGACGAGTTTGAGCAGGATAGGTGTTAGCTGTTTTCTAAATTTTTTGGTAGAATTCAGCTGTGAAGCCTTCTGGACCTGGGCTTTTGTTTGCTGGAAGATTCTTGATTACAGTTTCAATTTCCGTGCTTGTGATGGGTCTGTTAAGATTTTCTATTTCTTCCTGGTCCAGTTTTGGGAAGTTGTACTTTTCTAAGAATTTGTCCATTTCTTCCAAGTTGTCCATTTTATTGGCATATAATTGTTGATAGTAGTCTCTTATGATCTTTTGTATTTCTGTGTTGTCTGTTGTGATCTCTCCATTTTCATTTCTAATTTTATTGATTTGATTTTTCCCCCTTTGTTTCTTGATGAGTCTGGCTTGTCAATTTTATTTATCCTTTCAAAGAACCAGCTTTTGGTTTTGTTGATTTTTGCTATGGTCTCTTTTGTTTCTTTTGCATTTATTTCTGCTCTAATTTTTAAGATTTCTTTCCTTCTACTAACCCTGGGATTCTTCATTTCTTCCTTTTCTAGTTGCTTTAGGTGTAGAGTTAGGTTATTTATTTGACTTTTTTCTTGTTTCTTGAGGTGTGCCTGTATTGCTATGAACTTTCCCCTTAGGACTGCTTTTACCGTGTCCCACAGGTTTTGGGTTGTTGTGTTTTCATTTTCATTTGTTTCTATGCAAATTTTGATTTCTTTTTTGATTTCTTCTGTGATTTGTTGGTTATTCAGCAGCGTGTTGTTCAGCCTCCATATGTTGGAATTTTTAATAGTTTTTCTCCTGTAATTGAGATCTAATCTTACTGCATTGTGGTCAGAAAAGATGCTTGGAATGATTTCTATTTTTTTGAATTTACCAAGACTAGCTTTATGGCCCAGGATGTGATCTATCCTGGAGAAGGTTCCATGTGCGCTTGAGAAAAAGGTGAAATTCATTGTTTTGGGATGAAATGTCCTATAGCTATCAATTAGGTCTAACTGGTCTATTGTATCATTTAAAGTTTGTGTTTCCTTGTTAATTTTCTGTTTAGTTGATCTATCCATAGGTGTGAGTGGGGTATTAAAGTCTCCCACTATTATTGTGTTATTGTTAATTTCTCCTTTCATACTTGTTAGCATTTGTCTTACATACTGTGGTGCTCCCATGTTGGGTGCATATATATTTATAATTGTTATATCTTCTTCTTGGATTGATCCTTTGATCATTATGTAGTGACCTTCTTTGTCTCTTTTCACAGCCTTTGTTTTAAAGTCTAATTTATCTGATACGAGTATTGTGACTCCTGCTTTCTTTTGGTCCCTATTTGCATGGAAAATCTTTTTCCAGCCCTTCACTTTCAGTCTGTATGTGTCCCCTGTTTTGAGGTGGGTCTCTTGTAGACAACATATGTAGGGGTCTTGTTTTTGTATCCATTCAGCCAGTCTTTGTCTTTTGGTTGGGGCATTCAACCCATTTACGTTTAAGGTAATTACTGATAAGTATGATCCCGTTGCCATTTACTTTATTGTTTTGGGTTCGAGTTTATACACCATTTTTGTGTTTCCTGTCTAGAGAATATCCTTTAGTATTTGTTGGAGAGCTGGTTTGGTGGTGCAGAATTCTCTCAGCTTTTGCTTGTCTGAAAAGCTTTTGATTTCTCCTTCATACTTAAATGAGATCCTTGCTGGGTACAATAATCTGGGCTGTAGGTTATTTTCTTTCATCATTTTAAGTATGTCTTGCCATTCCCTCCTGGCTTGAAGAGTTTCTATTGAAAGATCAGCTGTTATCCTTATGGGAATTCCCTTGTGTGTTATTTGTTGTTTTTCCCTTGCTGCTTTTAATATTTGTTCTTTGTGTTTGATCTTTGTTAATTTGATTAATATGTGTCTTGGGGTGTTTCTCCTTGGGTTTATCCTGTTTGGGACTCTCTGGGTTTCTTGGACTTGGGTGATTATTTCCTTCCCCATTTTAGGGAAGTTTTCAACTATTATCTCCTCAAGTATTTTCTCATGGTCTTTCTTTTTGTCTTCTTCTTCTGGAACCCCTATGATTCAAATGTTGTAGCGTTTAATATTGTCCTGGAGGTCTCTGAGATTGTCCTCATTTCTTTTAATTCGTTTTTCTTTTATCCTCTCTGATTCATTTATTTCTACCATTCTATCTACTAATTCACTAATCCTATCTTCTACCTCTGTTATTCTACTATTTGTTGCCTCCAGAGTGTTTTTAATTTCATTTATTGCATTATTCATTATATATTGACTCTTTTTTATTTCTTCTAGGTCCTTGTTAAACCTTTCTTGCATCTTCTCAATCCTTGTCTCCAGGCTATTTATCTGTGATTCCATTTTAATTTCAAGATTTTGGATCAATTTCACTATCATTATTTGGAATTCTTTATCAGGTAGATTCCCTATCTCTTCCTCTTTTGTTTGGTTTGGTGGGCATTTATCCTGTTCCTTTATCTGCTGGGTATTCCTCTGTCTCTTCATCTTGTTTAAATTGCTGAGTTTGGGAGTCCTTTCTGTATTCTGGCAGTTTGTGGGGTTCTCTTTATTGTGGCGTTTCCTCGCTGTGTGTGGGTTTGTACAGGTGGCTTGTCAAGGTTTCCTGGTTAGGGAAGCTTGTGTTGGTGTTCTGGTGGGTGGAGCTGTGTTTCTTCTCTTTGTTCAGTCGCACTGTGGGGAGGGAGGGAGGGATGCTGCAAACAAATGACACTGGCGTGCGCCCGCAATGCCTCAGCCACACTGGGTCTGCCCCCGCTCACGGCGCGTGTAGCCTCCCTGCCCACACTGCTCGGGCTCTAGGTTGTTCCGCCGGGAACAATCCGAGGCTGGCCCTGGGTTGCATGCACCTCCCAGGTCCAAGCCGCTCAGGTTCAGGCACTCAGGTAGTCCTCAGAGGCGCAGACTCAGTTGGGCCTGCGTTTTGTGCTCTTCCCAGGTCCGAGCAGCTCAGGTGATGAGGTGTTTGGCGAGCGCCAATGCTGCGACTTATCGCCTCCCCGCCACTCGGTTATCTGGGTGTAAAACCGGTGCACCTTCTCAGGCAGATGTTGACCGTTCAGACCCCCAATAAATTTTAGTTAGCAAAGAAGCCAGTTTTATAGATAATGTCTCTCTGGGGCTGCGATTGCCCCCCTCCGGCTCTGGCTGCCTGTCACCGGAGGGGGAAGGTCCGCAGCCGGCTATCTCTGTTCAGTTCTTTGCTCCGTGCGCGGGCTGGCGGTGTCCTAGGTTAGGGCCGGCTTTTCGCATGGTAGATATCCCACAGTCTGGTTTGCTAGCCCAAATTATTTCGCTCAGATAGTGCTCAGGGTATTCAGGCCAGACTCCCACTCTCAGCGATGCAGCCCACGCCGCGCCTCCCTGCCCAGCCCCCGCTTGCTAATGGCGGATGCAGGCATCTGCACTGCTTCTCCGCTGGGGGAGTTACCGTAGGGCTCGCAATCTGCGAGTTTTAATTGTTTGTTTATTTTTTCTCCCTGTTATGTTACCCTCTGTGCTTCCAAAGCTCGGCACGGATTCGGCAGTGAGAAGGTTTCCTGGTGTTTGGAAACTTCTCTCTTTTTAAGACTCCCTTCCCGGGACGGAACTCCGTCCCTCCCTCTTTTGTCTCTTTTATTGTCTTTAATATTTTTTCCTACCTCCTTTCAAAGAGTTGGGTTGCTTTTCTGGGTGCCTGATGTCCCCTGCCGGCATTCAGAAGTTGTTTTGTGGAATTTACTCGACGTTTAAATGCTCTTTTGATGAATTTGTGGGGGAGAAAGTGTTTTCCCCGTCCTACTCCTCCGCCATCTTGGCGCCTCCCTCTGGCTTTTTTTTTAACCTGTAACATTATTCAAAAGTATGCTTTGCTTTTTCGTTTAGAAGATTGTTTCTTTATTTTCTTTAAACACACCTATCAGTTTTTAAAAGTATTCATGCTCAACATTTCTAAACTTTTAGTTTTCATGAGTGAATTAGAATATTTCTTTGAAGAAAATGCATTTGTTTTAAGCTTCCCTGGTGGCTCAACTGGTAAAGAATCTGCCCGCAGTGCGGGAGATCTGGGTTCGATCCCTGGTTTGGGAAGATCCCCTGGAGAAGTGAACGGCTACCCACTCTAGTATTCTGACCTGGAGAATTCCATGGACTGCATAATCCATGGGGTCACAAAGAGCTGGACACAACTGAGCAACCTTCACTTTTCAATCTGTTTTATGTTTCCCTTACATTGTGAGGATTGTTTTTGTGTGCAGATAAAGTTTAAGATTCAGAAGTGCATCCTAGTAATTAAATGAGTATTTTGAGGTAATTCATTAAATGTTCAAAAGAGATCCAAAGTCTTATTTCTTGTTCTACCTTTGTGCTTAGTCACTCTGTTCTACATAATTTTCCTAAATTTCCATATGAAAGTTTTCTCTGCAAGAGGAAGTATCTTTCTGGTAGATATTTTGTTTCTCTGATAAAATACTAATTTCTTTTGGAATTCAAACCACTAAAAAATAGCTCCTAATTAACTTTCCATATTAAAAATAGGTTCACATTACTAATTCATAGTGATTGCAGAAAGATTCATGGAGAATTTTGCATGGTAAAATTAAAAAATCTTGTGTTATTTTTTTTTTATGTATGCATTTTATTTATTTATTTTCTTTCTTTATTTTTTTTTTCAACTTTACAATATTGTATTAGTTTTGCCAAATATCGAAATGAATCCGCCACAGGTATACCCGCGTTCCCCATCCTGAACCCTCCTCCCTCCTCCCTCCCCTACCCTTCCTCTGGGTCGTCCCAGTGCACCAGCCCCAAGCATCCAGTACCGTGCATCGAACCTGGACTGGCGACTCATTTCATACATGATATTATACATGTTTCAATGCTATTCTCCCAAATCTCCCCACCCTCTCCCTCTCCCACAGAGTCCATAAGACTGATCTATACATTGGTGTCTCTTTTGCTGTCTCGTACACAGGGTTATTGTTACCATCTTTTTAAATTCCATATATATGTGTTAGTATACTGTATTGGTGTTTTTCTTTCTGGCTTACTTCACTCTGTATAATAGGTTCCAGTTTTATCCATCTCATTAGAACTGATTCAAATGTATTCTTTTTAATGGCTGAGTAATACTCCATTGTGTATATGTACCACAGCTTTCTTATCCGTTCATCTGCTGATGGGCATCTAGGTTGCTTCCATGTCCTGGCTATTATAAACAGTGCTGCGATGAACATTGGGGTACACGTGTCTCTTTCCCTTCTGGTTTCCTCAGTGTGTATGCCCAGCAGTGGGATTGCTGGATCATAAGGCAGTTCTATTTCCAGTTTTTTAAGGAATCTCCACACTGTTCTCCATAGTGGCTGTACTAGTTTGCATTCCCACCAACAGTGTAAGAGAGTTCCCTTTTCTCCACACCCTCTCCAGCATTTATTGCTTGTAGACTTTTGGATCTCAGCCATTCTGACTGGCGTGAAATGGTACCTCATAGTGGTTTTGATTTGCATTTCTCTGATAATGAGTGATGTTGAGCATCTTTTCATGTGTTTGTTAGCCATCTGTATGTCTTCTTTGGAGAAATGTCTATTTAGTTCTTTGGCCCATTTTTTGATTGGGTCATTTATTTTTCTGGAGTTGAGCTGTAGGAGTTGCTTGTATATTTTTGAGATTAGTTGTTTGTCCGTTGCTTCATTTGCTATTATTTTCTCCCATTCTGAAGGCTGCCTTTTCACCTTGCTAATAGTTTCCTTTGTTGTGCAGAAGCTTTTAAGTTTAATTAGGTCCCATTTGTTTATTTTTGCTTTTATTTCTAATATTCTGGGAGGTGGGTCATAGAGGATCCTGCTGTGATGTATGTCAGAGAGTGTTTTGCCTATGTTCTCCTCTAGGAGTTTTATAGTTTCTGGTCTTACATTGAGATCTTTAATCCATTTTGAGTTTATTTTTGTGTAAGGTGTTAGAAAGTGTTCTAGTTTCATCCTTTTACAAGTGGTTTGTGTTATTTTTTTACAAATGTAAAATGTCTTACAGCTAACTCCACTTATACAATTTAGTGACATATGACAAATAATTGAAAACTTGTGTCTCTGACTAATGATTTAGTAGTCCTTTAGAAATGCTGTACAAATCTGTAGCAATATAGTAGTTAACTGCAACCTTAATACTTTTCTAGATAAAAGGGAAGGGTATAGTATAAAGTTTACTATGAAAGAGAAAGTCACTCAGTCATGTCTGACTCTTTGCGACCCCATGGACTGTAGCCTGCCAGACTCCTTTGTCCATGGAATTCTCCAGGCAAGAATATTGGAGTGGGTTCAGTTCAGTTCAGTTCAGTCGCTCAGTCGTGTCCGACTCTTTGCGACCCCATGAATCACAGCACACTAGGCCTACCTGTCCATCACCAACTCCTGGAGTTTACCCAAACTCATGTCCATTGAGTCAGTGATGCCATCCAGCTATCTTATCCTCTGTTGTCCCCTTCTCCTCCTGCCCCCAAATCCCTCCCAGCATCAGGGTCTTTTCCAACAAGTCAACTTTTCACATGAGGTGGCCAAAGTGCTGGAGTTTCAGCTTCAGCATCAGTCCTTCCAATGAACACCCAGGACTGATCTCCTTTAGGATGGACTGGTTGGATCTCCTTGCAGTCCAAGGGACTCTCAAGAGTCTTCTCCAACACCACAGTTCAAAAGCATCAATTCTTTGGCACTCAGCTTTCTTCACAGTCCAGTTCTCACATCCATAATGACCACTGGAAAAACCATAGCCTTGACTAGACAGATCTTTGTTGGCAAAGTAATGTCTCTGCTTTTGAATATGCTATCTAGGTTGGTCATAACTTTCCTTCCAAGGAGTAAGCGTCTTTTAATTTCATGGCTGCAATCACCATCTGCAGTGATTTTGGAGCCCCCAAAAATAAAGTCTGACACTGTTTCCACTGTTTCCCCATCTATTTCCCATGAAGTGATGGGAACGGATGCCATGATCTTAGTTTTCTGAATGTTGAGCTTTAAGCCAACTTTTCCACTCTCCTCTTTCACTTTCATCAAGAGGCTTTTAGTTCCTCTTCACTTTCTGCCATAAGGGTGGTGTCATTTGCATATCTGAGGTAATTGATATTTCTACCGGCAATCTTGATCCCAGCTTGTGCTTCTTCCAGCCCAGCGTTTCTCATGATGTACTCTGCATATAAGTTAAATAAGCAGGGTGACAGTACACAGCATTGATGAACTCCTTTTCCTTTTTGGAACCAATGTGTTGTTCCATGTCCAATTCTAACTGTTGCTTCCTGACCTGCATATAGGTTTCTCAAGAGGCAGGTTAGCTGGTCTGGTATTCCCATCTCTTGAAGAATTTTCCACAGTTTATTGTGATCCACACAGTCAAAGGCTTTGGCATAGTCAATAAAGCAGAAATAGATGTTTTTCTGGAACTCTCTTGATTTTTTGGTGATCCAGCAGATGTTGGCAATTTGATCTCTGGTTCCCCTGCCTTTTCTAAAACCAGCTTGAACATCTGGAAGTTCACAGTTCACATATTGCTGAAGCCTGGCTTGGAGAATTTTGAGCATTACTTTACTAGCGTGTGAGATGAGTGCAACTGTGCAGTAGTTTGAGCATTCTTTGGCATTGCCTTTCTTTAGAATTGGAATGAAAACTGACCTTTTCCAGTCCTGTGGCCACTGCTGAGTTTTCCGAATTTGCTGGCATATTGAGTGCAGCACTTTCACAGCATCATCTTTCAGTATTTGAAATAGCTCCACTGGAATTCCATCACCTCCACTAGCTTTGTTCATAGTGATGCTTTCTAAGGCCCACTTGACTTCACATTCCAGGATGTCTGGCTCTAGGTCAGTGATCACACCATCATGATTATCTTGGTCATGAAGATCTTTTTTGTACAGTTCTTCTGTGTATTCTTGCCATCTCTTCTTAATATCTTCTGCTTCTGTTAGGTCCATACCATTTCTGTCCTTTGTTGAGCCCATCTTTGCATGAAATGTTCCCTTGGTATCTCTAATTTTCTTGAAGAGATCTCTAGTCTTTTCCATTCTGTTGTTTTCTTCTATTTCTTTGCATTGATCGCTGAGGAAGGCTTTCTTATATCTCCTTGCTATTCTTTGGAACTCTGCATTCACATGGGAATATCTTTCCTTTTCTCCTTTGCTTTTCACTTCTCTTCTTTTCACAGCTATTTGTAAGGCCTCCCCAGACAGCCATTTTGCTTTTTTGCATTTCTTTTCCATGGGGATGGTCTTGATCCCTGTCTCCTGTACAGTGTCACTAACCTCCATCCATAGTTCATCAGGCACTCTGTCTATCAGATCTAGTCTGGAGTGGGTAGCCGTTCCGTTCTCCAGGGGATCTTCCCAACCCAGGGATCAAACCCAGGTCTCTTGCATTGCAGCCAGATTCTTTATTGTCTGAGCCACCAGGGAAGCCCAAGGTATCCTATAGGGTACAGTGAAGGATAATGAACAAAGAACATGTTTATCAGAAACCATTTGACTTATTATTAGAGTATTTCAGATGTTTGATGAAGCCTGTTCAAAATCTTTTAGCAAGTGTTTTTAGTTTAGTTTGGTATAATGTATTAAGGGCTTCTCTAGTGACTCAGATGGTAAAGAATTCACATGCAGTGCGGGCGACCTGGGTTTGATCCCTGGGTTGGGAAGATCCCTTGGAGGAGGGAATGACAACCCATTCCAGTATTCTTACCTGGAGAATCCCCACGGAGAAAGGAATCTGGCGGGCTACAGTCCATAGGGTCGCAAAGAGTCAGACATAACTGAGTGACTAAGTACACACACTAAGGGTAAAATACTTTTTGAGCATGTTTTATCATATTTTCACAAACCATATAAAATTTAAAAAATGTAGGATAAATTCCTAATTATGAAACAGTTGATTTTCAGAGAAAATGACTGTAAGTGTTTTCATCACTTATAATTTTAGAGGCATTTTCCTCCTGGGCTCTGACCTTTAAAGATTTCTGGAGTGATGATTCAAGGACTTATTCTGCTGTCACCTATTAGATGTCATCTTGTACTTTGTTTTGATATGGAGAAATAGATCAGTTAAGGAAGACTAAGCAAGGATTGTTTAGAGGGTAGTGGTTAAGAGCTTAAGTACAACAGGTTCAAATTCCAGGGTTGCCTCTTAAAAGCAAACTATGTAATGTTGCTCTTTAAAATTCAGTGATTGCTGTAGACTGGGCATAAAACCAGCCTCATAATTTTTAGAGTTATCAGAGATGTTTATGGAGTTTTTAATAGCTTCTGTCACCATGATAAGATTTAGATTAGTGCTGTTACGCTTTATGGGCATGTGACATATTGGATAATGGTTCATACAACTTGTTGGTTGATTTAAAATATATCTGTATTTAAAACACAAACATTGAAAGGAATTTAATTTATATTAAAAATTTTTTCCGTAGGATATCTTAAAATAGTAATCTGGTAAAATTTATACTAATATAATTTTCAAAAAAGTTTATAAATAACTCTTTATAAGTAGCTTTCAGAAATTCTTGTTGCTGAAAACAAGTTACAGTTAGCCCTTCGTGTACAATTAGTCTGCTTTTCCTGTGTAGACTGCCAAAGATCTTAAGTTTTTATGTAGGTTTAACATCATTACTGTTGCATAAAATATATTCCTGACAGTTTTTGACATGCTCCTATTTTAAGGTGCATATTATTGTATATTACTATGTTAAGTTTTTCCTCAGTGGAGGAATTTTGTTTTCTAATCTTACAATGCTATAGAAAATTAGGAACTCAGGTTTTCATTGTAACTCCCAAAAGTAGAAGGAGAGAAATGGGTATGATGGTGTATCTTCTCCAGCTCCTTTTCATCTCTTGCTTCTCTCCCCACCATCTTCATTGTCCCTCTCCCAGATATTATTTCTGCTGCCTTCTCTTTTACCTTTCTGACTGCTTCTTCTTATCTCCTTCATGACTCCTCTTTATCTGCCCTTCCTGTTTCCTAAAGGTTCTATCCTCAGCTCGTTTCTTAGTTCATGTTTTCCGTGGGCAGTCTCATGCAATATCATGGTTTTAACGATGATCTTCTTATTGATAAGTGCATTTCCAATCCTCTTATTCTCTTGAGCTTCAGTCTCCAGCTCGATGGACATGAATTTGAGTAAGCTCTGGGAGTTGGTGATGAACAGGGAAGCCTGGCGTGCTGCAGTACATGGGGTAGCAGAGTTGGACACGACTGAGTGACTGAACTGAACTGAAAGTATTGAAATCATATAGAGTCTGTTCTCTTATCATACAGTGGACTCTTAAGCAGCAGAGGGGTTAGGGACCCTGAGCTCTCTGCAGTGAAGAGTCTATGTACAAGTTTATAGTCAGCCCTCTGTATCCATGAAAGTGAAAGTCACTCAGTTATGTCTGACTCTACAGGAGTGGGTACCCTTTCCCTTCTCCAGGGGATCTTCCCAACCCAGGGATCGAACCCAGATCTCCCTCATTGCAGGCAGATTCTTTACCAGTTGAGCCACAAGGGAAGCCCTTTGTATCTATGGATTCAACCAATCACAGATCTTGTAGTACATATTTATTGAAAAAGATCCATGTGTAATGGACCTGCACATTTCAAACCTATATTGTTCAGGGGTCCACTGTATAGCATATGATTTACCATTTTAACCATTTTTTAGGTGTACAGTTCAGTGGCATTAAGTATGTTACGTTGTTGTGCAGCCATCACTACTGTGCATCTCTCGAACTTTCTAATCATCCCCCAACTGAAATTCTGTACCCATTAGAAAATAACTTCTCATTACCCCCTCCATTCAGCTACTGGTAACTTCTATTCTACTTTCTGTGTCTATGAATTTGATTACTCTAGGTACCTTGTGTGGAGAAGGAAACAGCAACCCACTCCAGTATTCTTGCCTGGAGAATCCTAGGGATGGGGGAGCCTGGTGGGCTGCCGTCTATGGGGTCGCACAGAGTCGGACACGACTGAAGCGACTTAGCAGCTGCAGCAGCAGCAGGTACCTTGTGAACGGTGTCATACGATATTTGTGCTTTTGTGACAGGTTTATTTTACTTAGCACATTTTTAAGGTTCATTCATGTTGTAGCATATAAAGGAATTTCATTCCTTTTAAAGACTGAATCATATGATTTTTGACATCCTTTAAAACCAAGTATTTCTGGAGTCTATTCCCTCTTTTCCATCTATTGCCTTAATTGTCTCTCACTTGGGATAATATAGTTTCTAACTAATTACTAGCCTTATAGTCTTTGTGGGTTCTTATTCCACTCTTCCCAATCCACCCATCCTAGAACTTAAAAGATTCAGGGATGAGAAATGTTTTGGATTCCTTTTATATCCCTTAATAACCATGTGAGTTGGGCAAGTTTCTATATCCTCATTTGTAAATAAAGATAATCATATCTACCGTAGAACTGTGATGGTGGGAAGATTATGTGAGAAAATCAGTGTGAAGTGCTCAGCAGTGTACTTCCTAGCACATGGTAAGAACTCAGTGCACATTTGCTATGATCTCTGCTCCTCTTCTCTACCATAGATTTACCCAGCATACAGCCCGCTTGCCATGTCACTGATTGCCCATCAAGCTACAGGATAAAATTTAAACTCCTTGTGAAAAAACATTAATAGAAACCTTGATTAAATACTGTTGGGAGACCTACAGGGGGCACTCTTCACACCCAGTGACGATGGCAGAGCCCAGCCAGAAGAAAGACCCCTCTTGTTTCCTGACAACAACTTAAGCAATGAAAAGCAGTGGGATCTTTGTTTACTGCAGCTTTCCCAACTGCCTTCTTTCTATAAGCTCTCTTACCTCGAGGGGACTTGTGCAAAGCCTCCCATGGTTGCACACCCCACATCTCTGCTGATCCTGAGTAACCCTGTCTCTGCTGAGAAATCCCTGGCAGTCTCCTTCTCCTAGGCCAGCACTCAGTGTGGCGCACAAGGACTCCATGTTTTCTGCGTTTCTTTCTTACTCTTCCTTCCTTTCATACCTACTGCTTTATTGGGAACAACAAACCACGAGCAATTAGCTGTGTTGACTTTGTTGTTTCCTGCCTCTCTTTGGTTTTGCTGTCCCCTCAGCTTTGTGCCTGGATTTTTCTCCCACCATCCTTCCTTATGGTTAATTCCTACTTAGCCATCTATTACTTTCTCCAGAAGTCTTATTTTAATACCTTTCTACCTAACCACTCCCCTTTTATTATTAGCTTGGATGTATCTCTTCTGTATCATCATAGCCCCTTAAGCATGTATCTGTCATAATGTAGTTAAAAGATATGTTACAATGTCCTCTGTGCATGGAGAGGTATATTTTATTAATATCTGCGGACCCAGCACCTGAGCGGGAAAGATATATATGTATATTAGAATATAAACTTTAAAAGGGAGGATCTGTGACGAGTTTATTTGGCTCAATAATTCTCAGCTCTGGCTAAATATTAGAATTATTGTGTGCATGCATGCTAAGTTGCTTCAGTCGTGTCTGGCTCTTTGTGACCCTCTGGACTGTAGTCTGCCAGGCTCCTCTGTAGTTGGGATTCTCCAGGCAAGAATACTGCAGTGGGTCACCATGCTCTCCTCCTGGGGATCTTCCTGACCCAGGGGTGGAACCCGCGCCTCTTACCTCTCCCACGCTAGTGCCACTTGGGACACCCATTAGAATTATTGGGACATTAAAAAATTCCAAATCCATCCTGATATTCCTCTAAGATAAATCATCATACTGATAGTTATTTGAATTGATTTAGTTAATTGAGCACATATTTTTTAAGTCACTATATGATACTTCAAAATGAATATCTCTTAATCAGATTTTAAAACTCAGCAGTGGCCACAGGACTGGGAAAGGTCAGTTTTCATTCCACTCCCAAAGAAAGGCAATGCCAAAGAATGTTCAAACTGCCACACAATTGCACTCATCTCACACACTAGCAAAGTAATGCTCAAAATTTTCCAAGCCAGGCTTCAACAGTACGTGAACCATGAACTTCCAGATGTTAAAGCTGGATTTAGAAAAGGCAGAGAAACCAGAGATCAAATTGCCAACCTTGAAAAAGCAAGAGAGTTCCAGAAAAACATCTACTTCTGCTATATTGAGTATGTCAAAGCCTTTGACTGTGTGGATCACAATAAACTGTGGAAAACTCTGAAAGAGATGGGAATACCAGACCACCTTACATGCCTCCTGAGAAATCTGTATGCAGGTCAAGAAACAACAGTTACAACTGGACATGGAACAACAGATTGGTTCCAAATCGGGAAAGGAGTACGTGCTGTATATTGTCACCCTGCTTAATTAACTTCTATGCAGAGTACGTCATGAGCAATGCTGGACTGGATGAAACACAAGCTGGAATCAAGATTGCCGGGAGAAATATCAATAACCTCAGATATGCAGATGACATGACCCTTAGGGCAGAAAGTGAAGAAGAACTAAAGAGCCTCCTAATGAAAGTGAAAGAGAGCGCAAAGTTGGCTTAAAGCTCAACATTCAGAAAACTAAGATCATGGCATCTGGTCCCATCACTTCATGGCAAACAGGTGGGGAAACAGTGGAAACGGTGACAGACTTTACTTTTTGGGCCCCAAAATCACTGCAGGTGGTGGCTGCAGATGGTGACTGCAGCCATGAAATTGAAAGACACTTGCTCCTTGGAAGAAAAGTTATAACCAACCTAGATAGCATGTTAAAAAGCAGAGACATTTCTTTGCCAACAAAGTTGTGTCTAGTCAAAGCTATGGTTTTTCCAGTAGTCATGTATGGATGTGAGAGTTGGACTATAAAGAAAGCTGAGCACTGAAGAATTGATGCTTTTGAACTGAACTGTGGTGTTGGAGAAGACTCTTGAGAGTCCCTTGTACAGCAAGGAGATCCAACCAGTCCATCCTAAAGGAAATCAGTCCTGACTATTCATTGGAAGGGCTGATGCTGAAGCTGAGACTCCACACTTTCACCACCTGGTATGAAGAACTGACTCATTTGAAAAGACTCTGATGCTGGGAAAGATTGAAGGCAGGAAGAGAAGGGAGAGACAAAGGATGAGATGGTTGGATGGCATCACTGACTTAATGGACATGAGTTTGAGTAAACTCTGGGATTGGTGATGGACAGGGAGGCCTGGCATGCTGCACTCCATGGGGTTGCAAAGTTGGATACGACTCGGTGACTGAACTGACCTGATGTGATGTTTTTATTTCTTTGTAGGAAAAAGCCAATTTAACAAAATCTGTTTTTTGTATTTGTCAAAATATGTTGAGATGTATTTCACCCCAGGTAAGAGTAGAGTGGCATAGGATGATCTTGTACATAGCTAGGTAATAAATAATCATTGCCATTGCTTTATGGGAGGTACTTGGTTCAATTTCTGTTAAGAATTAAAGAAGATGTACCCTGCCATCATGATTATTATTGTTCAATCGCTAAGTCGTGTCCGACTCTTTGTGACCCCAGGTACTGCAGCATGCCAGGCTTCCCTGTCCTTTACTATTTCCTGAAGTTTGTTCAAACTCATGTCCATTGAGTCAGTGATGTCATCCAACCATCTCATCCTCTGTCGTCCCGTCCGCTTAGCCCGCCTTCAGTCTTTCCCAGCATCAGGGTTTTTCTAATGAGTTGGCTTTTCATATCAGGCAGCCAAAGTATCGGAGTTTGAGCTTCAGCATCAGTCCTTCCAAAGAATATTCAGGACTGATTTCCTTTAGGATGAATTGGTTGGCTCTCCTTGCTGTCCAAGGGGCTCTCAAGAGTCTTCTCCAACACCACAGTTCAAAAGCATCAATTCTTTGGCTCTCAGCTTTCTTTATGGTCCAACTCTCACATTCATACATGACTACTGGAAAAACCATAGCTTTGACTAGACGGACCTTTGTTGGGAAAGTAATGTCTTTGCTTTTTAATATGCCGTCTAGGCGTTGGTTATAACTTTTCTTCCAAGGAGTAAGCGTCTTTTAATTTCATGGCTGCAGTCACCATCTGCAGTGATTTTGGAGCCCCCCAAAATAAAATCTGACACTGTTTCCCCATCTATTTGCCATGAAGTGATGGGACCAGATGCCATGATCTTAGTTTTCTGAATGTTGAGCTTTAAGCCAACTTTTGCACTCTCCTCTTTCACTTTCATTATGTTGAGGCAATTTCTTTCTATTCCTAGTTTGAATTCTTTTAAATCATGAAAAGGTGTTGAATTTCTCAAATGCTTTTTCTGCACTAATTTAGATGATTGTGTAGTTTTTTCCACCTCTTCATTCTGTTAATGTGTTAATATTACTTTTTCATGTTTTGAACCACCTTTGCATTTCAGGAATAAATCTGACTTGGCCAAGGTGTGTGATCCTTTTAATGTGCTATTGAATTTTGTTAGTATTTTGTTGAGAATTTTTTTTTTTTTTTTGGCTGTTCTGTGCTACTTGTGGGATGTTAGTTCCCTGACTAGGGATTGAACCTAGCCCTTGCAGTGAGAACTCAAGAGTCCTAATCACTGGACCATTAGGAAATTCCCTGCTTGAGGATTTTTGAGGATTGAGGTTATAAAAGTAGAATTCTTTAGTGAAGCCATCTGGTCCTGGGCATTTCTTTGTTGAGAGATTTTTTGATGACTAAATTCAATCTCATAATTGATTGTAAGTCTGTGTATATTTTCTCTTTCTTCATGATTCAGTCTTGGCAGGTTATGTGTTTTTAGGAATTTGTTCATTTCATGTAGGATATCTAGCTTGTTGGCATGCAGTTAGTCATAGTATTCTCTTACAGTTCTTATTATTTCTGTAAAATCAGTAGTAAAATTTCATTACTTCTGATTTTTAGCTTTCTTTATCAGTTGAGTCATATATTTATCAATTTTATTGATCTTTTTGAAGAAATAACTCCTGATTTTATTTTCTCTATTGTTTTCCTTTTCTTTATCTCTGCTTTACTTGGTATTATTTCCTTCCTTCTACTAGCTTTGGGCTTTATTATTTCTTCTTTTTCTAGTTTCTTAAAATTATTATTAATAATTTGAGATCTTTCTTCTTTTTTTAATGCAAACATTTACAGCTATCAGTTTCCCTCTGAGCACTGTTTTGCAGTATCCCATAGGTTTTGGTGTGTTGTGTTTTCATTTGTCTCAAGATATTTTTTATCTTTTGACAGAAGATTCTGATTCTTTTGATTTCCTCTTTGATCCATTGAATTTTTTTTAGACTGTTCTTTAACTTCTCTATCTTGTAGATTTTCTGGGTTTCCTTCTGCTTTTATTTCTGGTTTCATTCCATTGTGATTAAAAAAAGATACTTTGTATGATTTCAGTCTTTTTTGTGGCCTAACTTAACAGCCTATCCTGGAGAATGTTCTGTGTGAACTTGAGAAAAATGTGTGTCCTGCTGCTTTGCATATTTTGTTTATGTTTGTTAGGTGTAATTAGTCTGTCATGTTCAAGTTCTTTACTTCCTTATTGATATTCTGTCTTGTGGTTCTATTCATTATTGAAAGTGGAGTATTGAAATGTCCTACTATTATTGCAGAGCTATTTCTCCCTTTTTGTTGCATATATTTAGGAGCTCTGATGTTTGGTGCATATATGTTTATAATTGTTATATTTCCTTGATGAATTGATCCTTTTATCATAATATAATTTATTTGTTTTTAACAGTGTTTGACTTAAAGTCTTTTTTGTCTGATGTTAGCATAGTTTCCCCAACCCTTGTGGTTACTATTTGCATGGAATGTCTTTTTCCATAGTTTTACTTTTGACCTGTGTGTGTCTTCCGTTTAAGTTGAGTCTCTTGTAGACAGCATATTGCTGGGTACTGTTTATCCATTCTGCCAAACTGTTACTTTTGATTAGGGAGTTTAATCTATTTACATTTAAAGTAATTACAGATAGGGGAGGAGTTATTCTTGCTATTTTGTTATTTTCTGTGTGTCTTTTAGCTTTTTTGACCTTCATTTCTTCCCTTATTATATTCTTTTGTGTGTAGTTGATTTTTTGTAATGACACATTTTGATTCCTTTCTCATTTCTTTTGTGTGTATTCCATGTTTTCTTTGTGGTTAAAGTTGTTAACAGTCTATTTTGAACTGATATCAACTTTAATTTCATGTAATTACTCTGCTCCTTTTTATTATTTCCTTGTTTGCTATGAGCTTAATTTGGTCTTCTCATTTTAATTTCTTAAAGTGGAATTTTAGGTCAGCGATTTGAGACTTGCTTCTTTTCTTATATAATCATTTAATGCTATAAAATTCCCTCTACGCACTGCTTTAGGTTCATCTCAAGTTTTACAATGTCATGGTTTTGTTTGCATTCAGTTAAAATTATGTTTTAATTTTCCTTGTGACTTATTCTTTGACCCATGGATATTTAGAAATGTGTTGTTTAATTTGTAAATATTTGAGGATTTTCCAGATCTTTCTATTACTGATTTCTGGTATAATTCCTTTTGCTAAGTGAACATATACTTTGTATGTGTTATATTTGTCAAGGTTTGTTTTATGGTCCAGAATATGATACATCTCATGAACATTCTGTGTACTCTTGAAAAGAATGTGCATTTAGCTCTTTGGGAGTAGTTTTCTGTAAATGCCAGTTAGGTTATGTTGGTTCATTGTGTTGTTCAGATTTTCTACATTCTTACTGAATTTCAGTCTAGTTTTTAAATTGATTACTGTGGAGAGGAATGTTGAATTCTCAAACTATAATTGTGGATTTGTCTTAATCTTTTCATTTCTGTCAGTTTTGATTTATATTTTCTTTTAGTGTTTGGCTTATTCTAGTTAGTACAGTCCTTTATATTTTTAATTTATCCATTAAACGTGATGTCACTTGTCCTTTCTACTTTGTTGAATTATTGTTTAAAATAAAACAGTTAAAACTTTAGAGGTATTATTTAATTTTACATTAGTTTGTATAAAAGCTGATACTTTTTTTTCTGGGCTTTCTTTTTTTAAAAAATTACTTATTTTAAATGAAACAAAGATGAATATTTTTAATAATAAAAGGTACAGTTCACCAAGAAGATAGACATCATAAACCACTAGAATATCAGAAGAAATATAAGGGAAAATAAAAAAAATATATAATCATAGTAAGACATATGAACATTTCTCTGAGAATATTTTATCAAATGCAGAAAAAATAAGAATAAGAGCATCTTGAAATATCATTTATAATTTAAATGTAATAGATTTATATTTAATTTATATTAATCATATTCTACACAAATGTATTTAAAATTTTGTATCTCATAGATTGTTATTAGATGTCCACAGGACATTTAGCAGAGAAGGCGATGGCACCCCACTCCAGTACTCTTGCCTGGAAAATCCCATGGACAGAGGAGCCTGGTAGGCTGCAGTCCATGGGGTCGCTGGGAGTCAGACATGACTGAGCGACTTCCCTTTCACTTTTCACCTTCATGCGTTGGAGAAGGAAATGGCAACCCACTCCAGTGTTCTTGCCTGGAGAATCCCAGGGATGGGGGAGCCTGGTGGGCTGCCGTCTATGGGGTTGCACAGAGTCGGACACGACTGAAGCGACTTAGCAGCAGCAGCAGGACATTTAGAAGAACTGGCAAAAAGAAAGTAGAATTCTTTTTTGTGTGACACATGTTGTATGTATAAACATGTTAATTTTGAAATTATTTTCCATTATAGGTTATTATAAGATATTGACTATAGTTCCCTGTGCTATGCAGTTAACCTTTGTTGCTTGTTGCATATCTTTTTAAAATTAGAAATGTATAAAAACTGATAAATATTACTGGAAAGCAGACAACTGATTTCTGTCTATGTATGACTGCGAGTTTATTTACAATTTAAATATAAATTTATCCCCATATTATGTAGAAATGCTAGCAATGTTCTAAAATTCAAAATTAGGGAACATCACCTGACTAGGGAGAAATATATTTTAAGAAGCCACTTACGAAATGCTTATGTAATTTTATATTTTGCTGATTCAGTGTTTTGTATACTTCCTTTGACTTACAAAACTTTATTGCATTTCTTTCTATTTTTAGGATTCCAGTTCTGAGATGGATTTAAGCATTCGGGTAACTGATGGTGACGTTAATGAGATAATTCAAATAGGTGGAACTGGAGAAACATCTTCCAATGATGAAATAGGAAATACAAGAGATGTAGATGAGAATGGATTGCTTGGGATTATTGATGCAGGAGACCTGAAGGTAACTGAAGAAGAAACTGGCAGTGTATCAAATGAAGATTCAAGTGTGAACAGTAGTGATAATGAAGACCCTGAGATAGACCTTTTGGAAGAAGTAAGGATTATTTTTGAGTTGAAAGTTTTAAAAATTTATAGCATTTGTGTTCTAATATACTTTGGAACCAAGAGAAATAACAGTTCAGATCAATGCTGTCTTTAATCTTTAAAGTGAGACTTGTATTTGTACTTGTATTTAAGCTTTTGACCTTAAGCTGCAATGTAAATCAGTATTTAGGAATCAGTTACTATATTTGTTAGTCTTAACTAGAGGTAGTGGGAGTTTGAAGGGATGGGAGTGAAGTTAAAGAAGGCAGCCAGGGTAGAAGCATAATGTTTTGCTCTAATCCTAATATACGCCATGAAATCTTCGTGGAATGTGATAATTAAGAAGCATAAGTGTTATTAGCTATCGTTTATGGTGGTCTTACATATGTGCCAGTTACCATACTAAATCGTATTGCCTTTTGTTATTTAACATTCCACTGCCCTATGGCTCTTATTACTGTTCTCATTTTGCAAATGAGAAAACTGAGATATGAGGAGTTTTAATAGCTTGCCAAATAGGTCAGTCTTGTGGTTGTTGAGTGGTCAAACTGGGAGTCAAACTCAGGCTGTTTGACTTTTAAGCATAGTACTATTCTTTGCACTTGGGAGAGACAGAATATGTCCCTCTATCTTTAAAAAATTCAGAGTATCATAAAATTCATTAATGTGACTATCTTTCATCTTTAGGACCCTTTAAATTCTGGAGATGATGTTAGTGAGCAGGATGTGCCAGACCTGTTTGACATGGATAATGTGATTGTCTGTCAGTATGATAAGGTACTGTACTCACCTTTTAGACTTTGGATTGATTAATTGCATTTATAGGAGAAAGTAAGCAAAATGACAGGAAATACTACGATGAGTTTTTATTCAGTTAAATTAATCTCAAACAGATAGTTAATTCTATAAATTTGAGGGGTATTTTGGGTCTAACACTGTGCTGTGTGGTCTCAGTGATACCAAAAAAGTGACAGTCCTTGTCTTAAAGAGGGGACAATCTTATTGAAGCAAGATGTTTCTGTATGGAATAATAGAATGGCATACAATAAGATGGTAGGTAAATCAAAAGCTAAAATATGTGACAGATAAATCAAATACTAAAATACATGGCATGTAAATCAAATACCAAGATGAGTGGCATGTAAATCAAATGCTAAGATAAGTGGCACAGACAGTTAAGTCCTAGAAGTGGCTGGGAAATGCAAGAAATCATTTGTAGTTGGAGTTCTCCACAAATCCTTCCTGGGTGATGTGGGGCTTTTAAATAGGTCTTGAATGATTTGTAGGATGTAGATAAGTATGGAGAGTAGGCATTCAGGAGAGTAGAATAGCCTAATAAAAGGCAGAGAAATGAATGCATGTAGAATTATAAGGAAGAGTGAAGAGACAACTCTGCCTTGAATGAAGTGTTTTCCTTTTGAATATTTTAGGAAATGAGGCTGGGTGGGGGACAGAGGTTGAAGCAGCTTGGAAAACCCAAAATCCTGGTAGGGAAAATTCAAACTTGATTTGGTGGACATTAGCCCTCTAAGGATGATATTGAGAAAATTTCAATTGGGTTTAAAAACTGGCTTTATTAATTTGGAAGTGGCAAATAGTAAGAAGAACAGGGATGGTACCTAAAGTAACAGAGCCCAGACTAAAGATGGAAGCATAGAACATAGAAGAATTAAGAGATTATGTTGGAAGAATCACTGGACTTTCAATACTATGTTGAAGAGAAGTGGTGAGAGTGGGAATCTTTGTCTTGTTCTAGATTCTAGCAGGAAGGCTTTCAGCTTTTCACTGTGGAGTATTATATTGGCTGTGGGTTTGTCATAAATACCTTTCATTATATTGAGACATGTTCCCTCTATACGCCCTTTCATAAGGGTAATCACTTTTAATCATTAATGGGTGTTGAATTTTATCAGATGCTTTTTCTGTTGAGAGGATCACATGGTTTTTGTCCTGTCTTTTGTTAATGTGTATATCGTATGGATTGGTGTGTATTAAACCATCCTTGCGCACCTGGGATGAGTCCAGCTTGGTTGTGGTGTGTGAACCTTTTTTACGTGTTATTGGATTTTGTTTGAGAGAGATGCAAATCAAAGCTACGGTGAGGTACCACCTCACACCAATCAGAATGACCATCATTAAAAAGTCTACAAATAACAATTGCTGGAGGGGGTGTGGAGAAAAGGGAAACCCTCCTACACTGTTGGTGGGAATGTAAATTGGTATAGCCACTATGGAAAACAGTACGGCGGTTCCTCAAAAAACTAAAATTAGAGTTGCCCTATGATTCAGCAGTCCCACTCTTGGACACTTATCTGGACAAAACTGTAATTCGAAAAGATACCTGCACCCCAATGTTTATAGAAGCACTGCTTACAATCCAATAGCCCAGCACTTGGAAACAATCTAAATGTGTACCTACAAAGGAATGGATAAAGAAGATTTGGTACATATACACAATGGAATATTACTCAGCCACAAAAAAGAATGAAATAATGCCATTTGCAGCAGCATGGATGGATCTAGAGATTGTCATACTGAGTGAAGTAAATCATACAGAGAAAGAAATACCATATAATACCACTTACATATGGAATCTAAAATACAACACAAATCAACATATCTATGAAATGAAAACAGACTCACAGATGTAGAGAACAGACTTGTTGCCAAGGAGTGGGGGTAGCGGAGGGAAGGATTGGAAGTTTGGGGTTAACAGAGATAGAATATTATACATAGGATGGATAAATGACAAGGTCCTGTTGTATAGCACAGCGAACCGTATTCAATATCCTGTGACAAACTATAATGGAAAAGAATATGAAAAAGAATATATATGTGTGTGTGTGTATAAACTGAGTCACTTTGCTGTACAGAAGAAAAACACTATAAATGAGCTATACTTCAGTAAAATTAAGAAAAAGAAAAAAGAATCATTGGGATCTAGTAGTTAGCTGGATATGAGAGAATGATTGACAAGGGAGAGTTGAAGATGCCCTATACACTTTACCTATTTAAAGTGTACAATTCAATGATTTTTAGTATATTTATGGATATGTGTAACCATTGTTATTGTTCAGTTGCTCAGTCATGTCTGACTCTTTGTGACCCCATGGACTGCAGCACATCAGGCTTCCCTGTCCTTCACTGTCTCCCGGAGTTTGCTAAAACCCATGTCCATTGAGTCGATGATGCCATCCAACCTTCTCATCCTCTGTCACCCCCTTCTCCTTCTGCCATCAATCTTTTCCAGCATCAGGGTCTTTTTCAGTGAGTCAGCTCTTCGCATCAGGTGGTCAAAATATTGGAGCTTCAGCATCAGTCCTTCCAATGAATATTCAGGACTGATTTCCTTTAGGATTGACTGCTTTGATATCCTTGCTGTCCAAGGGAGTCTCAAGAGTTTTCTCTAGCACCACAGTCTGAAACTGTTAACACAGTCAATTTTAGAAAATTTTCATCACCTGAGAAAGAAAGCCTATTGCCTTTAGTTCTCACTCCCATACTGCTCCATTTCCTCCCGTGCTCAGTAGTAAGGCACTACTAATGTACTTTCTGTTGCTGTAGATTTCCCTATTCTGGAGTTTTATATGAAAAGAATTTATAATAGGTGGTATTTTATAACCGATTTCCTCTGCCACACACAGTGTTTCAAGATTCATCCATATCATGGCTTGTAACTGTTCTTCATTCCTTTTTACTGATGTATATTAGTTCTTTGAATGGATATACCACAATTTGCTTATCCATTCATCTGCTGAGTGACATTTGAGTTTTTTCTAATTTTTGGCTATTAGGAAGAATTTTGCTATAAATATTCAAGTTTTTTTTGTGACTATATATTTTCATTTCTCTTGGTATATACCTAGCAGTGGAATTCCTGGGTCATACAGTGATAATTTAAGGCACTATCAGACTATTTTCCAAGATGGCTGTACTGTTTTTTCATTCCTGTCAATAGTGTATGAGGGTTTAGATTGCTTCACATTCTCACTAACACTTGTTATCTGACTTTTTGATTCTAGCCATCCTAGTGAGTATTAAGTGGTATCTGGTGGTTTTGAGTTGCATTTCCCTGATGACTAATACATATTTATACCTTTCACTTTTTTTCAGTAACAATTTCAATATACTCAGGTCAAACAGAAGATGATATTTTGAATTGCTGTAAAAATAAATCTTTTTCTCTAAAAATAGGATCTTCTCTCCTATAACATTTTATATATATAGAAAATGGCAATTTATATGCTAGTAAACATAAACATAAGAAGGAAGAGGTAATAGAAAAGGAACTGGTCTTGGTTTGAAACTGTTTAGATTCTTATTCTTATAAATAGTGTATTGCATTCTATAAACAGTGTGTTGCATTATATAAGGCATTAAATTATATTTGCATTCCACAGAGTCACAAATAGTTTTCTAGACCATTATGGATCCAGTATCCTTAGTGGTACTGCACTGTGGAAAATAGCTTGCAGTTAATTAACACAGTGCTTTATATTTTTCAAAGTATTTTTAAAAAGTATGTATTTGTCTGTTTGAGGTTTTAGTTGGGCTTGCAGGATTTCTCTGCATCATGTGAGATCTTTTGTTGCAGTGTATGGACTCAGTAGTTGTGGTACCGGGTGAGTTGCTCTGTGGCAGGTGTAATCTTAGTTCCCCGACCAAGGATTGAACCCATGTCCCCTGCACTGCAAGGTGGATTCTTAACCACTAGACCACCAGGGAAGTCCCCAAAGTATTTTCTTATACATTGTCTTTTGCCAACAACCTGTTAGGTAGATAGAAAGAGTGGTGTTTGATATTTAGTGTTACCAGGTGGCACAGTGGTAAAGAGTGTTCCTGCCAATGCAGAAGATGCAGGTTTGATCCCTGGGTCAGTAAGATCCCCTGGAGTAGGAAATTGCAACTTGGTCCAGTATTCTTTCCTGAAGAATTCCATGGACAGAGGAGCCTGGCAGGCTACACAGTCCACGGAGTTGCAGAGTCGGACACGACTGAGGATGTAGCATGTTAATAAATCTAGTTGTCTGAGGGCACTCTAACTAGTGAATATTTTAAGAACAATACAAAACCAGGACATTGGGGGAACTACTGAAAAGTTTTTGAAAAGGAAGTGAGAAAGTTGGAAGATAGCTAGCAAAGAGAATGTATCTGCAATCAAAGTGGGGTGGGAGGAACCATTGTTTTAGTGAAATTTTATGAAAGAATAACTTTCAAGTTCTGGTTACTAGTTGTCTTATTTGAAGAAGTATTGAATGTAACCAAACTCAAGTAAATTGAAAAACTTCAGTAGTAGTCTTGTAAGAGCTTTACTGCTTAGTGTGTTTTGAAGGCCAGTAGTATCAGTTTCCCTTGGAGAGTGTTAAAAATAAGGAATTTTGAGTCTTATCCTGGAGTACTGGATCAAAAGTGCATTTTAACAAGACTCCCAGGTGATTTTCATGCTCATTAAACTTTGAGAAGAGCTGGGTTTTTTGTTTGCTTTTCAGTATATTTTATCTGACTTTGATTATCATATGAGATTTAACTTTAAAATTTATAAGCTAACAGTCAAGGGAAAAACTTTGAGATTAAGATGTGCAGTGAAAAAGGGTTAAATGAAGGTCACTGATAAACATGCTGAATGAAAGTTCTGGACATACTATTTCAGAGGCAGAGAGAATGTACATGATTAATATAAAGATTAAAATAATAAAGATATTATAGGGAAGATTAATGGCAAAATGAAACATTTTACTATAGTTAGGAGTGTTCTGTGTTATAAATAGGATACTATTTATAGTGGAATGTGAAACTATTTAAATATGTTCCATTTTCATTTAACAGTTTAGCTGACTTTGTCCCTTAGATACTTGTATTACAGTGGGTAATTACTAGGTGTGTAGCACAGTATCTCTCTCTCTCTCTCGCTTTTGTTTTTTGAATAGATATCACATACACATTGTTAAAATACCTAAATACTATAAAAGGTATACCATAAGGACTCTGGTACCCAGTCCTTCTCCATCTGCTCTTCCTACCAGTAGCTCCCTGTCACTGCCTTCAGTGCAAATAAGTAACCAGTTACATTAATTTCTTTATATATTTAGTATCTTTATTCCAGTAAAGCCTAAAGGGGTAGCATAGACAACACTATATTTTGCAACTTGTCTTTTAAGAGATTAACAATATATCTTAGAAATCTTCATCTGGATATTTTTATAACTGTGTTATAAATTCCACAATATTCCATTGTGGAATTATTAAAATTTCTTTAACTCATCTCTTATTTGAGCTATTTCTCAGTTGTTTGCTATTGAATGACCATGTACATAAAACATTTCATATGTGGGCAGTTTTATCTATTAAATAAATCTCTATAAGTGGAATTACTGGGTTAAAGGGCAAATATATTTGGTTAGATATTGCCAGAATGCTCTCCTGGAGGTTATTCCAGTACATATGCCTATTAGAGTGTTTGAGAGTCCTCCTTTTTCTACAGCTTTGCCAATGGAGTGTAATGAGACATTTGGATCTCTGTTATTATGAAAGGTGAAAAATGATACTTTGGTGACATTTTTGTGTGTTATGAGCCATTTATATTTAATTTTATGTGAACTGCTTGTTCATAACTTTTGTCTGTTTTATTTGTATTTATTTTAATTGGAGGGTAATTGCTTTACAACGTTGTGTTGGTTTCTGCTGTACAACAACGTGAATCAGCCACAAGTATACATGTATACCTTCTCTCTTGAGCCTCCCTTTCACCCTTTTAGGTTGTCATAAAGCACTGAGCTGACCTCCCTGTGTTATACAGCAAATTCCCATTAGGTATCTATTTTACATATGGTAATGTGTAAATTTCAATGCTACTCTCTCAATTCGTCCCACTCTCTATGTTTTAAAAAATTGAATTATTAGTCAGTTTATTGATTCCTAAGAGTTCTGTATTATTTTAGGAGAGATTAGCTCTTGGTCGGAGAAGGCAATGGCACCCCACTCCGGTACTCTTGCCTGGAAAATCCCATGGACGGAGGAGACTGGTAGGCTGCAGTCCATGGGGTCGCTGAGGGTCGGACATGACTAAGCGACTTCACTTTCACTTTTCACTTTCATGCATTGGAGAAGGAAATGGCAACCCACTCCAGTGTTCTTGCCTGGAGAATCCCAGGGACAGGGGAGCTTGGTGGGCTGCCGTCTATGGGGTCACACAGAGTCGGACATGACTGAAGCGACTTAGCAGCAGCAGCAGCAGCAGCAGTGCAAAAATACTTGTTCCTCAGTTATTTGCTTTCAATGCTTTTTCTTCCTTTCAAGCAGATGTTGAACTTGTCAACCTTTATTTTATGGCTTCTGAATTTTGAATCATGAATAGAAAGTTCTTTTTTACCTCAGGATTTTAAAGGGATTCACCCATGTTTTCCTCTAGTATTTCTTTGGTTTCTTTTAAAAAATGTAAGTCTTGATTGATGGAGCCATTTTTCTTGGTGTGACAGGTGATTTTTTTTTTTCCCCAGATGGCTACCCAGTTTTCTTAATATTGCTTATTGATAAGTCTATTTTGTCTCCACTTAAAAGAGAATGATTTCCTTATATCTACTGAAGTTCAGTATTTTGAATTTACTTCTTGATTTTCTGTTTTGTCTCATTGGGTTGTCCATTAACCTCTGCTACATTGCTTTAATTGTTTTGAGGTTTTTAATATCTTTATTTTTTTAAATTTATTTATTTTAATTGGAGGCTAATTACTTTACAATATTGTAGTGGTTTTTGCCATACATTGACATGAATCAGCCATGGGTGTACACGTGTTCCCCATCCTGAATCCCCCTCCCACCTCCGTCCCCATCCCATCCCTCATGGTTATCCCAGTGCACCATCCCCGAGTACCCTGTCTCATGCATCAAACCTGGACTGGCGATCTGTTTCACATATGATAATATACATGTTTCAATGCTATTCTCTCAGATCATCCCACCCTTGCCTTCTCCCACAGAATCCAAAAGTCTGTTCTTTACATCTGTGTCTCTTTTGCTGTCTTGCATATAGGATCATCGTCACCATTTTTCTAAATTCCATATATATGCATTAGTATACTGTATTGGTATTTTTCTTTCTGACTTACTTCACTCTGTATAATAGGCTCCAGTTTTATTCACCTCATTAGAACTGATTCAAATGTATTCTTTTTAATGGCTGAGTAATATTCAATTGTGTATATGTACCACAGCTTTAATATCTTGTAGGGCTGGTATTTCTTCATATTCTTTTCCAGAGTTTTCTTGGACATTCTTATTTATTTCTCTGTATTGACTTAAGAATCAGCTTCTCTGGTTAAAAAAAAAAAAACCTGTTGAGATTTTCACTGAGATCACATTAATAAAATTTGGTATTTTAGTAATATTAAGGAGGAGTGGGTTGCAGTTTTGGATGTGATGTCCAGGGGGGGATTTACTGACGTGATAGCGTAAAGATCGAAAGAATGTAAGAGAATGAGCCATAAGGATATTTGGATATAATCATTTCAGACAGAGGGAACAATAAATACGTAAGTCCTGAGGTAGAAGTATACCTGTGTGTTCAGGGAACAGTGAGGAGACCAGAGCGTTAAGTGAGGGGAAGAACATTAAGTGAGAGGAATGATCTTTTAGGCCATTTTAAGGACTTTATTTTTGAATGAGAAGTCATTGGAGAGTTTGAGCATAGAAATGATATCTGATTTATGTTTTTAACAGGGCAACTCTGGCTACCATGTTTAGAGTAGACTTAGTGGGGGACAAGGGTGAAAATAGGGAAACGAGTCATGGAACATATCAGTCCAGGTGAGAGGGGATGGTAGCTGAAACAAGAGTAATAGTCACGGAGGTGGTGGAAATGGTTGGAATATGAATATGGCTTACAGGTGTATGAGGTGTGAGTAAAGATTATGTCCAAGATTTCTTGTCTGAATGAGTGGCCATTCCCCACTGAGATGGGGAAGACTGTGAAGTTCAGGGGAGAATGTATATCAGTGTCCTTGTTTTAAACTTGCTTGAGATGTTTATTGGACATTCAGGAAGATGTGTTGAAGCAGTTGAATGAGAATCAGAGTTTTAAGGGAGACGTATGAGCTGGGGATATAAATTGCGGGAGTCATAGTTGATATTTAAAACCATGAGATTAGATAAGATCACCAAGAGAGTGATATAAACAGGAAGAAGAGTCCTGGTACACTCTAAAAGTGAGGCGAGGGAGAGAGAAGGAGAAATCAGTACAGAAAACAAAGGAACAAAGGAATGGTCAAAGAAATGGAATAGAAAGAAGTGGAAAACCAGGAATGTTCTGGAAGCCAAATGAGGAAAACATTTCAAAAAGGAGAGTGTAAGTTGCTGGTAGTCGAGTATTTGTAAAATTTATTCCTAACTATTCTATGTCTTTTTTTGCTACAGGAAACAGGCTCTTTATAACTGTTGCTTGTATATGTGAAAGCTGTGAATTTCTATATATTAATTTTGCACCAATACTGAATTCTTGTTTAGTCATTTTTAATTGATTATCTTAGATTTTTCAGATATCCAGTCATTGTGTCTGCAAATTTATTTCATCTTCTTCAGTTTTCATATCTCTTCAGTTCAGTTCAGTCGCTCAGTCATGTCCAACTCTTTGCGACCCCATGAATCTCAGCACACCAGGCCTCCCTGTCCATCACCAACTCCCGGAGTTCACCCAAACTCACGTCCATCGAGTCAGTGATGCCATCCAGCCATCTAATCCTCTGCCGTCCCCTTCTCCTCCTGCCCCCAATCCCTCTAATTATGTTGTCTAGTACCAATTGTACTCTCCTTTTGTCTACTGTATTGGCTAGTACCTCTAGAGTGAAAAGTTAGATAATAGTTTTCTTGTCTATGTTCTGACTTGAGTGGGAATATTTTTAGGATTTTCCTCACTAAGCACTAAGTCACAGCTTTTGGGTTGAGGTAGGGGAGAGAGAGAGAGTGTGTGTGTGTGTGTGTATTCGTAGGACATAGTCTTTCTTAAAATGCTTGAATTTTATCAAAAGCTTTTTCAGCATCATTGGGGATGATTATATTATTTGTCTCTTTAGGTCTAGTAATACAGTTTTTATACTAATAAGTTCCTAATGTTGAACCATCGTTGCATTTCTAGAATAAATATAGAAAATAATTAATAAATATAGTCACTTGATAAAGGTAATGGGAAGAGTTGTTGCTGCTTCTGCTATTTTTCTTTTCCTGATATTGGTCAGATTTTATCATTTCTGTTAAGGATTCTGTCGTCATGGTTGTGTTCCCTGAGACCAAAGATAAGTGCACATGAAAATTAGAAAATCAAAACCCAGAGAAGAAATTTTCCATCGTTAGGACATTTCCCCCCTCCCCACACAAATGGTGGACTTATCCTTTATATTTTCTTGTGCCTCCCCAAATGCATCTGAATACTAGACACAGGGTTTTCTTCCTCAGTTTGACTATTTGCAGTCAACAACTAGGTTTAATTTTTACTCTTGATTTCAGATCATGTATTTCTAAGCTTTTTAAATAGTCACTTGTGATTTACCCGGAAGTAACAATAATTGTATGATTTCTTACCTATTAAGATGGTAAAATTTTCTAGTTTTTATTTTGTATCAGTCTAGTTTACTGAATCTAAAGAATAGCCAATAGAATCTGATAGATTATAAGCTGTATTTTCTGACCTTGCTCAGTGTGTTCTTTAGGACTATTGACTTTCTTCTTCAAATGAAACACAACCATTTTTTTCATTCTTGATATTAACTGCATCTTCTCTATTCCTTTGCAGATGTAGTGACCTCTGCTGTTCTTGAGCAATCCAGGCATGCCCGTCTCAGGACTTCTGTTTTCTTTGCCTATAATGCTCTCTAGTCAACATATTCTTTTTCTGTCTTTGCTCAGATTTTGCCTCAAGCTCCCACTGATGCTTCTACTTAAAATTGTAACCCCATCTCTGTGTTTGCGATACTCTTTTTTCCTGATCTATTTTTCATAACACTTCCCAGGTGGTGCTAGTGGTAAAGAACCTGCTCGTCAGTGCAGGTGATATGAGACGTGGGTTTGGTCCCTGGTCGGGAAGATCCCCAGGAGGAGGGCATGGCAACCCACTCCAATATTCTTGCCTGGAGAATCCCATGGACAGAGGGACCTGGCAGGCTACAGCCCATAGGGTCACAGAGAGTCAAATGCGACCAAAGCAATTTAGCTTGCATGCACACCACTTTTTATTAGTCTGTGGAGTTTATGGTTTTATTGGCTTTGTTTTTTCCATCCTTAGTAAAATGTAAACTCTTCAAAGACAGCAATTTTTCTCCTGTTCTAAAAAAAATTATATATTTTCCTTTTTAAAAAACTAATAAATCTCTAGTGCTTAAAGCAATACCTGATACATAGGAACTCAGCAAATATTTGCTGAATGAATGAATAAACTATCCTAAAGAGATTTGGAAAACTCAGCAGTGGCCACAGGACTGGAAAAGGTCAGTTTTCATTCCAATCGCAAAGAAAGGCAATGCCAAAGATTGCTCAAACTACCGCACAATTGCACTCATCTCACACGCTAGCAAAGTAATGTTCAAAATTCTCCAAGCCAGGCTTCAGCAATATGTGAACCGTGAACTTCCAGATGTTCAAGCTGGTTTTAGAAAAGGCAGAGGAACCAGAGATCAAATTGCCAATATCCGCTGGATCATGGAAAAAGGAAGAGAGTTGCAGAAAAACATCTATTTCTGCTTTATTGTCTATGCCAAAGCCTTTGACAGTGTGGATCACAATAAACGGTGTTCTGAAAGAGATGGGAATACCAGACCACCTGATCTGCCTCTTGAGAAACCTATATGCAGGTTAGGAAGCAACTGTTAGAACTGGACATGGAACAACAGACTGGTTCCAAATTGGGAAAGGGGTACGTCAAAGCTATATGTTGTCCACCCTGCTTATTTAACTTCTATGCAGAGTATATCATGAGAAACGCTGGGCTGGAGGAAGCACAAGCTGGAATCAAGATTGATGGGAGAAATATCAATAACCTCAGATGTGCAGATGACACCACCCTTATGGCCGAAAGTGAAGAGGAACTAAAAAGCCTCTTGATGAAAGTGAAAGAGGAGAGTGAAAAAGTTGGCTTAAAGCTCAACATTCAGAAAACTAAGATCGTGGCATCTGGTCCCATCACTTCATGGCAAATAGATGGGGAAACAGTGGAAACAGTGTCAGACTTTATTTTTTCGGGCTCCAAAACCACTGTGGATGGTGATTGCAGCCATGAAATTAAAAGATGCTTACTCCTTGGAAGGAAAGTTATGACCAACCTAGATAGCATATTCAAAAGCAGAGACATTACTTTGTCAACAAAGGTCCGTCTAGTCAAGGCTATGGTTTTTCCTGTGGTCATGTATGGATGTGAGAGTTGGACTGTGAAGAAAGCTGAGTGCCAAAGAATTGATGCTTTTGAACTGTGGTGTTGGAGAAGACTCTTGAGAGTCCCTTGGACTGCAAGGAGATCCAACCAGTCCATTCTTAAGGAGATCAGCCCTGGGTGTTCTTTGGAAGGAATGATGCTAAAGCTGAAACTCCAGTACTTTGGCCACCTCATGCAAAGAGTTGACTCACTGGAAAAGACTCTGATGCTGGGAGGGATTGGGGGCAGGAGGAAAAAGGGACGGCAGAGGATGAGATGGCTGGATGGCCTCACTGACTCGATGGACGTGAGTCTGAGTGAACTCTGGGAGTTGGTGATGGACAGGGAGGCCTGGAGTGCTGCGATTCATGGGGTCACAAAGAGTTGGACATGACTGAGTGACTGAACTGAACTGAACTGAACTGAACTGAAAGAGATTTTATTTATAAAGAACTCTGGTGGTCCAATACTTAAGAATTTGCCTTCCAATGCTGGGGATGTGGATTCTATCCCTGGTCAGGAACTAAGAGCCCATATGCTATGGGCTCACAACTAGAGAGCCCACATGTCACAACTTTTGAGACCCACATGCTCTGGAGCCTGCACACCACAACCGCTAAGCCTGTGAGCCACAACTGGAGGATTCCTGCACTGCAGCAAAGGGTCCTGCATGCCACAGTAAAGATCCTGCATGCCGCAACTAAGACCCAAGGCAACCAAATAAATAAGTAAATAAATAAATATTAAAAAAAAAAAAGAACTCCCATTTAGGGTCACAATAATCCCATGGGATATGCAAAGAAATGTAAATAATCTTTTAACTTCTTAATTTGATTAATTTAGACTGTTTTTCTCCCTCCAGATTCATCGAAGCAAGGACAAATGGAAATTCTATCTGAAAGATGGTGTTATGTGTTTTGGAGGGAGAGACTATGTATTTGCAAAAGCCATTGGTGATGCAGAGTGGTGAAACTTACGAGCTCAGTACATCATAAACATCAGAGGAACTATATCACATATTGTTCACTGTATGGAATTTAATAAAATTATAATTCAGATGCAGATACAAATATACAATGTTACATTTCTTTCATTTTATATTTCAAACTGTTTAACAGGTTTTTATTTTTTAACCCTCATTGTCTGTACCATTACAAAGCACAGATGTATTAGGTGTGATGTAGCATGAAGAAATTTCATATTTCTTTAATTCTGAAGTAAAATTTAAGTCAGACTCCAATTCTGCAATATGGCAAGGTCAGTATCAGTTATGAGACTGGGGCTGGTGTTCCTCCCACCACTCAGCAAACCATGTTACAAAAGACCCTGGAGTCTTGTGAGTACCTAGATATCCAGGAAGGCGTCTCTAGACAAAACTAGTCTACATTCATCACCGACAGTATGCTGATTGTGCAAGCCCAGATGGGTCCTTGGAGACAGATGCCTCAGTTGAGCCTACACTAGAACATGAAAATCTTTGTCGATGCCAGGATCCCTAGAGCCAAGGATTAGCCTCTGGGTTTATCTTGTGGCCAGACCATTCTTCTTTGTACCTGATATTTCCCTGGGGAATTCTAGGGAGTGGGTTAGGTTCCCATTTTAATTCTTAGAACTTCATATTTCTGTCTTCTTCCTCATCTCTAATTTTTTCCTACTTTTCTTACAGTGGAAGACTCCTTTGCAGTCTTATAACATCAAACATAATGTCTCTCTTCATTTTTCCTAACAGGGAATTCCCTCATTGAGTTTAGGCTTTCTAAATCAAAAGTCAAGAAGAGATGTTCTCTTCAGGAACCTTCTATTTTGGTGAGACAATCTCATTTGAAAACAGAAGACCTGGATAATTCTTAAAATCAGAGAGCGGAAACAAAATAGCTCTTATTTTCTTAACACCAATGAAAACAGAGCAAATTAATATTTCAGTAAACTATTCTGCAATATTCTCTTCCTTAGTAATAGATTCAAATTCCTTAAAGGAAACTTTCCCCATCATACTGCTGCTTTTAGTGGATGGAGTGTGTGTGTGTGTGTTACTCAGTCGTGTCTGACTCTTTGCAAACCTATGGACTGCCATAGGTTTGGACATAGGAGACTGCCAGGCTCCTCTGTCCATGGAATTCTCCAGGCCAGAATACTGGAGTGGGTAGCCATTCTTTGTCCAGGTGATCCTCCTGACTCAGGGATTGAACCGAAAGTCTCCTGCATTATAGGCAGATTCTTTACTGTCTGAGCCACCAGAGAAACATGGTCTCTAAGTCTAGGATCCCTACTTTTGGCCCTGAATAGTGTTCTCCACTTGGGCTTCGCTTGTGGCTCAGGTGGTAAAGAATCTGCCTGCAATGAGGGAGACCTGGGTTCGATCCCTGGGTTGGGAAGATCCCCTGGAGAAGGGAAAGGCTACCCACTCCAGTATTCTGGCCTGGAGAATTCCATGGACTGTATAGTCCATGGGGTCACAAAGAGTCGGACATGACTGAGCGACTTTCACTTACTCACTAGTATTCTCCAGGACAGTAATTCTTTAACAAAAAGAAGTTCCGAGATGGAATGGGTGAAAAGCTCCTTGAGGGTTAGATTCCTGCATCTGGCTGGTCACAGGGTGAATTCCCCATCTCTTTTTCAGAGAGAGGCATCCCTACTTAGGTTAATTTATTCCAGTGCTTGTTCTGTTCTACCCAAGTGACTCAGCTACTGTTAGGTCTTTTGAGATATTTGGGTAAAGCTCATCTGGACCGTGGATGACATGAGTGGGACACTGTCTTTGGCCTCAAGGTGGCAGCTGCATGAGGATTTAGTTAGTACTAGTTGGGTGGGTTGGTGCCTTCTTTGTCCTCAGGCTCACTGTCCTTTTCACCACCACCTCTGCTATTTCACATCCTGCTCTGGCTCCTGAGAACTTCCAGGAGCTATGGATTCTTCATGGATGTTACCCACCAGGAAATGTTCATCTTTTCCCTTCATGGATGTTACCCACCAGGAAATGCTCATCTTCTCTACATGGAAGGCAGAAAGAGGGCGCTTATCCTCTGTGTCATTTCTGAAATGTACTCCCTCACCCCCACCAGTGTAGAGGAGGACACTTTCTAGACTTCAGGTGCTCTCAGTCACCCTGTATTAAGTGCTGAATTTATCGACAAGGTGTGTTCACTTGGAAATTGGGCTTTAATGTGTTGGTTTAAGTGTTTGGGAGAGGTGATAATAGTTGTTTCTAAAATTCCTTTCCTCTTTTCCGTGGTGAATTTTATTTTATTTATTTATTTTAAAATATTTTCTCCTATTTTGCTTTTATTTTTTTTTAATTTTATTTTATTTTTAAATTTTACAATAATGTATTAGTTTTGCCAAATATCGAAATGAATCCGCCACAGGTATACCTGTGTTCCCCATCCTGAACCCTCCTCCCTCCTCCCTCCCCATACCCTCCTTCTGGGTCGTCCCAGTGCACCAGCCCCAAGCATCCAGTATCGTGCATTGAACCTGGACTGGTGACTCGTTTCATACATGATATTATACATGTTTCACTGCCATTCTCCCAAATCTCCCCACCCTCTCCCTCTCCCACAGAGTCCATAAGACTGATCTATACATCAGTGTCTCTTTTGCTGTCTCGTACACAGGGTTATTGTTACCATCTTTCTAAATTCCATATATATGTGTTAGTATACTGTATTGGTGTTTTTCTTTCTGGCTTACTTCACTCTGTATAATAGGTTCCAGTTTCATCCATCTCATTAGAACTGATTCAAATGTATTCTTTTTAATTGCTGAGTAATACTCCAAATTCTCACTTTGCTTCAGTGATTTTTTAAAAAATTTATATTACAAATACTACTATGTTGTCCTCTTTATTTATGCAGTACATTTTATCAGAGAAAAAAGTCACTGTCTCATTTGTATCTTTGCATGCCCTCATGCCTCTGATTCTGTAAAAATGTAAAAGCATCCATTTAAAATAGACTTACCACAAAACAAAACAAGCTCTGTAATGATTACCTTTGCATGATAGTATAAATGATGATAGTTTGGGTGGTGAATGCACAGAGAACTAAGAGTCCTAATTATTGTGGGCCTAGGTGCCCTTTTATTGGTCTCAAATAGTACTAGAAAAGAATCCTGAGTCTTGAAAAGTTGTGTAAATTAATGGTTTAAATGTTATTTTGGCCAGTGCCACACTACGAAATGGGCTCCCCTGGTGGCTCAGATGGTACAGAATCCGCCTGCAACACAGGAGACTGGGTTTGATCCCTGGGTGGGGAAGATCCCCTGGACGAGGGCATGGCAACCCACTCCAGTATTCCTGCCTGGAGAATCCCCATGGACAGAGGAGCCTGGTGGGCTATAGTCCATGGGGTTGCAATGAGCTGGACATGGCTTTGAGTGACTAAGCACCCACTAAGAAGTAAACTTTAACAACCAGTATGCGTTTGCATGTACATAGATACATATAGCACAAATAGAAGTATCAGAAAATCATATCTGCTTTTAACATGATAGCCTCCTATATTTGATTCTATTCTGTTCATTAGAAAAAAGTTGTTGATGGTATTGGCCCTATAAGTTGTTTCACTACCTACTGATGGGTCATATTAAAAAAAAATTTTTTTTAACCCATGTGTTAAAGATAAAATGAAACATATTAATCTATTTTAAAAGAGAAGATTATTCTCTAAATCCTGTAAGTTGTGAGTGTATCTGAGACCTGGCTTTAATATGGTATTACTTTTAGGAACCTCTTTATCATGTCCAAGCTTAACATTTCTTGTTACATATTTTAGCAAAATGTCATGAAGTGAGTTATATGTTCTTGTAAATACCATCCTACACCCTTTTATAGATGGTGAATGTGTCCCTAATAAAGAGGTTACAGTTTATTGTGTTATGTGAAATTCACGTATCATGTATAGTAATTCCTAACCCAGACTTTTTCTCATGCATGCATCCCATAGAGTTTTTTTCTTTTACACATACTTTCCACCTCTCCCTGTTGACTGCGAAGATCTTGAGTTTGCATAGTTAGTCTCTTAGGGACTGACCAGCTGACCTTGCCTGGATTACCTTCTTACCTGTTTCATTCAACGTGCTATAATTTATGTAAAAAAATCATCTGTATAGCTCAGACTTCATAGGGCAATGAGAAGCCAGTTCTGGCTGAGGAACTCAGTTGAAGTCATTTAAGTTGTGTAGCAAAACTAGTAACTTTAGAATGAATCAGTTCAGTTCAGTCGCTCAGTCATGTCCGACTCTTTGCGACCCCATGAATCACATCATGCCAGGCCTCCCTGTCCATCACCAACTCCCAGAGTTCACTGAGACTCATGTCCATCGAGTCAGTGAGGCCATCCAGCCATCTCATCCTCTGCCGTCCCCTTCTCCTCCTGCCCCCAATCCCTCCCAGCATCAGAGTCTTTTCCAATGAGTCAACTCTTTGCATGAGGTGGCCAAAGTACTGGAGTTTCAGCTTTAGCATCATTCCTTCCAAAGAAATCCCAGGGCTGATCTCCTTCAGAATGGACTGGTTGGATCTCCTTGCAGTCCAAGGGACTCTCAAGAGTCTTCTCCAATACCACAGTTCAAAAGCATCAATTCTTCGGCACTCAGCCTTCTTCACAGTCCAACTCTCACATCCATACATGACCACAGGAAAAACCATAGCCTTGACTAGATGGATCTTTGTTGGCAAAGTAATGTCTCTGCTTTTGAATATGCTATCTAAGTTGGACATAACTTTCCTTCCAAGGAGTAAGCGTCTTTTAATTTCATGGCTGCAGTCATCATCTGCAGTGATTTTGGAGCCCAAAAAAATAAAGTCTGACACTGTTTCCACTGTTTCCCCATCTATTTCCCATGAAGTGATGGGACCGGATGCCATGATCTTCGTTTTCTGAATGTTGAGCTTTAAGCCAACTTTTTCACTCTCCACTTTCACTTTCATCAAGAGGCTTTTGAGTTCCTCTTCACTTTCTGCCATAAGGGTGGTATCATCTGTATATCTGAGGTCATTGATATTTCTCCCGGCAATCTTGATTCCAGCTTGTGTTTCTTTCAGTCCAGCGTTTCTCATGATGTACTCTGCATATAAGTTAAATAAGAAGGGTGACAGTATACAGCCTTGACGTACTCCTTTTCCTATTTGGAACCAGTCTGTTGTTCCATGTCCAGTTCTAACTGTTGCTTCCTGACCTGCATACAGTTTTCTCAAGAGGCAGATCAGGTGGTCTGGTATTCCCATCTCTTTCAGAATTTCCCACAGTTTTTTTGTGATCCACACAGTCAAGGCTTTGGCATAGTCTATAAAGCAGAAATAGATGTTTTTCTGGAACTCTCTTGCTTTTTCGATGATCCAGCGGATGTTGGCAATTTGATCTCTGGTTCCTCTGCCTTTTCTAAAACCAGCTTGAACATCAGGAAGTTCACGGTTCACATATTGCTGAAGCCTGGCTTGGAGAATTTTGAGCATTACTTTATAGCAGTGGTTAAATGGGCGGTGAGAAGGGGAATTTAGTGGGGGAATTTATTTCAAATTTTGTTAGTAGGTTAGTACAGTGCTGTTTGTCTGTAAATATACTCTGAGCTAGTTGGAAATTTTATAATTTGTAACTAGAAAGCTAAATTATAAATAGGAAGCTCATGGTAGCAACTCTTAGGAAGTAACTTGATATTAATAAAAATGTTGTACATTATGAAAAAACTTTTTCCAGTTGTGAACATGTTTTATTGAAATCTTTGTGGCATAAAGATTCTTAATTTGCATGTGAACTTAATACATTTTTGAAAAAACTAAAACCAGGCTCTTTATCACAAATGTTATAACTTTTGGACAAAATGCCTTTTAAAAATATTTTGTAAGTTTAGATGAATTACCCCAAATTGATTAAATCTTTTTAGTCATTCTGCAGCGTACATCAAACATGGTAATAAAAACCCCAAAAATACAAGATAGAAATATAAATTTCTTGAGCATTTGATGTTTTATGTATGAGAGATTATGTAAATTAGGAACGTACACTTTCTATGAGACCATCTCATAAGGAAAATGCTCCTTAACAAAGATTGTTTTATATTTCAGTTATGAAAGTGAATCAGCTAAAAATATTAATTGCCTTACATGTAAGACTAGAATAGATATAGTGGGAGAAACAAAGAAGTAGGTGAGAAATTACTAAAGGAATTTATAATGTGTGTGAAATAAGAGATATACATGCAAGATAATAATACCGTCAGTGTAGAACAAAAAGAAGTGATACAGATGATAGGTGCTAAAGAAGTTTAAAGAGATAAACCATTGTGGATTACATATTATGTATGCCCTGCTCTGTTTGAAGTAAAGACAGTGTCTTGACTTTAGTGGATTGGGGAGGGAATCTTGAATTTTTGGTAGGTATATAATAAGATGAGATAGGATTTTAGGAAGGTTAATCAGTGGTGGAAGAACTTTTCTTTGGAAGAAAAGGTATGATCATCCTAGACAGCATGTTAAAAGGCAGAGACATTACTTTGCCAACAAAGCTCCATCTAGTCAAAGCTATGGTTTTTTCAGTAGTCATGTGTGGATGTGAGAGTTGGACGATAAAGAAAGCTGAGGGCCAAAGAATTGATACTTTTGAACTGTGGTATTGGAGAAGACTCTTGAGAGTCCCTTGGACAGCAAGGAGATCCAGCGAGTCCTTCCTAAAGGAAATCAGTCCTGAATATTCATTGGAAGGACTGATGCTGATGCTGAAACTCCAATACTCTGGCCACCTGATGAGAAGAACTGACTCATTGGAAAAGACCCTGATGCTGGGAAAGATTGAGGGCAGGAGGAGAAGGGGATGACAGAGGATGAGGTGGTTGGATGGCATCACTGACTCAATGCACATGAGTTTGAGTAAACTCCAGGAGTTAGTGATAGACAGGGAAACCTGTCCATGAGATGCTGCAGTCCATGGGGTTGCAAAGAGTTGGACACAACTGAGCGGCTGAACTGAAGTAAACTGAATCAGTGGTGGTGGGTATGAGAGTGTGGCCATAGGAAAGGTTAGATATGAATAAAAATGAGGGAGGTGTAGAAATACTCGAGAGGGAAGGGGAAATGGCCTGAGATGTGGGAATGGTGATATGAATGCAAAATAAAGAACTGATGTGGAAGACAATTTGAAGGGATAACTAATGAATGAAAGGATGTGAGGATGAGGAAGATAGTACACTATGACTCTTACGTGTTAAAACTTAAATTATAATGTAGAAAGTAAAGATCAGTATTTATGGGAAAGGCTGTAAAAGTTATTTTCAGAGCATAGGTATAAGTAAGGCTAAAACAATAAAGGTATAATTTATAATTTAAAGTTATCTATAAGGATATATTTTATTTTTTCTTTTACTTTCTGCTGTTTTGCTTGCTTAGTTGTTTTGGTTCTGTGATTTATTATCAATCAAAAAGTTTATTGTGTGTGTGTATGTGGGTGTGTATATAGCAACATGACTAATTAGCATTCTCTCATCATTGAGACAAATTCTAGAACACTTGCTTACAAGAGAGAGAACAGCATCTGAATAAATACAAGCAACTAGTTGTGGAATAGAAAAGTCAGAAATACAAAAAACACATTATAGAAAAGAGATATTTTATAAAGTTTATACTTTTTTATAATCTACTTTGAAATACTTTACAAAATGGCATAATGATTGAAAGCAGACTAAATGTGTGGAGAGTCTAGTTGTGATTTTACATTTATTTAACAAATGCCAAAGAAGAGTGAAAAACTGAAAATAACCCAGATATCCATTGATAAGAAAATAGAAAACAGTGTTATATTCATATAATTGGATACTATTCAGCAATGAAAAGGAATGAACTATTGATTCAAGCAGCAGCAGCAATGATGAATAGCAAAAACATTGTGTTGAGTCAAAGAGCTTTATACAGAAGAATATTAACTATATGATTCTATTTATATGAAATTCTGGAGCAGCAAAAACTCATCTCTTAGGAAAAAAATTATAACCATTATTATCCTGGGCTTCCCAGATGGTGCTAGTGGTAAAGAACCCTTCTGTTGATGCAGAAGACACAAGAGCCCCTGGAGGAGGGCATGGTAACCCACTCCAGTATTCTTGCCTGGAGAATCTTGTGGACAGAAGAACCTGTAGGGCTGCAGTCTGTGGGTTGCAAAGAGTTGGACATGTTAAAATAGCTTAGCATGAATGCATTATTACTCTTGTTTCACTTTCATTTATTGGAGAGAGAAATGGCAACCCACTCCAGTACTCTTGCCTGGAGAGTCCTGGGGATGGGGGAGCCTGGTTGGCTTCCATCTATGGGATCGCACAGAGTCGGACACAACTGAAGCGACTTAGCAGCAGCAGCAGCAGCAGGGCAGAGGTGAGGGATTAATTAGGAAGTGACATGAGAAAACTTTCTGAGGGTGAGTGTTCTGTATCTTCATGAAGGTTTGGGTTACATGGGTGTATACGTTTCTCAAAATGCATTAAATGGTATGCTTAGGGTTTGTCTATTTCATCATATTTAAATTTTACCTTAAATATGTAAACAAATATTAAACTTCAGTTAATGATAAGCATACTGAAAGGTTTAAGGGCTGACAAATACTGATGTTTGTAACTTAAATTGCATCAGAATTGATGGATGGGTAAATACTGGATAGATATTAATAATTATATAGAATTATTTTTCTTATCATGATATTTTCTAAACCAATATAGTAAAATGTTGAGTCTCAGTATATGGGTGTGCACTGTACAATTATTTCAACTTTTCATATATTTAAAAATATCACAATAAAATGTTGGGGGAAATTAAAAGAACTTTGAATACATATTAAACCTTTGGATGGCTATGATTTACCAATATGGGAGGAAAGTTATGACCAACCTAGATAGCATATTCAGAAGCAGAGACATTACTTTGCCAACAAAGGTTCGTCTAGTCAAGGCTATGGTTTTTCCTGTGGTCATGTATGGATGTGAGAGTTGGACTGTGAAGAAGGCTGAGTGCCGAAGAATTGATTGCTTTTGAACTGTGGTATTGGAGAAGACTCTTGAGAGTCCCTTGGACTGCAAGGAGATCCAACCAGTCCATTCTGAAGGAGATCAGCCCTGGGATTTCTTTGGAAGAAATGATGCTAAAGCTGAAACTCCAGTACTTTGGCCACCTCATGCGAAGAGTTGACTCATTGGAAGAGACTCTGATGCTGGGAGGGATTGGGGGCAGGAGGAGAAGGGGACGGCAGAGGATGAGATGGCTGGATGGCATCACGGACTCGATGGACGTGAGTTTGAGTGAACTCTGGGAGTTGGTGATGGACAGGGAGGCCTGGCGTGCTGCGATTCATGGGGTCGCAAAGAGTCGGACACGACTGAGCGACTGAACTGAAATGAACTGAACTGAACTGAAAACAGTGTTAAAAGGCTGGCGTCCTGATTGAATCCTATTAGTTGAAGCTTTTATCAGTTTTGAGAACTTGGGCAAATTGTAATGGGCTTTCCTCTATTCTAAAATGTGAATGATATCTTCATCATAGAGTTTTATGAGATTAAGTGGGTTGAATTATATAAAATACTTATCAAGATGCTTGACATATAATAAACTTTCAATAAGTTAAAGGGTCAAAAAAACTTACAAAAGCATTGCAATTAAAACCATAATTTTATTGTCCTATAAGAGTCAATTCTGATAAATAAAATACCTTCTAGCAAATATTGGATATATTTTTCAATACCTTCAAAGATAGAAACTATGAAAGTTAAATATTTTAAAATATTTAAGCATTTTCTTTTACTTCCATAAAAGATAGGGCCCTAGAAAGAAAAATAAAACATTTTTTTTTCTTATAGATTTCTTAACTTCAGTGTCATTCAGCACATTTGTTGCATGCTATTGCTGAGATCCTGAGCTAGGAGATAAGGAAGCAAAATTGAGACAGGGTTCCTACCCACAAGGAGTTCACAGCCTACTATTTAATGCTTCACTGCTCTTTAGAGACTAAATGCCAGACCAACAGGATGAAATATGCCTTTAGATGCTTACTTTACATTAATTTTAATAGTATAATTTAAAATTTTAATAATTATTAAGTTTAGGATCTAGATGTGGGATAAATAGATATCTAGGACAGCACTGTCCAATAGAACTTCCTGTGATGATGAAACTGTTCTGTAAATGTGTTGTTCAGTATAGTAACCACGGGTCACGTATGGGTACTGAGCCCTTGAAATGTTGCCTAGTGCAGTTGAAAAGACACATTTTTAATTTAGCTTAATATAGCTGCCTGTGTCTTGTGGGTACCAGATTGGACAGTGCATCTCCAGAGTCTATATTTCTCAAACTGTCTGAGGAAAAGGACTAGTTATTTCAAATTTCAAATCTCTTATGGACTAATATTTTTGTAAAAATGCAGTAAAAATTACTGTAAGGATGAAATGAGAAAAAAAATTACAGTCATGCAAAACACCATCTCATTTTTGAAATAGTAGATACCGCAGACATAAAATTAATCTGTCAAAATCGCTGTAAAAGCTTCTAAACAATCTGTTGTTATCATGTGCCAGTGACAAATAGTTTTTTTTTTTAATTTTATTTTATTTTTAAACTTTGCATAATTGTTATTAGTTTTGCCAAATATCAAAATGAATCCACCACAGGTATACATGTGTTCCCCATCCTGAACCCTCCTCCCTCCTCCCTCCCCATACCATCCCTCTGGGTCGTCCCAGTGCACTAGCCCCAAGCATCCAGTATCATGCATCGAACCTGGACTGGTGATTCGTTTCATACATGATAGTATACATGTTTCAATGTCATTCTCCCAAATCTTCCCACCCTGTCCCTCTCCCATAGAGTCCATAAGACTGTTCTATACATCAGTGTCTCTTTTGCTGTCTCGTACACAGGGTTATTGTTACCATCTTTCTAAATTCCATATATATGTGTTATTATACTGTATTGGTGTTTTTCCTTCTGGCTTACTTCACTCTGTATAATAGGCTCCAGTTTCATCCACCTCATTAGAACTGATTCAAATGTTTTCTTTTTAATGGCTGAGTAATATTCCATTGTGTATATGTACCACAGCTTTCTTATCCATTCATCTGCTGATGGACATCTAGGTTGCTTCCATGTCCTGGCTATTGTAAACAGTGCTGCGATGAACAGTGGGGTACACGTGTCTCTTTCCCTTCTGGTTTCCTCAGTGTGTATGCCCAGCAGTGGGATTGCTGGATCATAAGGCAGTTCTATTTCCAGTTTTTTAAGGAATCTCCACACTCTTCTCCATAGTGGCTGTACTAGTTTGCATTCCCACCAACAGGGTAAGAGGGTTCCCTTTTCTCCACACCCTCTCCAGCATTTATTATTTGTAGACTTTTGGATCACAGCCATTCTGACTGGTGTGAAATGGTACCTCATAGTGGTTTTGATTTGCATTTCTCTGATAATGAGTGATGTTGAGCATCTTTTCATGTGTTTGTTAGCCATCTGTATGTCTTCTTTGGAGAAATGTCTATTTAGTTCTTTGGCCCATTTTTTGATTGGGTCATTTATTTTTCTGGAGTTGAGCTGTAGGAGTTGCTTGTATATTTTTGAGATTAGTTGTTTGTCAGTTGCTTCATTTGCTATTATTTTCTCCCATTCTGAAGGCTGTCTTTTCACCTTGCTAATAGTTTCCTTTGATGTGCAGAAGCTTTTAAGCTTAATTAGGTCCCATTTGTTTATTTTTGCTTTTATTTCCAATATTCTGGGAGGTGGGTCATAGAAGATCCTGCTGTGATGTATGTCAGAGAGTGTTTTGCCTATGTTCTCCTCTAGGAGTTTTATAGTTTCTGGTCTTACATTGAGATCTTTAATCCATTTTGAGTTTATTTTTGTGTATGGTGTTAGAAAGTGTTCTAGTTTCATTCTTTTACAAGTGGTTGACCAGATTTCCCAGCACCACTTGTTAAAGAGATTGTCTTTAATCCATTGTATATTCTTGCCTCCTTTGTCAAAGATAAGGTGTCCATATGTGTGTGGATTTATCTCTGGGCTTTCTATTTTGTTCCATTGATCTATATTTCTGTCTTTGTGCCAGTACCATACTGTCTTGATAACTGTGGCTTTGTAGTAGAGCCTGAAGTCAGGTAGGTTGATTCCTCCAGTTCCATTCTTCTTTCTCAAGATCGCTTTGGCTATTCGAGGAAAAAGAAATAAAAGGAATCCAAATTGGAAAAGAAGAAGTAAAACTCTCACTATTTGCAGATGACATGATCCTCTACATAGAAAACCCTAAAGACTCCACTAGAAAATTACTAGAACTAATCAATGACTATAGTAAAGTTGCAGGATATAAAATCAACACACAGAAATCCCTTGCATTCCTATATACTAATAATGAGAAAACAGAAAGAGAAATTAAGGAAACAATTCCATTCACCATTGCAACGGAAATAATAAAATACTTAGGAATATATCTACCTAAAGAAACTAAAGACCTATATATAGAAAACTATAAAACACTGGTGAAAGAAATCAAAGAGGACACTAATAGATGGAGAAATATACCATGTTCATGGATTGGAAGAATCAATATAGTGAAAATGAGTATACTACCCAAAGCAATTTATAGATTCAATGCAATCCCTATCAAGCTACCAACAGTATTCTTGACAAATAGTTTTTAGACGGGCCATGGTCATGGACCACATTTTGAGCTAGGTAGAGAGTCTTTTTTTGCCTGATGTGCCTAACACATAATTTCCTGAAACCAACTCTTTGTTAATATTACTGGTGGAGATAAATTTTTTTCCATATTTAAGTATAATTCAGTAATGTGTTTACTGATATCACAGTTAACATTCCTTATAGCAAGTCTTGTCCAGGACAGCTGAATATTGACATTGTAATGTAGTCAACTTGAAGGTAGACCGGGAGGGCTTATTTGATCCAGTGAAGCCATTTTTGCAGTTGGAGATATAAGCTGAAAAATCCTTCCTCCTATAAAGTTCAGCTCGATATTTACAGCAGCCAAATTTGCTCAGCAACAGAAAGAAATCCCTTTGGAATGCCTTTGTGAAAATTGCGTACAGAAACGGATTGGCGCATGAATTGACAGGATAAAAGAGAACCAGTAGAAACTTTGAGTTGGTTACTGTAATGAGGGGCACTTTGAAGGCAGCTGAGATGGCAAAGAAAGAGATTGGTGCCATGCAGGTGAAATCGGTGAAGATGAGGACTGCCATTTTCTTAGCAATCTTTGTATCTTTGTTGGTAGCCATCAGCTCTGGATTTTGAACTGCAAAATAAATTTTAATGTAGCAAGCACAAATGATGATGAAGGCCATCACGTTGAGAATCAGGATGGTTAAGATGTAGACCTGTGAGAGAGTGCTTTCCACATCCATGGGGAGGCAAATGCTGACCTTCATGTAATTGCTGACACCCACAAGAGGCAACACGGCAATGAGAGTAGAAAAGAGCCATCCTCCGAGCATGACTGGAATGGCATGTTTCAGTCGCAGCTTTTGGTCCAGTTGAATAGCATAGGTGATGGTGTGCCATCTTTCTAGTGTGATGACTGTGAGGGTGTAGACAGAGAGTTCACTTGCAAACACAGTGAAAAAGCCAGCCGCGCTGCACCCACTCCCTGTCTGCCAGTCTATGGCATGGTTGTAATACTGGCCTTTGGTCTGGGCATCGACTGAGGCAATGAGCAGCAGGTAGAGCCCCATGCAGAAGTCTGCAAAGGAGAGGTTGCACATGAGAAAGCGGGGGACTGTCAGTTTGTAACGACTGGTCAGGAGAACAAAGAGGACAGTCACATTTCCCGTGATGGCTAGGATATTAATCAGCCAAATCAGGACTCTAAGGAAGTTGTAGCCCATAATGTCTTCACAGGGATTGAAAGCATCTGGTTCAGGAGCACACTGGAGTGTCTTGGGTAAGCAGAAACCATAGTCATAATCCCAGCCACTCAGTTCACTCTCAGCAAAGATGGCAGAATAACTGTAAGAAGAATATTGTGACTCAGTGTAAACTTAAGAGATTTTCTATGATTCTGGGTATTGAAAAACATTTAGAAATCGCCCCTAGTGGTTTTTTGTTTTCTTTTTTTTTAAGGAGAGCAAACTAAAGGAAACGAAGTCAAAACAGCCTCAATCTTATATTTATTTGTTATCTGAGAACTCTGAATTGGCGTAGGAGTTCCTTAAGAAGGGAATGAAAAGCCATTTAGATTTTTTTTTAATATGCAGATTTTACACAGTGATGCAAGGATTTAATGAAGCTGTTTACAGAGCATTCTTTTCTTTGGAAAACAAATTTAGAGACATAATCTATGCTTGCTCAATCTAAAAAAACTTTCTTGCATTTTCTTAGCTATTTATCTCCTTTAGTTGCTAACCAAATTGCTATCAAGCTGTTTGTCTGCAGTAGAACACAAATGGGATTTAAAGGCTCACACTGTTGAAGATTATCAGCTTTGGGAGGACATGCTGAAGTCCTTGGCTAATCAGGCAGCCCAGTTGAGAAATGGAACCAAGGTTAGGTTACTCAGAAGAAATTTAGGAGCAGAGGAAGAACAGAGTCATGAACAATAGAAAGAAATAATTGAAAATAGATAATTCTTAGGATATGAGTCAGATTCAGAGAGTGGACTGACTGAAGAGGGACTGTGTCCCTAGTGAAGGAATGATTCCACTCTGGCACTCCCTTTCTCCCAACCCCACTGCTACTGCTTGAGTTCAGATTTTCATTCTTTCTAATGGGACAGTTACATTAGTTTTCTTCTTGGCATCCTTCCCCCAATTTTAGCCCTCTTCCTAGTCCATCTGTATATTCCTACTGGAATGGCTTGTCTTACGCACATTACATTAATTCAAACATTTCTTAGTTTCTCATTGGCTATGGGATGAACTCCAGACTCCTTGTGAAGACCTCTGAGTCTCTCCTTGATCTGCATTCTGTCTCCTCTTGTAACCTCATCGCGAAGAAGCTGCGTGTGTGCGCGTGCGCAGGCACACCCAGTCGTGCCTGACTCTTTGCGACCCCATAGACTGTAGCCCACCAAGCTCCTCTGTCCATGGAATTTTCCAGGCAAGAATACTGGAGTGGGTTGCCATTTCCTATTCTAGGGGATTTTCTTAAACCAGGGATAAAACCTGCATGTCTTCTGCCTTCTGCATTGGCAGACCTGTTCTGTACATGTAGCTTACCTGGGAAGCCCTTAAGAAGCCATAGTGCCATACAGTTCAGAACATAGGCTCTGGAGCAAGACTGCCTGGGTTCCAGCTTTTACCAGCTGGGAGAGTTATTTAACATTTCTGTTCTTTAATTCTTCATTTGTCAAATAAGGATAGTAATCACACCTCCCCTCACTGTATTGTGCTAAAGGATTAAATGCATTAAAACACGTAAAATTTTTAGGATAATGCCTGATACCTAGTAAGTACTCAGTGACTGTTAGAGATCCTTATAATTATCTCTTGCAAATCCTTTGTGCAACCCTTTGGTCACATGAAAAGACTTGTGGCTTTCAGAACAGGTTTTGCTGTCTTGTCCCTTTGTCTTTGAATGTGTTGTTTTTTCTTCCCCCGTCTCCCTCATTTCTCTGGAGAATTCCTCCTCATCTTCAAAGATAATCATCTCTATGAAGCCTTTCTTGATTCTACACCTCTAAGGAGTTTATCACCCCTCCTCTAAGCTGCATTTACTATTGTAATTCTCAAACTAACATGGCCATTATGTGATGATACATGGCTTATTTAACAGTATATGAAACTATTCTTTAATAACTATGAAGGCAGGGGACTCCATCTTGTTTATGTCTGAACTCTCAGTGCTTCACACAGTTTTGTCCCAGAGTATTCATTCAATAAATGTCGTGGGATGAATAAACCGGGGTGATGCTGGCTTGGGAAGGGATCGTGAGGCTGCAGGAACAGTGAGCGATACAGGATGATGCGTGTGTGTGCTGTGCATTCATGTCTGACTCTCTGTGACCCCATGGACTGTAGCCCACCAGGCTCCTCTGTCCATGGAATTTTCCAGGCAAGAATACTAGAGTGGGTTTCCATTTCCTTCTCCAGGGGATCTTCCCAAGCCAGGGACTGAACCCACATCTCCTGCCTTGGCAGGCGGATTCTTTACCACCTGGGAAGCCCCATGATGCATGTAGGCTTTACAAATTTTCTCTTTGCCCACAGTCAGCTAACATAATCTTGAAAGGTGGAGAAATGGGCGTAATTTTTCTGTCGGGGCCATTACAAATATATATCTCACCCCAGAGTTTCTCACACATTAAAAGAGCATTTTTCTCTACTCTCAAAACGTAACTTCTCATTTTCTGTAGAAGGGAGTGTGTACCTAATACTGTTACTGGATAAAATGATATATTTGAGCAACACAATTACCTAAGGGAAAGAACATAGATTTCCAAAAAAGGGAAAAGAAATCTATGACCTGGGACACCAAAAAATGTGCTACAGTGTCATAGAAACCAGATTGAGACTGGAAAAGTACTACTGCCGCTCACAGGAGACTGCGTAGGAAACTCACTCGTTTTATTATTAAATATACCTAGCATATTTGTTTGTACTCATCCCATGCACATCAGTATAATTACCTAATTTTTAAATCTTTAAAGAGATAATGGTGGCTATCAGAGTGATGAAGGACCTGGGAAAAGCCCTTCATTTTATTGGTAAGGAGACCAAGATTAAAGGAGGTAAGTGCCTTGCCCAGGCCCCTCAGCACTGACCTAGTGGCAACACGAGGTCTTCATATGCATCGTCCAGGGGACTTTCTTCTACTCCACCATCTCTCAGGGTTTTTCAAGGTGTGGTCCTTGGACCACTTCCATCAGAATCACTAGAGTGTTCATTACAATGCAGATTCCTTGGCTTCACTTCAGACCCTGAATCAAACTCTCTAGGGACAGAGCCCAGAAATGTGCATTGTAAGCAAGTTTTCTGGATGATTCCTACAAAATAATCACCTTCATTACATCACATGAGAACTTTCCAACTATTGTTGCCTTGGTTTCCTTTACTACGTTCCCCTTATCAAAATAACTCCAGCTGCTACTAGAAGCACTAATTTAAAGACGTTAACAATTCTGCCATGGTTTCTGAATAAACTTACGTCACTAAGAGATCAAACAGGTTTTCTTTTCCACTCCCCTGGTCCCTCGCTCTTTCTCTTTTTGCCCTACTGGGCATTCATCTAGGTTTTTCTCCCTGCTGATTTGTCTTCGGACTGAATACCTATCTGCTGCTACTTACATTTGTGCCCTGGGACGACTCCTGAGGGCATCAACATGCTTGTTGGCAAAACCCTGCATGGAGCTGTCTTTAGTACTGAAGGCTGTGCAGAGAGTGTGAATGGACTTGGATGGGCTTAGCAGCATTGAGGCAGAGGAAGGAGCAACAGTAGCACCACTGCTCCAGCAGCAATCAGTAGACAGGAAAAAAGACGGGGGTTTTAGGAGGACAGTGGGGCCAACCACAGCAGTGAGGACACCAAAATATCTTAAGGAGAGCAGATAAGACTCAGTGGCTGGCTCTAGAATTTCTGAACTCCAGACACTCAGGAATAGCAATCTGGTGGGAAGGGAAGGAAGGGGATTTATCACAAGAAATGTTTTCACAGGGAGCACATTCTTTTTACTTAGATTGTGTGTTAATTTTTGGTAGTTTTGGGGGATGCTGAAGATTGCTGCTGCTGCTAAGTCGCTTCAGTCATGTCCGACTCTGTGTGACCCCATAGACAGCAGGCCACCAGGTTTCTCCAATGCATGAAAGTGAAAAGTGAAAGTGAAGTCACTCAGTCATGTCTGACTCTTAGCGACCCCATGGACTGCAGCCTACCAGGCTCCCCCGTCTCTGGGATTCTCCAGGCAAGAACACTGGAGTGGGTTGCCATTTCCTTCTCCAATGCATGAAAGTGGAAAGTGAAAGTGAAGTCGCTCAGTCATGTCTGACTCTTAGCGACCCCACGGACTGCAGCCTTCCAAGCTCCTCCTTCCATGGGATTTTCCAGGCAAGAGTACTGGATTGGAGTGCCATTGCCTTCGCCAATGCTGAAGACTAGAGGACTTGCAGTGTTAGCATGGCAGACTCAAGATTGGATGCTTACTTGGGAAGGCGTGGAGTGGTAGGGGCTGATGGTTATTGAGACTGAGCTAAAGTCTCCCCTCCCCCTAAAACACCCCTTGATGGTACCACAGACTATACCCAAAAGTCGTTTCCTACTGATGAAAAAAACCCATATGATTGCAAAAGTGTTATGTGGAAGGTGATAATGGAGAGAGTATTGCGAGAGAGGAGTGGGAAGGGTGAGGAAAGGGAATGCTGGAGGATAGATGGTGTCAGACCTAAATGAAAGGGAAAAAGTATAGAAGAATAGAGACTATAATATAAGGCACCCTAGCTGTCACAGTCTTTAAAAACTCCCTTTACTCTCATGCTTCTGAAAGCCAAATGATGTTTCTATTGTCCCTTACAGTTGAGGAAAAAAGTCTCAGAAAAGATAAGTATTGTCAAGGGAAACCTAATGTTACAGGAACATTAGTGCCAAGAATTCATATCCAAGTCTGAGGAGCTCCAGAGCCCAGGGTCCTTCCATCATACCACCCTGTGCCTCTATATATCTTGCAGATTGATAGGAAAAAAAGGGAAAAGACAAAAAGATGTAGAAGAGAGAATGGAGATTGGAAGGGTGCCTTAGAAGGGCATCTGGTTTGGTTTTGTAGCCTGAGGGGCATGGAGGGGGGGATGGGAGTGGAAGGGAAGTAATAACACTCGCAAATCACAGCAACTGTGGCATCGGGACACTTTTGAGGCACGCACCTTTACTGCTGCACCAAAGTGTCATGCCTTTGGGTTAAATTTCCCCCCAAAGAACCAGCATATTAAGTTATAATTTATAGCCTTTTCTATTTTAATGTGCCTTGACTTACTGAGCCTCATTCTCGTATCAGTGGGATTCCCTGGTGGCTCAGATGGTAAAGTGTCTGCCTGTAATGCGGGAGACCTGGGTTCGATCCCTGGGTTGGGAAGATCCCCTGGAGAAGGAAATGGCAACCCACCCTGGTACTCTTGCCTGGAAAATTCCATGGATGGAGGAGAGAGCCAGACATGACCGAACAACTTCACTGGTTCCTTTACAATTGAAGGTATATGAAATGCCAAGGCAGTAGGAAAACGTTTTTTTTTTTTTTTTAAGTCAGGGGCTTCCCTGATGGCTCCGTGGTTAAGAACCTGCCTGCCAATGCAGGGCACACAGGTTTGATCCCTTTCTGGGAAGATCCCACATGCCGCAGAGGAACTAAGCCCGTGTGCCACAACTACTGAGCCTGTGCTCTAGAGCCTGGAGGCCGCAACTGCTGAGCCCATGCGCCATAACTGCTGAAGCTGGTGCATCTGAGAGCCCGTGCCCTGCAACAAGAGAAGCCACCACAGTGAGAAACCTGCCCACTACGAGCAGGGTAGGCCCCGTTCATCACAACCAGAGAAAGCCCGAGCAGCAACGGAGACCCAGTACAGCCCCAAGTAAATAAATCTTTTAAAAAATATCAGTCAGTAGAATAGAAATGCAGCTCCCATCCAATATGTGTCAGTGATAGTGTTAGGTCTAAATAATTTTAAGCTCTAGAGCATAATGATCAAGGTGGCCTAAGTCTCTCCGAAGGGGAGTGGCTGCTTCTAGAAGCTGTCTACAATCAGTTAATCTTTGTGGAATGCTGACCACATGACTAGTGAAAAATCCTTACAAGTGAGGCTATCATTAAACAAGTCCTTAGTGACATCAGAATACCTGCAAAGAAAATTTTAATTTTGGAAGAGAATTTAATATGACTGTAAAATGAATATGTAGGTATGTTTTTACAAGTATTTTTGTAAACAGTTGAAGAGATAATTGATCACCTGGACTGCCTTGTAAAACACACACACACACACACACACACACCCCCCATTTTAAAGCTATTAAAATATGCTCTGCAAACATGGCCCCAACCAAGACTTTTATGAAAAGAAAATCGTTGGCACTGATAACGCTAAGGTGCCCACAGAATGAGACATGGCTCCCCGAGTTTCCTTCCATGCAAATACTTACAGTGTTTCATTATTTGGTCTCCTTGCTGTGCTTTCACATTGTTTGGAAAAGTTTTTAAAAATGGAAAATGAAAAATTTTGCCTGAAAGAGGTAAAAAAAAACAAACAAAAAAACCAGTTGAGCTTTTGGTCTTTAAGCCTGCTCATGTCTGTTTATGCTTTGTTCTTCCAAATTCTTTCCCTATTACACCTGCGTTGTGTTCTGTACCATTGTCCTAACTGAAACACTTCCAGGGGAGAGAGTGAAGGCTTCCGAGTTGTCATTAGAGTGCTTCCAGCTTAGATAAAATGCTTCTGAATGCTAAGTGTTTTGTGTGGGCTCTAGAGATGAAAAAACTTAAATTTGTCTCATTGAATCCTGGATTTTTCAGTGCTCATTAAAAGATAACTTTGTGGCATATTAAGGTTTTCTACTCACCACTCTCCTCCCCACATCGGCCTTGATGAACAAATAACCATTCAGAGTTCATGGCTTTGAATTATAACTGGGAATCTCTCTTGTAAAGATTTGAAGATTCTGGACCTGGCTTTAAAATGATGTGAATTTTCAGCCTTTTTGGCTTATGTGCAGAAATATAATGTGGTTGCTCCCTATTCCTCCATCTTTCCCTCTAAGAACTTTAGCCTGTGGAAAGGGGTAAATGTCAAGAAATTAAAAGAAGGCTATACTTGTATTCCTAAGATGAAACCGTGGTGAAGCACAAAGGAAAACTGGATGGAGAAACAGAGAGAAGAAGAGCAGGCTGTGCAAATTCCAGCCTTTCCTGAAGAGGAAAGAGGAATGTAATTCAAGATGGATATTTCTATTTATTATTCTTCTCCAACATTAACAGGGCTTCTCAGGTGGCGCTAGTGGTAAAGAACCCTCCTGCCAATTTGATCCCTGGGTTGGGAAGATCCCCTAGAGGAGAGCATGGTAACCCACTTCAGTACTCTTGCCTGGAAAATGCCATGGACAGAGGAGCCTACAATTGCAGCCTACAGGTGGGCCACAATCCACAGGCTGACACAGTTGGACAGGACTGAAGCGACTTAGCACGTTAGCGATATTACTGAGGCAATCCCTTGTAGGAATGACTTTGTGTAAAAGCAGGATGGTGGGGAATACGTAAGGACTGTTTGACCTACTGGACTCACTTTCAGAAGTTACTCAGCTGATTATTTCGCCTTTGCGAGAAAGCGGGAGTGAGAAAGAGAGATTGTGTGTGTGTTTGATGCTGACTCTGCATCTGATACTTAGAGATGCTCCACATGAACCAATCTGCAATTAACAGGAAATGTGGTTGTTCTTGGCCTTCAGCTCTGTCTACTCTCTCTCTTTTGGAATTTTAATCAGAGACACCAAGGAGAGTTTGGGGGCCATCTGCCTGGGCAGCTGTGTGGGTTATCCAGGCTCCGCAGCTGCAGGGCAGAGGGCTGACCCAGAGTTTGCACAAACATCCACTGGCCCAGCTTCACGCTCTCCATCCTCACTAGCATCCAAGGTTTCTGACTTCAGGGATAGAGAGGGGGTCAGCTGAAACTTGTCATCCTAATCAAGACAACTGCTGTGTGACTGCATTACCCTCTCACTTGGTGCTGGCCCACAGCTGTGTAATGCACCCCCCCCCCCCCCCCCCCGCCACCCGCCACTGCTTTTATTTTAACCCATAGGTGGTAGTCTCTTCTTTCATCTGCTGGAATAAAACACCCCTGAACTAAAGCTTTAACATGTCAATGACTTCAGAAGGGATGCAGCCTCCTTTCCCACAAAAGTGGAAATGTCCAGAATCAGCTTTATCCCAAGCCAGCATCTGTGCTGTGTGGTGTCCCCGTCGTTCCCTCACCAGCTTTGCTCACTCACAGCCCAGAGCGCTGCTTTACAGAAGCAAATCTGAGTGATTCTGTTCTGAGTTCTCCAGTGGCTCCTCACCCTCTCAGCGACTTGGCCTTACACTGATCATAGCTCACCTCTCCCTGGCCTCCTCTGCTCACTCGTCCTCCTCTCTGTAACCATAAGCTGCCTTGTTCTGGTTTTTCTGAATGACTTTCATTCCCTGGTCTCTTGCCTTTGTGCCTTCACAAAAGCTCTTCCATCTTCTTGGCATGCTTTCTGTCACACCTGTCTAGCTAACTGCTACCTGTTCTTCAGAGCTCAGCAGAAGACTGAGCTTCCTGGGGAAGTCTTCCATAAGCCCTGTTGCCATTTAGAAATTCTCCCTCTGTTCTCGCAGAGTCCTGTGTTCTGTTCTCAGCTGTATCATAACAATTGCTGGACTGCATCTAAGTATTGGCTGTCTTTTGTGTTGTCCTCAAATAGCTGCTTATGGCTCTGATGGTTGGGATGAGCTCTTACTCATCTTTGTAGCTTCAGATTTTTGCACAGTGTTTTTCTGGAACACGGTGAATACTCAGATAATGTTCTCTGAAGCTCAGTTAGTGGCACACAGCTTTCTGGGCACAGCGAATGGCCTGTCTTCTTGGTTACCCCGAAAACTTCAGGTAGCTCCATACCTCCCTATCTATTCGAGGTATGAAGTGGGTGTACGAAGATAACGTGCTGGTTGATTAATTGTAAATAGGTTGATCCCCAAAACAGTTGCCTCCTGGTGACACTCTCTTAATGCCTCATCTAATTAATTCTTTGAGAATCTTCTTAGGCTGTATAATATTCTTTTAGGGCAATGTTTTTCCAGCTGTGAGTTGTGACCCATTAGTGGGTCATGAAAGCAATAAGGTGAATCAAGACTAGCGTTGAAAGCAAACAAACATGAAATAAAATAGACAAGAGAACATAGTGTATGCTGGATAACCAGCATAACCGACAAGGACTTCCTGTATAGCACATGGAACTCTGCTCAGTGTTAGGTAGCAGCCCGAATGGGAGGGGTTTTGGGGGAGAATGGATACACGGATACGTGTGGCTGAGTCCCTTCACTGTTCACCTGCAACTATCACACCGTTGTTTGTCAATCAGCTATACCCCAATATAGAACAAAGAGTTAAAAAAAATAAAATTATGCAAAAGAAAGAAAAAAAGAATAACAGTGTCTCACATGTAAAACAGTTAAGTAGTGCTCTGTTTTATTTCAGTTACATGTGTCGTGTTTACTGGTTGCAATGTAAAAAAAAAGTACTTCTTTGTATGCATTACAGTGGGAAAAAAATCTGGAAGAGAGTGCTTTAAGGAAAGAATAAAATCCTTCACACCCTGCCATTCCGTTCCGGACTGAAGTGAATTAATTGAATCAGTAAGACCACCCCACCTCCCTGAAGCCAGCACTGGTCACAAACCCACAAACCAGCCAGGAGCTTCTGCCTTTTCCATTCTCATACCAAGCTAATCCTTAGGGAGCTAGGATTCTGTTCTATCATAGAAGATAGTCTTCTGCCGGGAGAGAAATAGCTTTTTTAAAAAAAAGCAGTGAAAACCTTCTGTAGTGTTCTGTGTATTTTTTTTAACTAAAGATTAAGACATTAGGTAAAATTGACCTTATTGGGCCTACTTCCCCCACTTCTTTAGAAATGATGCTCTTTGATAAGGATTAGAGCTACTTGATCTTTGAGGTACCAGTTTTGTACTTCATTTTGCAACTGTAGTTATAGCCTGATTTAAGGCTCTGATTGAATTAGCTCAGAATAAGTGACAAGGGTCTTTTAGCTGCAGGGTGAATCGACTCTTTGGAGTCAGTTTTCAGGAGGCACAGGACAGTTCGTTTTCTTCTTGTCTGTCTGAGAGCGACCCCATGACCACAGGTGATTGTGGAGCTGGTTTAGACGGCAGGCAGTGAAAGGGCAGGATGCTGCTGACCAGCGGACTCTTTTCAGATCTGAGTTTCTGCCACGCTTGGCAGGCTCTACCTTTTGTTTTTTTACTTACTCGTTTGTTGGCAAGTTTCTAAAAGCACAGCAGTGGCTGGGGTAAGTCAGTGTGGCATCCAGGAGGTTGGTAAATTTTTCTCTCGATGGCAGTTTTTTCAGAGAATAGGATGATGTGGCAATTAGTGTCTGAATGGACTCTAGCCCGTAGGTAGGCAGGGCCTGCAGTTGAGTGGAAGAAATATCCCTGAAAAGTAAAAAAAAAAGAGAAAGGCTTACTTATTTATTTAATATACTTGATTCATAGAATGAAACTTTGTCTCAACAATAGCATCATTCTAGGTTCTGAGGCATTTTTTCTCCATCTTGCTTTCTCCCTGATTCTCTGTTTCAGTTACTCTCATTAAGATCTGAATTCAAAAAAGCTACGTTGTGTTTTCCCTCATATTGACCCCACTATCCATTCATTAGAATTTCCTTTCTCCCTTCTCCTGCTTCCTTTCTCCCTCCCTTTCCTTCCCGCCACTTAGCCGAAGTAAAATAACCACTTGCTTTATGATAGAGCAGGCACATGCAGTGACACCAGCTTTGTGCTCTAGCCCAGGGGGAAGTATTTAGGGCTTCAGATGCCTCTCTCTTTGTGGATCAAGCTCCACAGAGTAGGTTTTCAGGACGCACAGGCTGCTTATGCTATTAAGAGCCACTGTGTGGCATTAGCCATCATCTACCTTCTCTAAAGGCAAACTGGATTCATCAGTCCAAAGCAAGCGAATACTCATGCAAGCAGAATTGTGTGGAAAGCTCAGGGTTTTTCAAACAAGGTCCTGAACCCCTTAGCTTTTCTAAACCTGAGGCAATGTGCAAGAAACCTCCAAACAAATTAAATGTGAGAAGGAAGAATAAGTGGGCATTTAAAAATTCTTCCTGTCTTCCTGCTGATACACTGTGAAGATTTTCAGGCAGCACCACCCCCTTCAGCACCCTGACCCAGTACTTAGTGCCCAGCGCATGGGATGGGATCAGTGGGTGATCGATGGACAGATGAACTTGACACCATGGAGTGATGACCAGGGTTGGTCCTTGGTGGAGTAATCAGGGTGGCAGAATTTGCCTCCGGGATGGCAGACTCTTACTGCTTTTCTGCCCTTATTGATTTAGGTAACCAGTGTTCTCATTCCGTTTTACAGAGTATTTCTGTTAGATGTATTAGGAATTGAGTACCTGATTCTTTACAGGACTGGTGAATTTTTTTGTTTTTATTATTTTGGAGTGGAAGTAATATGTTTTAAGTTAGGATTCTATAAATGTCAAGGTCTCATTACAAAGGAGTAAATCTCTGATGATAGATTTTCCGTTTCACTGAGTGACTTATGGGGGAAATATTTTGGGGGTATGGATGGGAGGGATGCTTATAAACCCTAAGGGCATAATGCGGATAATCATTTGGGTAGTAAAGAGACCTAGGCCTGGTTCCACTGTTCTGAAAAAGTCAAAGTAAATGCCCGCAGGGCTCACAGTCACTTCCAAGCAGGCGGGCTGAGCAGCTTTTCAAGGGAAAAACTGTCACGCTGAGTGTCTTACAACCATGCTCACTCATTCTTGTACCTGACCAAAGGCAACTCTCCTAGCTGTTCATTGCCCAAGTAGGTGGCCAGTTTGCTGTAAGAACTCTGCCTGTAGGGTGTGCTAGCCCGGAGTACTTTGAATACAAGACATGTAGACAGGAACCCCTATGGTAGGATGGCAGAAGCTGAGAGACAGCAGAGAAAGCAATGAGCAGGAGCCATGAGGAAGTGGAAGCCATGAGGAAGCAGAAATCATGAGGCTGAGTGGAGAACAGAGAAGTAGGACTGATGATGCCAGAAGTTAGGGAGTGGAGAAAGTCAGGAGTTTTGGTGGCGGGAGTTAGGATGTCAAGAGACTCAGGGTAATAGGAAAGAAGTAGAGTCAGACTGATAACAGGAGTTGATAGTGGTGGGAGCTAGGAACCAAAGGAAGTCAGGAGTTGATAGGAAAGAGGAGTTAGGGAGGAGTCAGGAGTTGAGAGTGGCAGGGGCTAAGAAGTAGAGTTTGGGGCTTATAATGGGGGAATATAGAAAAGTAGACAAGATCATGAGTAGATACTGGCAGGAGCTGGGGTATAAAGAGTAACTGGGTCAGTTCATTCCTTCCTCTCATCAAAACCTTAGCGCCTCCTCACCTCACTCAAAGAGTAGCCATAGGCCCCTGACCTGGCTCTCGCCACCTCTCTGCCCTGCCCTGGGCCCTTCCCCTTGGCTCACTTGGCCACACTGTTCTCTTCTTTGTCCTTCCAACACGTGCAGATCCTGCCCAGTTCCCTCCAACTGGAATGCTCTTCCTGCTGATGCCCACACAGCTTTGCTCCCTCCTTTCTTTCAGGTATTTGCTTAAATATCACTTTTTCAGGACAGTCTTCCCTGACCATCCTCCTGAAAATACTAACTGCCCCTCCTGAGAACTCTCTTCGCCCAGCCAGCTAAGTTTCTCCACTCCACGACCATCTGGTGTAGTACATATTTTCTTTACTCATTTGATCCTTGTCCATCTTCCCCACTCTATGAAGGCAGAGACATTTGTCTTTTCTTACTCACTGCCATTTCCCTGATGCCTAATTCAGTGCCTGGCACATAGTATGGACATACAGTTATTGGAAAAATCAATGAATGAATGAATAAACAGATGAACTGTACTACACTGCTCACTGTCTTTCTAGTACTTTTCTCATTTTTAATAATTATATTTATTTATTTTAAGTTGATTGATGATTGCTTTATAATATTGGTTTGATTCTGTCATACATCAACATGAATTAACCATAGATATACCTATGTCCCCTCCCTCTTGAAACTCCTACCCACCTCCCACCCTTTCCCACTCCTCTAGTTTAATACAGAACCCCAGTTTGAGTTCCCTGAGTCATACAGCAAATTTCCATTGGCTCTCTATTTTACCTATGTTAGTGTATGTGCTTCCATGCTACTCTCTCCATTCATCTTAATACTTGTCTCATTTTAAAGTCATGTGCCTGTTTATCACTTTGCCTGTTCATCATTCTTTCCCCTCCATAGTGTAATGTTTTTTTATAGGGCATCAACCAGAGCCCACCACTGTCTCTGCAGCGTGGTGCCTGGTAAACAGGATGTGTTCAAGCCGTGCTTGAAGGCATTAGTGATGGGGTGCCAGAGTAGGAAGTAGTGGGCCGGCACCTCTGCGGAGAGGTGAGGCGGCCTCTGCTGTGAGAGCTGCGGTGTGGAGCCCTCTTGCATTTCTCCCTGAAGTCTGGCTGCAGCTGCAATTGTTTTCTATAGGATGTTTCTGGCTTCCCAAGGCGTTGTCGGGAGACTACTGGTTCAATCTCCTGTTCGTCTTGATGTTCCCATGTGTCCTTATGTTCAATGCCCATTAACTGAGGGAACTTCGCTCTGCTCCTTGCATCCTCAGAGAGCCTGACACAACAGCAGCTCACTCAACCTTAATTCTCAGGAGGGAATACCAGGGAACACCGGACCCCCTCTGCCAGCACGTGAAGAGGCCCGCCATATTTGATGCTGATTGAACTGTGTCTCACCCAAATTCATATGTTGAAGTCCTAACTCTCAGTACCTCAGAATGTGACCTTAATTGCAATAGGATCTTTCCAGAGGTAATCAGGTTACAATGAGATCGTGAGGATGGGGCCTAATCCAATATGACTGGTATCTCTATACAAAGGGGGAAATTTGGAGACAGAGAAACACATCGAATACTCTGTGAAGACTGGAGTTCTACTGCCACAACCAAAGGGAGCTACCAGGAGCCAGGAGAGGTCTGGCATAAGTCCTTCCCTCGCAGCCCGCAGGAGAAAGCCGGCTTGCTGACAGCCTCGTTTCAGACTTGAGCCTCTAGAACTGCAGACAGCACAGTTCTGTTGTTTCAATCCCTAGTGGGTGGTGCTTTGTTAGGGTAGTCCTTTCCCATGCAGAGACTGGTTCCCCTGCAAACCCAGCTGGGGATGATGTGACTGGACACCCTGAGCAGGCTTGTTGGGGTGCACCGGGCAAGGAGGGGAGGCAGCACCAGTGTACTCACAAAATGCTAGGCCCCGTGGCCCCCCGGAAGGCGTCGTTGTGCATCTTCTCCAGGCGTGCATTTTCCTTCAGCTCCCTGTGGGGAAGGACAGAGCCCTTAGTGGGTTTTTCAGCTCATATGTGAACAGTCAAAGCTGTGCGCATGCACGTTCGGGCCAGCCCATGTATGTGGTGCTCGGGGGTGGAGGCGACAAGGAGGGGCTGTGGGTAAAATGCAAAAACGGCATTCTTGTCTTTGGCACAACTGTGAAATCTTGGGTGTTTGACTCTGCCCTTTCCCTGCAGTTTCCCCCTCTCTCAGTGGAACCCTTTGTCCTACCACTGAAAGCACTCCCACTGCTGCCCTGGAGCTGTGCACGTTTACTCCAGGCAGCTGGGCAGGGCAGAAATGCTGCTCCAGCGTTCAAGGCTGAAGGGTGCGGGTGCAGCGCGCTCTGGACCAGGCTCGCAGCCATCGCGACCTTGCAGAGCTCAGTGTCTATTAATAGTAATATACTGAGGTTTGCAAATCTTAAAAGCAGCGTCCGTTCAAAGCTACCCCCTTTCACCGTGTTAACTGGACTTTTTCTTGCAGCTGTGTATTTCTCCTTGGGCCTCCCAGGTGGCGCTAGTGCTCAAGAACCTGGCTGCCAAAGCAGGAGCCATAAGCGACTGGGGTTCGATCCCTGGGTCGGGAAGATCCCCTGGACAAGGGCATGGCAACCCACTCCAGTATTCTTGCCTGGAGAATCCCATGGACAGAGGAGCCTGGTGGGCTACAGTCCATAGTGTCACACAGAGTCAGACATGACTGAAGTGACTGAGCATACATGCATGTACATTTTTTTGGTGGGTGACAAAGGGGAAGAAGAACAGTCTGTATAGAAAATTGCCTCCTACACCAGTCTCGGCTATGTGTCTGATCATCACTAGGTATGTGTGTTGTAGGAAAAAAAGGGTTGAAGGCCACTACTCTTAAGGGACCCAAAAGCTGCAATGGGAGTAGCCACCTGAGGGCTTTTGTTCCTTTTAGGGCTCCCCTGGTAGCTCAGATGGTAAAGAATCTGCCTGTAATGCAGGAGACTGGAGTTCGATCCCTGGGTCAAGGAAGATCCCCTGGAGAACAGCTACCCACTCCAGTATTCTTGCCTGCAGAATTCCACAGCTTAGAGTAAACTTCTCAGGACCAGCTTGGCCTGGCCCCACTGAGCAGCTCCCATCTGGGCCCTGACGGTGCTGTCTCCAAGCACAGGCCCTTCTGGATGGACAAGGGAGCTGGGAAAGGAGTCCCTGGGCTCAGACTTGCCAGATCAAACTTTTGATCACTTTCTTCCTACAAGAGAAGGGTGGTATTTCAAAGAACTTTCTGGAAAACCCTGGACAACGGGCACAGTGTACATTCGTTTTTGGCATGATGATTCTGAACATGGGACATGATTCTTCTAGTAGCACTGTTACAGTGGTGAAAGAAATATGCCAACACCCGCTGCCCCTCCCTTGCAAGATCCTGTGTAATTAGGCAGCTCATCTCATAGCTTTACATCTTCTTTATCATCTTTCTGCAAGACTCCACCTCACCCTTGCCATTTAAGAACTGCAAAAGCCCCTGCATTTCACCCATTGGTGGCTGTTTTCCATATGCTTCTACTAAGCATTTTCCTTGGGAAGCCTCAGCCCTTTCATCACAATGCACCCGTCCGTCTCACATCGTCCCATCCCCTGGGTATATTTCCACTTTCAAAGCAATGAGGTTGTCAGAGTCAATTGGTATTTAAAATCTAAATCAAAAGAAAATTTCCTTCCCAAACCTCCCTGGCTCTTCTTCCTGATTTGGTTTGTTTTAATTATGTTCAGTTGTGGTCATAAATCATGGAAACCAGGCTCTGTGAGCAAATAATCCTCGTGTCAGCCAGGTCAAATTAACTGTTCAAATTTTATGACAGCTTTTCGCATGTTTTATTAAAACTCGGATCTTTCTGTATAATGATAACTCTGCGTTATGTAACTCGGCCAAAAAGAAATCAAATTTATCTACCACGTTTCCTGCAGGTTCCTTTGGGAACTCTCCCAAGTGGCATGGCCATTTAGGCATGAGAGACACAGGCAGGCAGGATGACCTTGTGAGGTACAGTGGGAGAACCCCCAGATTCCAGCCAAGGCTTCCCTAATGTGGGTGCCCAGGGAATGGTAGGGAGGGACTCTGGGACCCCTGGAGGTATCTGAGGGTAACCGTCTGAGGTTGCTCCCCTCCAGCATATCTGCCTTAGTAACTAGCATATTTGAGGACTTTTCAGTGCTCTGGTGTCATTGTTCTGGACAGCTCTGGACAGGCCTCTACACGAGGAAGGGGTCAGAAATGGGGCTGGATTTATAGTTGGAACATTTTGCCCAGTTCTTTTGAAAACTATTCCCTCTGCCCTGCTCAAACCCTTCAGTGGGTCTCCTTCCCCTCAGAAGAGAATTCAGACCCCTTCCCATGGCCCCTCAGTCCTGACGCCTTGCTCCTGACACATCTCCATGATGATCTCATCCAGTGTCCCTCTTGCTGACAGCCCCAGCCTCCTCCCAATTCTTGGAGCTTATCAACTTCTTTTCTTGCTTAACTCAGGCCCTTTGCACATGCTGGTCCCTCTTTCTGTAATGTGCTTCCTCTCATGATTGCCAGGGCTGACCCCTTGTCATCCTTAAGACTCAGCCTAAATGTTATATCCTTGGTGAGGGCTGTCCCTGAGCACCTCACCTAGAGTCAGTCTCCTCACTGTGGTCTCTCAGATCTCAGTAATGAGTTATTTTCCTTCACGGTATTTATCACTGCCTACAATGAGTTCATTTATTTTTTGCCTTTTGGTCCATCTCTTCTGCTAGAAACTTCATGAGGGCAGGGACTGTTCCCACTGTACCGCTGCAGACCCAGCCCTTAACACCGTGCCTCATATATTGGTGATGCTCAATAGATGTGACGTGTTGAATGAATAAATGAATGAAATAGGTTTGTGTTCTTGGCAAACTGATTTGTGATCTTGGTTTCCTCTTTCTTGAAACTATGAGGTATGGGGCATTCATACTAATGGGACTTTGGGAACTTTTTAAGTCCACACTGGTTTCAGTGCCTCTAAAGGGGTTGACCAGGACCTCCCTCCTTATGCCCTGCTTTCCCTCACTGCCCAAAGCTGCGCCCTGCTGGCTGCCTCCTCACCTCTGACTTTGCTCTGGCTTCTTTTCCTCATCTATTGCGTTCCCTTAATTGTACCCTCAGTCCTCCAATTTTTCCTCCTTGTGCAGCTGACCAGGGCCACACAGAACTTCACGTACCCCCTCTCCTCAGGGACTTCTGACTCTGTGTCTGCCCTGGTCTGCCCCTTCCCTCTGCTCTTCCAACCCTCTGCCCTTTCTGCTAACCCATCCACCAACCTTCCCTGAGCAGCCCTCTCATACTTTCTACCCCAGGACTTTCAAAGGCTTGTTTTCTACAGCAGAGTCCAAATTATTTACCCCAGCATCGAAGGTCCTTCCTGCTTTGTCCTTGATCCACATCTAGGACTTTTTAAATGCTACTATTTTCTGGGCTATGAGCACATCCTAAGCACCTTCCTCTGGGCTTTTCTTGTCCTCTGAACATAGTCCATTTTCCTTCTATCTCTGCTTGTCCAAGTTAAGCCCAGCTCAAGGTCTGCGTCTCTCATGAGGCTTTCTCTAATTCCCTTCTCTTCTGCCCCTGAAATCCCAGAGGACTTTACCTCTCTCCAGCCAGGCACCATACTTTGCCTTCTGTTTTAGTAACTACTTAGTGTACAGTTTACATACCATTTAGGAGTGTTTCTTCCTAGGCTGTAAACTCCTGCAGGGCAAACACCAGGGCTTAGTCATCTTCGTTTCATCTCAAAATATAGCAGGTTCCTTCAAACACAGCTGAAGCCTGGCAAACACTCGTCAATACCAGTATGAGGCCTCTGGGAGTGCTGTGCCCGGAGAGGATAGGCCTCTGATTTTAATTCAGCAGAAACAGATTCAACTGGCCAGAGTGAAACTTGCATTGAATTCAAGTCCACCAGAAAATGAGGAAAAATCTACTCCATGATAGGAAGGACAGCTTTTTAAAAAGCTGCCATTTCTTGAGCACTTAGAATGTGCCAGACCTGTGTTAAGTGCATGAAAACATAATCATATTTAGTACCATTCATTCATAATTAATTATGTAATACAGATAATAAGTGAGCACCTACTCTATGCTACACACTGTGCTAAGTACTGAGGATACAACACAGAGCTTTTCATTTTGGTGGGCTATCCTCCACACAAACCCATTAGCAGCTCCATTTTATGGATGAAACACTATGGTTTAGACTGGTTAAGTGACTTGCTCAAGATTAAGGTGATAAATGATGGAATTGGAATTTCAGTCCCAGTTAGTGACTGTTAGATCTGTTTTCTTAGCCACCAAGCTACATAACATGGTATCAGTATAATAGGGTCTTTAATTAATATTTATCATTAAAGTATGTAGTGTACTATATTTAGACTTGTGCTACTCAACTCCAGACTGGCAGCATTAGCATCTCCAGGGAGCTTGTTAAAATTTCAGATTTTCAGGCCCCACCCTAGACCTACTAAATTAAAATGTCTTGGGGTGGGGCCTGGGATCTCTGTGTTAACAATCTCCGTGTTATTCTTATGTTTGTTAAAGTTGGAGAAGCACTGGTGAAGACCATGGTTTACACATGATAAGTGAAAGTGTTAGTCACTCAGTTGTGTCTGACTCTTTGCAACCCCACGGACTGTAGCCTGCCAGGCTTCTCTGTCCATGGGATTCTCCAGGCAAGAATACTGGAGTGGATGCCATTCCATCCTCCAGGGACTTTCCCGACCCAGGGATTGAACCTGGGTGTCCCACATTGCAGGCAGATTCTTTACCGTCTCAGCCACCAGGGGAACCCAAGTTTATACATCTGACTTATTAATGATAAAAGCCTTTCCATCCGTTTGCTTTCCTCAACTTTGGCTTTAGTTGTGCCTTTCACATGTTGTAAGGTTTACTCTCGACAACTGTAGGGTGATGGTCATCTTACTTGGTACCTGTTAAGGTTCAAGCAGTGCACCCCTCCCTGCCCACCCCCTGCACCACCAGCTTTGTGAATGAGCCACTTTTTTTAGTAAAGGGGCCACAGAAAGAAAGAGAGGCTGAGGACAATGAAGGAAGCAACAGGGATGCTTCTCTAGAGTTGAAGGCTGTTCACAATGGGGACCAGGGTAGGGTGTGGTGAAAATGCAGGGCTCCCTCACCTTGTGAAAAATGAGCTCCGTACCCACCCCTGCCCCCAGCCCCCGCAGCAGGGAGATGGGATTCTGTGTGGGCCTGTTGAGGCTGATTAGGCTGGTAAATGGCCTTATCCAACATCTTTGCAGTGGGGCCAGGAGAAAGAATTTCTTCACTGAAATCGTGCTGCCTCTAACACATCATCAACCCAAGTGAGGGGACTAGAGAGGGGGGCTGTGAGATGGAGGAGCTTAAAGGAGGGTGTTGAATATTTCAGCAAACTGTCAACTTCAATGTATCCAGGCTGCATCTGTTTTTGATATCAGGGTGCTCTGGGGTTTCCAGTCAGCCAGTTGCCTAGTAACACTCGTGCTACACTGAGGACCAGGCACTTGAAAGTTTATTTTTGTCCTGAGTTAGTTGCTGAAGATTGAATGTGATCTGGTAGCCAGAGTAATGTTTCATTTTTATTCATGAGCTGGGGAAACAAGCACATACTTACAGGGAAATCAGCGTTGTCCCATTGAATGCATGACTTTGTATTTCTTCAAATCCATTTCCATATAGTTTTCTGAAGAGGGAGGAGAGAGATTTTAGAAACGAAAGAAACACAGTTTGGAATCACACAGTCTTCTTTCTGTGACATTTATTACTAAGATAATTACTGGCATTTACAATACGTAGCTCAGTTTTTCTAGCATTTTAGATCCTCAGGGCCCACTGAGATGAGACTGTTTCCTTGCTCCAGTTTACTTCCATCTCCACCACCAGCACCACTACTAATCTGTTAAATGGTTGGTAATAAACACTTAATAAAATATATGCACAATGTTCTGCATATGTCTTATGCGTTAATCCTCATCGTCATTCCCACCATTCGGATCAGAAACCTAAGCCTTCGTGTTGCCGTGCAGCTTGCTTAAGGTCAGAGAAAACAGTGGCAGAACTGGAACTGGAGGCTTGAGCCATCTAACACTTAAGTCTTCCCTCTGGCTGTCCAGGCCAGTGTGGGTGTATGGGCTTTCCGGATCACTGAAAGCTGAGGGCAGAAGAAGGCTCCAGTACCGAGTTACTGTTTCTTTTTCTTAGATGAGTCTTTGGTGTTAGTGATGCCATATTTTGTTCCACAACCAAGATTTCAGGGTCTGTGAATAGTTATTTAAGACCCCTTGGATAGTGACATCAATTTAGTTGGGTGCAATCAGCATTTAACAAAATGAAATAGAACAAACCGGAAAATATTAGAGTATGTTGCATGTAATCAGGGCAGTGCTGTTTATGACATTTTGTGCCACCACTGTTTGTGTTATGTACGTAAAAGTATATGTATACATACATATATATTAGTCTGCCCAGACTAAGACTAAGACTCAGTTCTAGTCTGAGTTCAAAGACGCCTTAGAACACAGATGCTGGGAAATGTTAGAGCCAGAAAAGAACTTGGAGAGGAGCAAGGCGCATCCTTTCGCTTTACAAAGAAGGAACGGGGCTCAGAGAAGAAAGTGGCCTGTCTGAAGTCCACAGTTGGTGGAAATGAGACCAGAACACACTTTGACTGGGGCTACTTCTAGCACATCACTTTTGCTGGTTGATGTGCCTTTTCTTCCCTGAAATATCCACATGGCCCCTCTTCCTCCTCCTATAGAACTATGTTTAATGTTATGTTCTTGGTGTGGCCTCTCCTGACTGCCCTATTTACCACCCTTCCCTTCCGCAGCATTCCAGCATTCTCCCTCTCCCTTCTCTGATTTACTTTATCAGCATCTGACCCATGATTATATTGTTGTCTACCTCTCCCAGCAGAATGTAACCTTTATGAGAACAAAAATTCAAATTATTCTGTTCACTACAGGATTACCTGTATGTAGAACAGTGCCTAGGACCTGGGAGGATTACAGTGAATATATGTTACATGAATTGAATGGACAAATGGTAATATATAAGATGAATTTCTCAGTGTAAACCATAGCCAAGCAAGTTGGAAAGCCACAGTCTCAAATGGAAATGTTTGTGTATGTTCTCCATAAACAATGGCTTAAGACTCAAGTAAGAAAGGGCTGTGGTGTGACATAAAATTAAGCTTCTGCATCTGGCAAGATGCTCACTTTGCTTTTCAGTGTTGCTGGCAGCTGCATGGGCTGTGTCAGGGACAGCCTGGAAGGGGTGACGTGACAGTCTCCCCCTACTCCTCAGGTGGCTGCTGTCTGCAAGGTTTCTCTGCTGCTGCTGCTGCTAAGTCGCTTCAGTCGTGTCCGACTCTGTGTGACCCCAGAGACGGCAGCCCACCAGGCTCCCTCGTCCCTGGGATTCTCCAGGCAAGAACACTGGAGTGGGTTGCCATTTCCTTCTCCAATGCAGGAAAGTGAAAAGTGAAAGTGAAGTCGCCCAGTCGTGTCTGACTCTTCGCCACCCCATGGGCTGCAGCCCACCAGGCTCCTCCGTCCATGGGATTTTCCAGGCAAGAGTACTGGAGTGGGGTGCCATCGCCTTCTCTGGCAAGGTTTCTCTAGCCTTTGTTAAATAAAACTAGCACAGGATTTCACTTCATTGTATCTGTCTGTGTGTAATATGTATGTATATAGTGTGTGTGGGGGGGTGGGGAGGGTCCCTTCCTTTCCATCAACACAGCTGAGACAAACCAGCATATAAGTAAATATAGGTGGGACTCAGTGTTGAAGCATGGTATTTAGAGACTGAAATTCAGAAAATATAGAGATTACAAAATAATGAGTTCAGAAATTGCAGGGGATCGTATTTAATTCATTTTGTAAACCGCCCAGATCTCTCATAATGCTATTATCTAGCAGGAGCTCAGTCAACAGGCTGGCGGCAGCAGTAGCCTTGCCCTGCCACGGGAGAAAGAGCCTTGTCTGGCTCCCTCTGCTCTCACAGTTCTCCTGTTTCCAGTTTCACACATGAGCTCTTAACTGTGTTTGGTAATGGATGATCAGATGCCATTTTCAATGGTTTCCTTCACCATTTATATTGTAGAATCTGAGGGGATTGGTATTTGGATTATGTCTGTTGTCTTGTGCAATTACACACAACCTTCTTACCTCCTCCACACAATCCCACTAGAATTCTCTTTTTCTTTTACACTTTGTCACCCGCTTGTCATCTTAGGGGCTGAATGCCTTTATAATAATCTCTTTTAGATGAAGAAATCATACCTGTCTCTTCTCTGAACTTTTGAAATTGGATCTTTTAGAGTCTAGTCTACTGTTTGTCGAATCTGCCTCCTCCATCCATTGACTCAGCATCATCTGGAGTTGCTGGCCAGAAATTCAGACTCAGACCTACTGACGAGGTGCCCTGCAGACCTAGAGTCAGAATCTGGCTGTGGTAGCCAGTAACATGCACATTTTTTGGAAGTGCGTATTATTTTGTCATGAGTTACTTTCCTCTTTAACAAGTAATTATCTTTTGGCTGCACTGGGTCTTCACTGCTGTGCACAGGCTTCCTCCAGGTGCAGCAAGCAGGAGCTACTCTAGTTGTGGTGCACGGGCTTCTCATCGCAGTGGCTTCTCTTGCTCCGCTGTGGAGCACAGGCATGCGGGCTTCAGTAGTTGTGGCTCCTGGGCTCTAGAGCACGGGCTCAATAACTGTGGTGCACAGAATTAGTTGCTTCGCGGCATGGGGGATCTTCCCAGGTCAGGGACTGAACCCATGTCTCCAGCATTGGCAGGCGAATTCTTAACCACAGTGCCACCAGAGAAGTCTGCAAAGGCACCTTCATAGCAAGCTCTCCCAGTGAGCTTTGGGCATGCCACTTTGCGACCCCTTGCCCTAGGCTGTATGTAATAGGATACTGCAGCTCTCATTGTTTTCATGGTGCAAATCAGATGGTCTGTTGGACAGCACTGAGTCCAGAGTCTGGTCCTGCCTTCTTAGTGGTGGAGCTCCATTGTAGGAAAGGTAGTCCCTACTGTGCTTCTTGCAAAGCAAAGCTGCCAGCACTTGTCTGAATGCCCAGTCCTCACCACTTTTGATACATCTTAGGATCTTCCAGTTGACTTTTTTGTGGGGCCTACAGTGCCATTGCTCTAAGCACAGCCTTGCAGGTAAGTCTGCAAGCCCCAAACCCAAGCCTTACCTGGCCTTGAATCCTAGCTCTACTGCTTATGAACTGAGTTGCTTTAGGCAAGTTACTTAACCTCTCCGAGTCTCAACTTCCTGATCTGAAAATAGGGATGATAATAATAGTCTTGAGCTCAAAACACTGTTGTATAGATTAAAACAATATACATACATTAAGTGCTTAGAACTAGGTTCTGGAACAAAGTAAATGCTTAGTGTGTTGCTCCTATGATAATTATTATTATCATATTTAACAGTGGCTTCCAGATCTCTGGCAGAACAGAGGGAAAGATGTCCCTTTCCATGCTCTGAACAGCCTGTCCTGAAATGCAGTGACCTGTTAAATTGAACTGTCATTCTCCTCTGCTGAGGTGGGGGCCTTTCTTCTCCTGGATGGAGCAGGTCAGCTCAATGGCCTGGGCTGCTCCAAATGTACTCATTCCCTGGGGCCCCTCAGCCACCTCTGGTCTATGTTGGCATCATTGCATTTTCGTACTTGAACATTTTTCCTGTCTTAAAAAAAAATTTTTTTTTTATACTCTGGGTTCTGCTTCTTCCAACTTTCCAAAGAATCTGGCTCACTATTTCCTTTTCAGCTGCTGTTCTTCAGCTCTGTTCTTAACATTTGCAGACAATAGAATGTGCTGCCTTGTTTTGATTAAATGAGTGGAGAAATTACAGATGTGAGTGGAAAACCTCATGCTGTCAGCCTGCAGAATGCTTTAAATGCCCTTTAAAACATCTGGAGAGTCACTTCAGATCGTTTTCTCCAAAGCATCATGGTGTCAGAATTAAATGAGGAGGGCTTCCTTTGCCTTGAGGATGCTGTCACAGGCATAGAAATGAATTTTTCTCTCTCATCTATTACAATAACTGCACCTTACTTTAAAGCATTGTCTAGGTTCTCTATTCAAATGTCAGAAATTGTGACTCAGAAAGAGTGGCACCTTTTTATTCAAAATGAGATTCGGGCTTTAGAACTTCATCACAGATGACACTCTAATTCTGAATGCTGCCTTATAGCAAACCCCAACTATTCCTGGGGCTTTAAAAGTATTTCTGGGGTTATAGTAGCAGTCTCAGACATTCTGCCATAGTTCCCACTCAGATCATGAAGCCAACTTGTTTTTGAATGATTTCAAAGAAGAAAGCTTAGCTTAGGTTTATAGATCCTCAGGGTCTCAAAGAGTGCCCCCACTGAATGGGGAAGTATCACATACCTTAGGATCTGGGGTCCTCCCATGTCTTTATTGAGGACACAAGATACATAAGATCCATGTCCTTGCATGCTTAGTCACTGAGTCGTGTCTGACTGTTTGCAATCCCATAGACTGTAGCCTGCCAGGCTCCTCTGTCCATGGAATTTCCCAGGCAAGGATACTGGAGTGGGTTGCTATTTCCTCCTCCATCCATGTTCTTGAGAGGATCGTAATCTCAGTGAGTGAAAACATGAAGTAATGAAAGAATAATACAAACCAGGAGACATTCCCTGTGAGCATGTGTGGTGTGCAGAAATGAGAAGTCTTGGAGAAGTTCTCTGGGGTTAGAGAAGTCAGAGAAGCTGCATGGTGGACTCAGACCTTGTGGAATCACTAACACACTCTTCTAGAAAATCTGCCCTGTGGTGGTATATCTGTAAGCAAATTTTTATCAGATGACCATGCAAACACCATCCTAAAGAAGAGGGATCCTAAAATCACCACTTTCTTCTTATAATACTTTGCTGAAATCCTTTTATATCTGAATACTTCTTCATGCATGAAGACACTGCTTCAGTGGGGGCCCTGGCAGTGGTCATGTGGATAACTGTCTCTGGTCACTGCTGGATGCTGCCATGACCCTAGTTTTGGATGTTCATCAGAACTCTCCCATATTTGTGGGACTCACATTCTCTGTAGCAAGGAATTCCTCCCTCTGATATGAGCACACCTCTTGCTTTTCAGCAGTACTGAGTTTTTATGTTTCCCTCCACTACGGCCAAGTTTGTGCCAGCTTACCATATGCAACAATAAAAAGGTGACATGCATTCAAAATAATAATGATAGCAATGGAGAACAATACATTGAATAACATTTTTGAAAAATCCATGTTTTGTAGTGATACTTAAAAAGAGAGAAAGAGAGGAGAATGAAGGGAAAAAAAACCCCTTTTTTATACAGAAGAGTGCTGGCTGATAAATGTAGAGGAGTGATACATTTAAAATTACCATTTTATAGCTCTCTATAATAACTGAATAATGAATGAATGCTGAAACCATTAGGTGAAAGGTTGTTGGCCAATGGATGGTCACATGAACTCAAAGTATCCCATGATGGTTTGCTGAATTATGACAAAGGGAGAAACATGCCCTTACAATGAAGAGGTCTGGCAGTACCTCCATAGCCAAATGGCCAAGGAGTGGCATCGCGTGACATAATGCACCTCCTGGTCTGATGCAGAGAGAGACATTTAACATCTAATCAGGACAGTATAGTTGGAGGAGTCCAGACAACTGGCCTAAGCCCTCAAAGGAATTTGTGTTTTGCAGAGCAGAGGAAGTCAGGAGGGCAGTTCTCAGGGGGTGAGGTTGGGAGGACTAAGGGACATAACAGCAAAAATGCTATGGATAATGTTTGAATTCTGAGTTTTAAAAAAAATCTGTCAAAGACGTTTTCATTTGAACACAGACTGTAAGTTGGATGATGTCATTAAATCCATGTTGATTTTCTTAGGTGTAATGGTGTTGTAGTTCCAGAGAATGTTTCTGTTTAGGGAAATACATGCTGAAGTATTTGGAAGTATCATGTCTATAAACTTCTTTTGGATGGTTTGGCAAAAGGGAAATGTGTTGTATATATTTACATATACAGGACGGCGTGGATGTGGCAAGACGATTATAGTAGGTGAAGCTAGGTAGGGTGTGCAGGGGTGTTCATGGTGCTGCTCTTTCCTTTCGTCAGTGGAAAGACAAATGAAAAGTGATTCTATTTGTCAGTTAAATTTTTCAAAATAAAAAAAAAAGTATTTAAAAAGAGATGATGAGACACGTTTTCATGATGGTGTGAAATAATCGGCTTGCTAAATATGAGCTTTTAAGTGGTGATACAGTGTGGTTGTCACAATGTGACTGAATTGAGTTTGCACGAGGAGGTATGAGTAGTCCCATTGGAAAGTTTGTCGCGGGTCTGTGACTTGGCTTAAACCAGGTGGACTTAGAGCCAGGGCTAATGCCCAGGCTTTTCTACTTGAGGGCCCAACAATCTCCTCACTGCGGCTCATCGCGGGTGCAGCCAGGGATCTTGTCCTCCTTTGCCGGGCCACCCTTCTCTGAAGGGTCTTAGAGAATTGATTGCCATGACCTTTCCTTCTCTGTGAGGAGTTCAGATGTGAATCAAGGTTGACTCCTTTTTTGAGCCTGGTATGACAAGTCATTTAGAATATTGTAAAGGTGGTACAGCCAAATCCTGCTCATTCAGGGTGGGGGGCATTTCAAGGTAGCCTCTTGAGGAGATTTAATGAAAAGCAAATGGCTTTAAAGGGACATAAGAGCATAATGCATAGTTTTAGCATTAGCCCCACTGAGCTTCTCCAGCATCAAGTGAAGTGTTTTGTTTTCATTAAAAGAGCTCACAGTTGGTAAAGATCTGGGTGGGGGGAGGGCAGGAACCCTTCCATAAAAAGCGAAATCTCAACTACAACTAATAATGAGAAGAGAAGGCTTGCCTTCATTATTTTCTAATTAGAGAGTTGAACTTTATAGCTGAGGAAATAAGGTTTTCCTCTTTGAATGTAATACCCTTTTCCAGCGGGGTGCTCCACATGATTCTTCATGTACAGAAAGGCCCATTCAGCTGAGAATAAGTGCCAAGCAAATGACTAATCACTCCCTTCCAGATGAAGGGCCAAGAGTGAGGAGGGAGATGGAGGCACAATCCCTCATGGGCTCCCTGGGTGAGATGGAGCTGCAGTCCTCGTTAACTTCAGAAGTGGGGCAATTAGGCCCTGCTGGTAGGCACTATTCTTCTTAAAATCATAACTAAAATAAGTTAATGGCCCCTAATAAAAACACTGTGCAGCTCCTGTACACTGTACAAGATGCTGAAATGTGACGTATGAGAAGAAATCGTTGGTTTCCCCTTGGGTTTTGTGAGGCGGCCCCATCGTGTGAACTCATAGAGCCCCATGGCTTATCTCAACATTCATTTTCTTATTGGTCTTCTTCCCCATCTTCTGTTCTTCCTCCCATTCTCGTTGCACTCCTCTCCCATGGCTGTGCTTATATCTGGGAGGAGTACTTGCTACTGTTTTCCTGATTACTTTCAGATTTAGGTCAGAATCAAAGGAAGTCTTGGCTATTTGTGATCTTTGAATAAAAGCTCTTCTACTGAGTGGTTTCTTCTTAATACTTTTTTCTTCAGGGTTATTTCTAAGCTGTTAGCCCCTTAACCCTGCATTGAAAATGCTCTGCAATCCAGTGTTTCCTCCACCCCCCCCATTCATCTAAATGTCTTTTCCAACTGCCAATAGATATGCCTCATCCTCTTTTCCTCCTTCCCACTGCCATGCTTTTGCTCATGTTCACTTGGAATGTTCACCCCCTTTTTCTCTGTATATGGTACCACATTAATGGTTAAGACCATGACTCTGGAGCCAAGACTGTCTGAGACTAAAGCTTGACCTGGGGTGAATTACTTAACTTCTCAGTGTCTTGGTTGCCTCATCTAAACATGGGGTGGACAGTCCCTACCTTGTAGGGTTGCAAGATTTAAATGAGTTTTTAAAAAAGTACTTTTAAACAGTGTAGGCATTTAATAGGAGAAGGCAATGGCACCCCACTCCAGTACTCTTGCCTGGAAAATCCCGTGGACGGAGGAGCCTGGTAGGCTGCAGTCCATGGGGTCGCATAGAGTCAGACACGACTGAGCGACTTCACTTTCACTTTTCACTTCCAGGTATTGGATAAGGAAATGGCAACCCACTCCAGTGTTCTTGCCTGGAGAATCCCAGGGACAGGGAAGCCTCGTGGGCTGCTGTCTGTGGGGTCGCACAGAGTTGGACACGACTGAAGTGACTTAGCAGCAGCAGCAGCAGCAGGCACTTAATAAGTGCTATATAAATATTAGCCACTTTTATCATATTTACTCATACAGGTGCCACTGATTCTGCAAGGTCTCACTCAGGTCTGCAGCCTGACTTCTCAGCCTAAGAGAACCTCTCCAAGACTTCTCATTTCTGTGTACCACACACTCACAGTGAATGTCTACTGGCTTGTATTATTCTTTCATGTTTTCTCCCATTGAGATTGTGAGCTTCCCAAAGACATGGGTCTTATATGTCTTTTGTGTCTTCGGTAAAGACATGGAAAGACCCCAAATCCTAAGGCATGCAGTGCTCTGTAAATGCCCTGTTCCTGACAGGGGACATGATGAATGAGTAGTTCCTGATCCATAGGTGATGGTGAGTCAGAAAGGCTTTATGAACAGCTAGAAGAGCTACAGTACCTGAGGGAAGTGGAGGAGTAGAAAGACTCTAGAGAAGTTTTTCTAGGATCTAGACTCCTTTCTGATGTGTAAGAGATGCAAAGTAAGAATTTGAGTTATTTTGAAATTATTTCTGGTTGCTGCTCTGTATTCTTTTGATTGCAACACTCTTGAGTCCAGGCTGTATTGGCCACAGTTTTGTAACATGATAACTGTATGTGTAGAATTATACTTACGCACAGTAAAAGCAAAATGGCTGCCTGGGGAGGCCTTACAAATAGCTGTGAAAGAAGAGAAGTGAAAAGCAAAGGAGAAAAGGAAAGATATAAGCATCTGAACGCAGAGTTCCAAAGAATAGCAAGGAGGGATAAGAAATCCTTCCTCAGCGATCAATGCAAAGAAATAGAGGAAAACAACAGAATGGGAATGACTAGAGATCTCTTCAAGAAAATCAGAGATACCAAAGGAACATTTCATGCAAAGATGGGCTCAAGAAAAGACAGAAATGGTATGGACCTAACAGAAGCAGAAGATATTAAAAAGAGATGGCAAGAATACACAGAAGAACTGTACAAAAAAGATCTTCATGACCCAGATAATCACGATGGTGTGATCACTCACCTAGAGCCAGACATCCTGGAATGTGAAGTCAAGTGGGCCTTAGGAAGCATCACTACAAACAAAGCTAGTGGAGGTGATGGGATTCTAGTTGAGCTATTCCAAATCCTGAAAGATGATGCTGTGAAAGTGCTGCACTCAATATGCCAGCAAATGTGGAAAACTCAGCAGTGGCCACAGGATTGGAAAAGGTCAGTTTTCATTCCAATCCCAAAGAAAGGCAATGCCAAAGAATGCTCAAACTACTGCACAATTGCACTCATCTCACATACTAGTAAAGTAATGCTCAAAATTCTCCAACCCAGGTTTCAGCAATATGTGAACCGTGAACTTCCTGATGTTCAAGCTGGTTTTAGAAAAGGCAGAGGAACCAGAGATCAAATTGCCAACATCCACTGGATCATGGAAAAAGCAAGAGAGTTCCAGAAAAACACCTATTTCTGCTTTATTGACTATGCCAAAGCCTTTGACTGTGTGGATCACAATAAACTGTGGAAAATTCTGAAAGAGATGGGAATACCAGACCACCTGATCTGCCTCTTGAGAAATCTGTATGCAGGTCAGGAAGCAACAGTTAGAACTGGACATGGAACAACAGACTGGTTCCAAATAGGAAAAGGAGTGTGTCAAGACTGTATATTGTCACCCTGTTTATTTAACTTATATGCAGAGTACATCATGAGAAACATTGGACTGGAAGAAACACAAGCTGGAATCAAGATTGCCGGGAGAAATATCAATAACCTCAGATATGCAGATGACACCACCCTTATGGCAGAAAGTGAAGAGGAACTAAAAAGCCTCTTGATGAAAGTGAAAGTGGAGAGTGAAAAAGTTGGCTTAAAGCTCAACATTCAGAAAACGATCATGGCATCCAGTCCAATCACTTCATGGCAAATAGATGGGGAAACAGTGGAAACAGTGTCAGACTTTAGTTTTTTGGGCTCCAAAATCACTGCAGATGATGACTGCAGCCATGAAATTAAAGATGCTTACTCCTTGGAAGGAAAATTATGACCAACCTAGATAGCATATTCAAAAGCAGAGACAGGAGAGGGACAGGGTGGGAAGATTTGGGAGAATGGCATTGAAACATGTATAATATCATATATGAAATGAGTCGCCAGTCCAGGTTCGATGCACAATACTGGATGCTTGGGGCTGGTGCACTGGGACGACCCAGAGGGATGGTATGGGGAGGGAGGAGGGAGGAGGGTTCAGGATGGGGAACACATGTATACCTGTGGCGGATTCATTTCGATATTTGGAAAAACCAATACAATATTGTAAAGTTTAAAAATAAAATAAAATTAAAAAAAAAAAAAACAAAAGCAGAGACATTACTTTGCCAACAAAGGTCCATCTAGTCAAGGCTATGGTTTTTCCTGTGGTCATGTATGGATGTGAGAGTTGGACTGTGAAAAAGGCTGAGCACTGAAGAATTGATGCTTTTGAACTGTGGTGTTGGAGAAGACTCTTGAGAGTCCCTTGGACTGCAAGGAGATCCAACCAGTCCATTCTAAAGGAGATCAGCCCTGGGATTTCTTTGGAAGGAATGATGCTAAAGCTGGAACTCCAGTACTTTGGCCACCTCATGTGAAGAGGTGACTCATTGGAAAAGACTCTGATGCTGGGAGGGATTGGGGGCAAGAGGAGAAGGGGACGACAGGATGAGATGGCTGGATGGCATCACTGACTCGATGGACGTGAGTCTGAGTGAACTCCGGGAGTTGGTGATGGACAGGGAGGCCTGGCGTGCTGCGATTCATGGGGTCACAAAGAGTCAGACATGACTGAGCAACTGATCTGATCTGATCTGACAGTAAAATTACTAATCAAATGCAGTGCACCATTGATAGCAATTTCTAGAATCCATTGTATAAAAGACAATCCTCTGAGATGGTCTCTTCTCTTGTTTCACAACTAGCTCCTCATCTCTGCATCATCAGCACATGCTCTCTCTTTCTTTAAGGACATTTAAGGTCATTGATTGTCTTATCATGATCCTGCCATGGAATGTAACCGAAGCAGAATGAGTGAGAAGATGTGGATGTGGGAGCAGAATTGAACACGGGTCACCGGGCTTTGGAGATAAATGAGACATGGTGTCCAGGATTCTGCCTCTGAATGGTGGAGCCAAGGAAGGTGGTTCATGTGAAGAGGGCAGGGATCTAACGGGAAGGAAGTCAGGCAGGTGTACAGTGAAGAGAATAAGTTGGGTTATCTTAGCTCGAACTTTAATGTGATGTGAATCACTTCGAATCTATTAAAATGCAGATTCTGAGTCGGTGCGTCTGGGATGAGCCTGAGAATCTGCGTTTCTTACCAGCTCTCAGAAGACACTATAGATGCTTGTCCATGGACCATATATTTAGTAGTGAGGCCTTACGAAAGAGCATGGAAGGGATTGGCTTGTGTGCCTGGTACCCTGATGAGTGACTGCCAGATGAGAAGACATTATTTTCAAGTATGAAAGGATGTAGGGAATGGGCATAGTTGGTGTTCCTTCAGAAACAAAGTAAGCAGGTTCCAAGGAGAAGGTGAAAAATAACTGAGAGAGAGAGAGAGAGAGAAGGAGCAGGGTCCTTTGATCAGCTACTCTACCTACTTGAAGAATATCCTTCCAACCTCTTCTCAGTTGAAACTTGAAATTTTTGTGCTCTCTTGTTACCAGGGCAGTCACTGCTCTCCAGGCTGTCTGTTTTTAGCTTCAAAGCAGTCCATCGATGTAGTGAACAATTTCATCAGCTGGAAATTCGGTCACTGTAAATCCTCAGGGCCCATTTGATTAATTTTGAACTTAATGGGTTGGTTGGCTGTCACAGGAACAGATGACCTAGCTGCCATCCCACATGACTCCTCTCACCCTTGGCATTTTAGGTCAGAAAGAATGTCAGCAGTGAGTTAGGAACGTGATGAAAGATAAGAAAGAGCCCACCTCAAGCTAGAAGTGGGAATAGTAGGAGCTGCATGGCAGGGCCTGAATTTGCGCATTTACTTACAGCGTTATGGATTCGTTATTCATCCCTTGAAAAGCATTTCTTGGTATGGTGGTTATGTGTAAGTTATCACAAATTTCCCTTGAGGAATGAAATGAGAAATATTTACTTTCTAAATTTCAGCTGCAAATAGGAAACTCTTATGCATAGCAATCAGCCTGGTACTTACAGAATGAAATTAAATTCAGAGGAGAAGATCTTCGTAACATCTGGAAGCTTGTGGATGCCTGTATTACAGATGCTTCTGTGATTTGGGGCAGGATGGGAATGTGGGCAGAGTGAGTATAGGGGATTGTTACTAAGGAATAAAGATAAAAACAGTAGAAAGACACTATGCAGATAACTCTTTTCACTAAAATGTGGAGTTTGGCTCTCTCAGTAACACTTCTGGCTGTTGAGGATCAGAATTAAAAGCCCCTAACACTATGGGGGAAGTTGCTCCTTTTAGAGATCTAAGGGATGGGGCCAAACTCTTCTGTCTTTCTCATTTGCATTTGTATTTCCAGCTTGTCTTTTTCCTATTGCATCAATTGCAGTTTCCTATTGTATTGCGTTCCATTTCCTTTTGCTAATTAGTGTATTCTGTGTTCTTAATGATTCTAGAAAGCATCTCTCACTTTAGAACAGGTTTTAACTCAAACACTTCAGGAAGATTAATCTCCATGTGAGAAATCATATCCTCATTATTAAAAATCTCCCTTTATTTAGCTACCTTACAATTCAGGGAGTTCTTCCCTGTATTTCACTGATCATGGAACATTCTTTTGGTTTTGGAGCTACTCAAGGCTCTTCCTCTTTTCCTCCCACCTTTTACTTAGCCTTCAAAGAGGAGTGAGACTTCAGTGATAGGTTAGATTGAAGGATATTTTATTACACAAGAATGGGACTCCTTGAGAGGAGTCCAGCGTCTGGATCTTCCCAGCCGAGTTTTAAATTCACCAGTCATGGATTGTGGACAGCTGAACTGAACTGCCCAGCACTCTGGTGATGAAGAAAGGAGTCCAGGTTTCTCTTTTGGCTCTCTCTGGTTCTCCTCCCTACCTGTTACCCCAGATCACATGGAATCCTTGTCCTCTCTGTGACTGGTGAAGGCAGTGTGGGCTTGGACTGCAGTGTGTACTGGGTTGGGGGAATATTGTATTTTAGGGGTGAAGATGCTGTTTAATAAAAGCAGTGATTCTTAGATAACAAGGGGCTGCAGTGGTCAAATTTGGTTTGGGGATTTTCTTATGTTTTTCCAATGTATTTGATACTGCAGATGCTTATGCATCCTGTAGATCCCTTGGAGGTCTGGAAAAGCAGTACACTTGAGTTAGGAATTGTCATCCAGAGTTAGAGCAGCCAAAGGGGCTATGCTCGTGGCCCAGGGCAGGGCTGCTAGAGGTGGTGGACTTTGCTTCCTCTGGGGATTTTATGAAATTTAATTCATCAGGAGGAAGAGAGAATGGACATCTATATCAGAGGGTTAAATGTTCATTTTTTTGTCTGTGAATAAATGATTACTTGATATGTGAAAAGATCCAGGGTGACTAGTTTATAGATTTGTATCCCGTTACAGGGATTCTTGTTTTGCTGGCAAGGTGATGAATCTGCTAGGCTACAGTGGTAGTCAACTTGTAATGCTAACTAGTGGGCTTAATAAGGTTTAATGGGAAATAGAAAATAATGGTTTGGTTTCTATGGCACAAGGCCTACTCAAGGCAATACTTTAAAATTCGCTGAGTGAATGAATGAACACATGAGGGAAATGAGGTCAGGAATTTTTAACCATGGATGGGGGTCAAATCAGAACTGCCTCTCCACTTTCACCTGTGCCCTGTCTATATCACCACCTCACCTTAGAGAGTCCGACTTACCCTTTTTAAAGTGTCCTGACCTCCCTGCCCTATGCCCACCATCACTTTGAAAATCATTGCAAGGGGGTGATATCCTTCTTGGAGGTTTGGGACAAAGAAAACGTCGGGAACCACTTACATGTATTCAAAAGCACCCAGCATAGTGGTTAATAGGAAGTGCTGATTAGCTTTTAATCAGAAAGCTGAAGACAGACATGCAAATAATGCTAAGTATGTGGTTTAAAAATTCTTCCCAACCTTTTAACTGTTTAAGTTTTCATCAGATGCCCACATCCCCTGCCCCTATTGCTTAAAAAGGAAAATTCCTCACAGGTATTTTAACCGAGGGAGATTTGTAAACGCTCCAGCCTCAATGTGCACCAGGTTTTTAGTGTTCTGGATCAGTCTGTAAAGAGAAATGGAAAAACAGGCAGCAGTTTAATAGATGTGCTTTATTTGGACTGCACAAGGCCGTGGTCACCAGAGGGTGCTGGCTGAAAATGGCACCAAGAAAATCAAGTGACTTTCTTGTGCTTGAGGGGTGCTCCCGAGACCCTCGGGGTAGAAACGGGACGATGAGAGCCCGCCGGCTACTGCCAGGAGTTCTGCTTTCAACATCTTGCTGAGATAAGTGTAAGCATTATAGCTGGGAGTCTGTTCCATTCTGCCTGCTCTCCTTCCTGCCCCCGAGTAATAACCAACATCCAGGGCTCCTGGCCAGCTAGATCCTGCCCAACCATGGAGCCAGCACACTGGGGGTGACGGGCAATTTCACTCTCAAGAGAAATGAATGAATTGGCTGTTTGCTCTTGGAGACAAACTGGTCATCTTCGTAGTGGCTGGCAGTCACACTGACCGGTTATTCAGATGGGCACTCAGCCTTTGGAATAGCCCAGGGCTGATGCTAGGGGCTTGCATTTGGGGGTTATTACATCCATTCTATAGATAACTGGTTGTGTGATGATGCCAGGCCTTCTAACGTCCCTGACCTAGTGCTCCCTACTGTAAAATTAGAATAATAATAGCACTTCCTCTGCCTCACAGGTTGGTAGGGAGTAACATAGCAGGTAGAGATAATGCACAAGGCAGGGCTTGGCAAAATGGAAAAGCACAGCACTGCAGTGGTATTAATGCCTTTCCTCCTAGTTCCCCAGTGACTTTGAAAAGCAGCTACATTTACTGTCTACTATGGATTCAATAAAAGGTCAGTAAATGTCTCTGGCTTTTTAAACCCAGGCAACAGCCACGGAAGGAAATGATAATTCCTCTTGTTCTGTAGAGAAAATCTAGAGTATTGGTTAGGTGGATGGACTCCGGTGTCAGCTTGGTTTAACAGGCTGGTGTTACTAGTCGTATGACCTTGGATGCATCACCTGAAGCCTGACTTCCTCATAGAGTGGGTTTTGAACGGTGAATGTGCGCGTCTGGTTCACAGTGAGCCTTCCAGTGTTGACAACAGTGGATGAAATCAGGACGCTGAATGACTGGTCTCTAATCACAGAACTGAGAAGTAGCAGAGCTTGGAGGTGAACACAGCTTTTCCAAATCCAAGTCTAGCGTGTATTCCACCTTACTATAGTTTCCCATCATGGTGTCGATTTCTGTCCTTTACATCCCTTTGATTCTTTAGAGGTGAGGGACTTTTTGTTGAAATTAACTTTACAACAACTAAGTCAAGCAGTCTTGGGCCATATAAGACATTAGGTGGGTAGGATGGAAAGAACTTCTGTTTCTTAAGACTCTTTTGGAATCTGACCACTCATCCATCCATTCATTGAACAAACATTTATTGAATACCTCCATGTACCAGGCACTGTTCTAGGTGCTGGAGATCCAGCTGTAAACAAGGCAAAGAGAGCTGTGGGGAGCTGACATTCTAGTCTCAGGGCCTTCCTTTCCTTAGAGCACTTTATTTTTCTTTCTGTATTAATAAATTGATACTTTATCTATCTATAAATTGATAATTTATCTTTACATCTATATAAAGATAGATATCTTTATCTATTAAATAAAACTGCTTTACATCATGAGCAGTTTTATTTATCTCAAGCTGCTGTGGTTCAACATTGCTTGGGAAGTCTGTTAAAATGGATGCTTGGGGCTAGTGCACTGGGACGACCCAAAGGGATGGTATGGGGAGGGAGGAGGGAGGAGGGTTCAGGATGGGGAACACATGTATACCTGTGGCGGATTCATTTTGATATTTGGCAAAACTAATACAATTATGTAAAGTTTAAAAATAAAATAAAATTAAAAAAAAAAAAAAAAAAAAAAAACTACAGATTTTCAGATTTCCAGGTCCAGGTAGGACTGGTAATGGAAATGATGTAACAGAAATGACCTTCCCCTACCCCACTCCCACCATGAAATTCTACTTCCCAGCGAAGTCCAGACTATACCTTTTGCACTTAAATACCTGTTATTTTGGATTTCCCTCTGTTTGGTGAATTAGTCTTACTTCCCTGGTTACACTGTCATCTCTTGGGGGAGATGTAAATTTTACCTCCTCTGTATTCCAGGATCATTTGACCCTTAGTTGGACATGTGTACCCACATACTTATTAATTCATTATCCTCTCTAGATGATTGCTAATTGGACCATTCATAGGGGGGCCTTGTGGTACAGTGGAAAATACACAAGCTTTGAAGACATGGGCTGGGGTTGAATTCCAGCCCTGGCATTGTCGAAGGTGCCACTTTGGTCAAGTTACCGACCCTTCTGAGCCTCCATTCCTTCCTGTGAACAAAAGGGATAATTACCCCACTTTGCAGGGCAGCTGCAAGGATTAAATGACACAACCTAGAGGAAATAAAGGCTGAGAACGAGTGCTCAAAATATATTTGTTGCTAATATCTTTTCTGCTTCCTTAACTTTGGAAACTCCTCTGCTGATGCAGCTTGTAGAAGTTCAGATTTGGGTCAAACTGGGCAGCAGTAAGAAGCCTGGTTTAGGAGTCACATGACCTGATTTCTAGTCTTATTAACTCTGGCGCTAACTTGCTGTGTGACATCTGAAAATTGAATCAAGCTAGTCTTCTCCCATTCCCCCTTTTTTGTAAATTGGAAGAAAATGATAATTTGGAAAGGATTATTATTAAGAATCAGTTCAAAAACGTCACAACAACAAATCCAACATACACGTGTCAAACACTTTTACATGGTAGGTTTCTAAGAACCATTTACTAAATAAGTGAATATGCCCAAATAGTCCCCAGTGAACTAATTCATGATCTCTAAGTGAAAGTGAAAGTGAAGTTGCTCAGTCGTGTCCGACTCTTTGCGACCCCGTGGACTATAGCCCGCCAGGCTCCTTTGTCCATGGGATTCTCCAGGCAAGAATATTAGAGTGGGTTGCCATTTCCTTCTCCAGGGGATCTTCCCAACCCAGGGATTGAACCCGGGTCTCCTGAATTGCAGGCAGACACTTTATCCTCTGAGCCACCAGGGAAGACTCTAAGCTCCTTTCTAAATATTCCACCACCTCAAGGACTCCATACCCTTCCTTCCAAGGTAAGAGCTACTTGGCAGGACTCCACAATGTCAATTTTAATTTCCAACTTTGTGTTGTGATGTTTCAGAATTTATACAGCTCCCAGGGAGAAGCAGTTGTCACCATGGCAACCTGCAGGACACTGCAGTGACAGAAATTGGTGCCTGCCCAGACCTAGTAATTGCTGCAGTCTTTTCCTCTTGGATTCCTAGCTATGGATGCTTGAATACAAATACTGAGTGGGCTCCAGCCAGCGAGGGTAATAGTGTACAGCAATAAACTATCTGTTAGCTGATGCTTACATTTCAGACAAATTGAGGAGGTTGTCAAAGGCATTAGCTTCTATCTTTTCCAGGGAATCACTCTGAGAGATTTCACTAGGGGAGAGAGAGAAAAAAAAAAAAAAAGGAAAAAGAAGCATGAAATAAATGATTGTTTCTGCATGATAATAAGTTGTATGCATGACCCAACAATGGGTGGGGGGGTGTGTCCTTTTAAAAAAGAATAGGGATGCCTTAAGTTGTCCTCACATCATAACGTGCTCACACCTCCCTCTAGGAGCCCGAATGGGCACCTACAACCCAGATGCAGTTGAAATGCAAGTTTCAGTATTTCCCGTTAATGTGACCATTTTGCTTATTTATCTGTGGACTCAGAGTTACAGATTGTTGGAAGTAGACATGTCCTCTGGGGAAATCCAGTTGGATTCCCTTGTTTTATAGCTTTGGGCATTAAAATTCTGAGAGGAGAGGCAAATAGTGCTTATAAGAAGATTCGGGATCAGGATCAAAATGTCTGGGTTCCCAACTCCATCACTCTAGTGAGGTTTTAATTTGGGTTAGGATTCCTGGTTTCTTGACTCTTTACCCCTCTCCCAAATCCTCTTCTGAGGCAGCTGCAGAGTGGTCAACTCCTGAATGAAGTGTCCTTATTGGGTTGTGACTGTCTATTTGTATTTGACCATTTTCCTCACTTTGTTAGCAAACTAAGGACAGAGACTATGTCCCAGTCACTCCTGAATCCCTAGTGGCTTCGTATAGTCTGGCATTTAGGGTATCAATGAATGAGTAGATATGTGAATGAATTAATTTTTTTAAAAAAGAAACACAAAAGTAAAGGAACCAACTTTGCCATATATCACCCCCAAGCATGTGGGTAATGTTAATGTTACCCTAAAATCCCCATATAAGCTATCATTTGCTGCCAGCTGAGAAAAGAGTCTCAAATTCTAAGGTTAACATTCACTGAAGGTTTCAGACTTGATGAGCTTTAGCCCACAGGAAGGCTGAGTCTAAGGCAGTTAAGATCTTTTATGAAAACACAGTAGTGGATAGTTCTAGGCTGATTCATCTTATTCCTACCTAATAGTTTTGCTTATTTAACTGTGGCTGCTTTTCTCACTAGGAGGTCTTAATGCATTCAAAGTTTTCAAAACTCAACATTTAAAATTCTTGAGAGCAGAAGAGTAAAGGTTAGCCTCAGGCAAACTGACATTTCTGTAACCTGCAATGAATTTCCTATAATACGCACTAATTCTTAACAAATTATTTTTAATGTTCCTATGGACGTGAGTCTCAGTGAACTCCGGGAGTTGGTGATGGACAGGGAGGCCTGGCATGCTGCGATTCATGGGGTCACAAAGAGTCGGACACGACTGAGCGACTGATCTGATCTGATCTGATTGCTTGCTAATACCCTAAGAGCAGTCAGAGATTCCCCCGCAGAACCAGGACTGATGATGTAGCATCTTCAGAGATGCAGATCTGTTTTCAAAGCCCTGAAAATTGTTAAGATGCTCTCTGGAAGCATCTAAATGGCCTCTGAGGTCCTGTGACTCAGACTGACATTAAGGAGGATGCTGGAATACTGGACTCCATACTCCCTTTCCATATATGGGCTTTTGTGTCCTAGAAGCTGACCCACGAACATAGGATTGAAGTTATACATTGCACTGAGAGCACATTGCATTGTCAGGCTGCTTTACACTTTTGATAAACGCCTTTTATCAATATAGATACAAATACTGTATTTGTTATATACTTATTATTTAGATACAAAGATAGTCTTCTGATGCACAATAAACTTTCAACACATTTTCTTCTATGCGGGTGTTATCTAAAAATGTGACATGAGGGAACAGCCGCTCTAGCAGAGGGAGTTTTTTATGATTGGAATCTTTTTTTTTTTTTTATTGGAGTAGTTTATCATCACCTATCAAAATGCATTCAGTTTGTTGAGACAAGGTTAATTATCTGAATTTTAATGACTCTTGAAAATCATCCCTTTTCTTCAAAGGTCCCTGGATATTATTTGTATTTTAAAGATAAAAATACTAGGGTTTCCTAAACACAGTTTCTCTCCTAGAAAAATTACCACTTTTCAACTATGTGTTCTCTGAGAAAAAATTTTATTTCAATTATGAATGTCTTTTGATATGCAGTATCTTACTTACATTTTTATGACCTCATTAAGTCCTCTGAAAGCTTGAGATGGGATTACTTTGATAGGGAGATAGGTGAGTGATCTAGAAAAGAAAAAAGGAAAGCCAAGAGTTTAAGATTTAAGATTCGGTGCCTTGTAAGTTCATGAATGAAATGTGTGTGTATGTGTGTGATCGCAGAGTTCCCAATAGCTAGATTCAGGTCGAAAATTCTAACTTCTATCAATAAAGAAATGTGCCATGACTAATTCTTGGTCTTTATCAAAAAGTGTGTAATTTCGTGGTTAAGATAGTGAACCTTGGGATCAGATGCACCCAGAGTCAAATCTCCACTCTTCTACTACCTGGCTACAAGACCCTAAGCATACTATTTAGATCCTCTATTTCAGGTCCTTTGTCTATAAAATTGAAATAATAATTCCTATTTCACAGGGTCATTGTGAAAATTAATCAAGATAACCTGTATAAAGAATCGGGCTTGGTACCAAGTAAGCAGTTAACACATAGTTTTAGAGTGGACATATAGGCTTGTTGGGAGGATAGAAAAGAAGCTGTCTTGGGTAGAGTGGAGAAATGGATGGTGAAAATACAATTGAAAACCAGGCAGGTAGGAGAAGGGAAGATTCACTAACAGCATGCTCCTATTTCACTCTATACCATCTTCCCCAGGCAGCCCATTTTAATACTATCTCAACCAGACCACTTTGCTCCTATGGTTAATCAAATACCATTTTGATTTAATGCCATTTAATCTCATGCCATTTGAGGGAAACATCTAAAGAGACTCCTTCAGGCTCTTACTTATATCCAGAAGAACAATCTGAGTGTTCTTGAATTGAGATCAAAGTTACGCATTACAAAAAGTTGAGAAAAGAGTGACCACTCAGCGAGAGCAGAACCAGAATAGGACAACGTACGAGTGATAAAGGAGCCTGGGTTAAGATAACTCAGGAGAAAGCATCTGCAAGGCAGAGATGAAGGTTAACAGGAATTTATCAAGCATCTACACTGATTGAAGGATTTGGCCCAGGGACTGGAAGAGAGGCGGGGAGTGGACCAGGCATTTCAGGAGGGAAGTGAGTATTGAGAGTACGGAGAACAGAAGTGGAGATGCTGCCTTGCTTTTCTGTGTATGCAGCAGAGCCTGGCTTACCTGCTGGGAGAGCGCACCTCCTCCATGACGAGCAGGTAAGAATCAGTGAGATGTCTTACAGTTCCAGAAAGGACTTGCTCCTGGGACTTGTAACATGCTGTATAAACTATGCACACCCACTTCTAACCTTATTTTATCCACTTAACAATGGTGTGAGGCAGGTATTTCCCTTCAATAGCCGAAGAAACTTGATCCGAAGAAATTCAGTAACCTGGACCAGGTGACACGACCAAGCTGACAGAGTCCAAATGTTCTTTCCACTGTGCAATATGGGCTGAAGTATATGGCTCCTAACCCACACACTCTCTCTTCTTTTTTCCCAACTTTATTGAGGGATAATTGACAAATATAATTGTATATATTTAAAGGGTACAACATGATAATTAGACATATGCAAATTAGATATATACATACATTGTGGAATGACTACCACTATCAAGATAATGAACACATCCTGTCACCTCAACAGATCGGTCACATCTCAGTTAACATGTATGTGTGAGTGTGTGTGTGTGGTAAGAGTATTCAGCTCAGCAACTTTTCAAATACACAATAGTCACCTATTCTTTTTTTTTTATTAATTTAATTGGAGGCTAATTACTTTACAATATTGTGGTGGTCTTTGCCATACATTGACATGAATCCACCACGGGTGTACATGTGTTCCCCATCCTGAAACCCCCTCCCACCTCCCTCCCCATCCCATCCCTCAGGGTCATCCCAGTGCACCAGCCCTGAGCACTCTGTCTCATGCATCGAACCTGGACTGGTGATCTGTTTCACATATGATAATATACATGTTTCAATGTTATTTTCTCACATCATCCCACCCTCACCTTCTCCCACAGAGTCCAAAAGACTGTTCTTTACATCTGTGTCTCTTTTGAATAGCCACCTATTCTTAACTATAGCCGCCTTGCGGTACATTAGATCCTCAGAACCTATTCTTCTTATAACTGAACGTTTGTACCCTTTGACTTGTATCTTCATTTTCCCTTGCCTGTGGTCACTGGTGACCACCATTTCTATTCTCTGTTTCTATGAAATTGTTTTTTTCCCCCCTAGATTTCAGAGAGAAATAATACCATGTAGCATTTGTCTTTCTCTAGCTTATTTCACTTAGCATCATGCTTTCCAGTTTCATCCATGTTGCTGCAAATGGCAAACTTCCTTCTTGTTATGTCTGAAAAATATTCTGTTGTGTATATATATGCACACACAAGGTATATATATATACACACACCATATTTTCTCTGTCCATTCATCTGTCAAATAACTTTAGGTTGTTCCTATATCTTGGCTATTATGAATAATGCTGCCAGGAATATGGGATGCAGATGTCTCCAAGAGTAGTGATTTCACTTCCTTCGGATGTATGCCAGGTCACTCACTCTTTCTCACTGAGCACAGTGAAAGGACAGGCACTGGACCCTCGCTTCTCTTGAGAAGAAGCATGTTACACTCTTGCTATTCCTCCTGCAAAGCAGCTTACCAGTAATTCCTCTCTAGGAGCTAATGCAAAGAAATTTCATTGCAGAAAAACACTTGCACTCAACAATCTCTTAGAGGTGTTACAACCTAGAACAAGTAATCCAAACTTGGTCCTCTAATTTTATTCCTGAAGACAGCCCCACCAAGCATATCCTTCAGTACCCAAACTTATTTGACAGAACATCTGAGAAGAACAGGGACAGGACAGGGAGAAATCTTCTTATGATGGCATGTTTGCTTCCTATATTTCTTCTGGAATCATGTCTGCTTGGCTTACTGATTAAAAACACAGTTTTATTGCTCTCTGCACTGCCAAGTCAATAAATTTCCAGAGGAGAAAGCTGTATTCTACTGTACCCCATGCAACATCAATAAAACTGACAGCCAAATTCTGATTCCAGAATCTTTATTGCTGGGGATAATGCAGTGCAGAACATATTTTGGAGAGTGTTTACATAAAAGCTTCAACTGAACCCTTCAGAGCTGTTTATTCATGCAAATGCAGCTCAGAAGCTGAAGCCTCTTAGCAGGCAGCCTTCTCCTCCAAAAGGGAGCACGTGTGGCTCCCAGGAGAGCAGTTTGGCTCAGAGCTGACCCAGGGAGGACACCTGAGTGTTTGACTGATGGAGGGATGAGGGGTAAGGAGCAAGGGTTGGAGAGAAGTGAGAGAAGCTGTAGATCATCACTGGCTGCTCCCAGTGACTGTGCAACAGCCCTGGTGCAAGATGAAATTTTGTAGAGTTGATGTTGATGCTGCAGAGCAGGAAAGGCTAGTGATGAGAGTGAAAACAGAGTGCCGTCCATAAAAGAGACACCGAGTGAACAGCAGGTAGCTTTATGGATGTGGCTGGCCCCAGAAAAGAGGCCCGGGGGTCAGAGGATGGAGGGAGAGATGGGGTGAGACAGGTGCACCAAGCTTTTCACAACAGAAGTATTGGCATGAAGTGATATGGGGAAGGTGGGCCTATGAATCCTGAACTGTTTCCTCCACAGACACATTTTTATTTTAGTGACGTCATGTATTCCTTCCTGATTCATTTTCCAAGGGCAGCAGTTCCGAAGCATAAACGTGTCTGTATCCTGTATTTAAATGTTTGTTCATGTGGCCCATGATTTGTTAATAACCATCTCAATGTACTCCCTTTGGAGGCGATCCTTTTCCTGTTTGATGCTTCTGTGATTCTACCCATGAAGCCAGAAGCTCTTAGCAACGTGGACAATTGTCCCAATAACCCTGCGGTTCTACTCCTGTATACATCCCAGAGAAGTTCTCACACTGATACTTAAGGAAACCTTCACAAAGATTTTCTTGAGGGAATGGTGAAATGTGCACACTTACCTAAGGGGTCGGCAGGTAGGAGCAAGTGTGTAAAGGTACACGGAGCAGTGTGTGTGTATCTTAGAATCATGGTGTTAAGAGAAATGCCTTCATGTTGATGCATGGCAAAACCAGTACAATATTGTAAAGTAATTAGCCTCTAATTAAAAGAAATAAATTTAAATTAAAAAAAATAAAAAAGAGAAATGCCTAAGAAATTAATGACATATATGCACAATACTACTTGCAGAATTAAAATACAGGCACACCAGACATTAGAAAACATATGAACATACGTCAGGATGGTTGCCTATGGTGCACCTTAGTACCTGAAACTATGCTCCCCCTGCACTGGTACTTATTTTGGCCTTGATTTCTTATCCTGTACCCTGCCTGGTCTCCCCAAAGTCCATCCAGAAGGAAAGCCTCTGACCTTCCTTTCTGCCAATCGCCAGATCTTGAGCCCTGTATTTCTGCCTCTCAGAAGACACTGCTGACCTGGATAGGTTTCTAGGTACTATCTGGTTCAGCTCAGTTCAGTCACTCAGTTGTGTCTGACTCTGCAACCCCATGGACTGTAGCATGCCAGGCTTCCCTGTCCATCACCAACTCCCAGAGCTTGCTCAAATTCATGTCCATCGAGTTGGTGATGCCATCCAGCCATCTCATCCTCTGCTATCTGATTAGGATCAATATAATATCTCTCACTGCTGGGTTCTCACTTGCAAACTGGGTCCCATGGCGTAGATGCTGACCCTTTGCTAGGGCCACCCAGTGCAGCTGGGTTAATTCCTCTAGTGGATGCTGTGGTAGGCTGCCACAGTCTTCTTTTAGGACTGAGGTGCATTTTGGGAAGCGATAAAGAATCTACCTGCAATGCAGGAGACATGGAGACATGGGTTCTATCCCTGGGTCAGGAAGACCCCTTGGAGAAGGAAATGGTGATCCACTCCTGTATTCTTGCCTGGAAAATCCCATGGACAGAGGAGCCTGGCGGACTTCAGTCCATGGGGTTGCAAAAGAGTTGGACATGACTGAGTGGCTGAGCACAGCAGCCATTCCCCCAGATATTGGGAGAGTCGGCAACTGAAGTTCTTGGCTGAGTTGCCCTTCTGGAATTCCTGTCAGCCTTAGATTGCCACTTCACTCAATATTAGGCCTTCTTTCCTGGGTATCCAGTGACTGGTCATGCCTACACTTAGTTGTGCCTGACTCTTTGCAACCCCATGGACTATATAGCCTGGCAGGCCTCTCTGTCCATGGGATTTTTCAGGCAAGAATACTGGAGTGGGTGCCATTTCCTCCTCCAGGGGGTCTTCCTGACCCAGGGATCAAACCGGCATCTCCTGCATTTGTAGGCAGAATCTTTACCTGCTGAGCCATCGGGGAAGCCTGGATGCATAGACTAAAGGTCCAGCCCATTTGTCTTGCCTAATGTGGAACTGCTCATGAAAGCCATCCTGCTTTCAGACCTCCTTTACATCAACTCTTTCACCTGGGCCCCGACTCAATGCCCTTCCTAGCCAGCCCCAGTTGTCAAGGCACCAGCTCACCTTCTGTCAGAGCCCAACAACAGATAACAAATAGCATTCAGATGAACCTAGTCCCCTTGAAGAAGATTATCAGGTCCTCCTTAATTGTTCCTAATGTCTCTTTGAGGGATCAAGGGTGGGGCTTGGGCCCCTCTTATTTTTTTTTTCTTCTGAGTTTAATAATACAGATGACCTTGGAAGAAGCCAGTTTGTCCAGCTCACTGGTTTGTTAATGAACGTTCAACATAATGTTAGCAGGAGAGTTTCAGAATCAGGAGTTTCTTTGTCCCCCTTTAAAGAAGCCCAAGATTTAGAAATCCTTGCTTATAAAAACCTGTCCATTGGGAGACATTTGTGTTATTAAAGAGTTCTTTGTTCTACAGGAGGATCTGATGAAAGGCTCCTTTAAATAGCAAACTCCCTAGGTGAATGAAAAACATGGTTTAACTGACACACTCTCCTTTTAAAGATAGGTATTGCCTCAAACCAATTACAACTGTAGGTTCCCCCACTTCCCCCTGCATTTTAGGAGCTTGGAGTGCACAGATGCTTTCCAGGGTAGGACCACCTGCTGAAGCCCACAGGCTGAGCAGGACCAGAGGAAGACAAAAGCCAGGGAAGAAATCCCATGCTAATCTGGAGTCCTCAAAGCCTGGATGGGGTCTTGTTCACCTTGCTGGAGCCTTTACCTCTTCTGCTCAGAATGGCAGAAATGAAATGTTTTCATTCATTTCCCTCTAATTGTTTAGAAAAGCCATCTGTATTACCAATTTAAGAAAGCTACAAACATCCAGCCATTTTGCATAGCTACACACCCTGAATTTTAAAACACTGAAAAATCAGAGGAAGAGAAAAAGACATAAACCCGGGATGGTCAAAGATATGTTTGCAAATGAACTCAGAAATGGGAGCATTAAACACTGAATTGTTCAACTTTAAAAGAATGTTAATGTTTTTGTATTTATTACATAAGACCTTGTTCTACATCGAACAGAGACTTGAGAATTCCTGCGTTCTTTTCAAAGTCAGTCATTATAATAAACTTGCTTTCATCTTGGAATGAAATAAAAGTGGCTTTCCCCTTCACAAATGATTTTAAACCATTATGCTTTCAAATGCATTAATGTATTTGGTAACTTCATTACTGAGTATGTCTTCTTTTATTGGCCTCTTGTCTTTAGCATTTACCTGGAGGAAACCGAGATGTCAATGTTAACTGAAATATGAAGTCAGTATAGATGGGCATCCAATATGTTAAAGTTTTACATCAGAGAATTTGGGAATACACTTTTAAGCACTTCCTGCATTAGATTCAGTGAATCACAATAAAAAGGATTGCTTGCAAGTGGTTTGGTCCAACCCCTCACTTTAGATGAAGAGTCTTAAGTGGGGAAAAGTGAAATGACTTCCCCGAAACGGCAGGGCAGTTCAGCAGCAGACCGGGACTAGAACATGGGTTACTCTGTTCCTGGCCCAGTGCTATGTCCTACGTTAGTCAAATCACAGCAATCCTGTTCCTTAGGGGTGTGTTGATACACCCCACTACACAGTCCTCTGGTTCTTCTGCAAAAACCTTGCTTCTGTTAGAGCCACCAGCTTCTTGAGGGTATGTGCTCACAGTCTTTAACTTCAAAGTGTGAGTCACTCAGTCATGTCCGACTCTTGGTGACCCCATGGACTGTAGCCCACTAGACGCCTCTGTCCATGGAATTCTCTAGGCAAGAATACTGGAGTGGATAGCCATTCTCTTCTCCAGGGGATTGTCCCAACCCAGGGATCAAACCTGGGTCTCCTGCACTGCAGGCAGATTCTTTACCATCTGAGCCACCAGGGAAGTCCCCTAACTTCCTGTTTTCCCATGAAGCTTTTAGAGCCTACCAGAGTGCTCTTTCTTCCTCTCCCCTGTCTTCCTCAGCACTAATGGCTACATTAAAAATAGTTTCTCTTTTTCTGCACTGTTTTTTGAGAATTCACCAGGTGTTTTGTATGAGCGTTTCCTCTGTTCACCATTGAACTCCTAGTGTCACAGCCCCTTTCTTCTTTCCCCACTGTCGTTCTCCTTGGCCATTCTTCCCCTTGGCTGCTCCGTAGTCCACATATTGGTTTCTCTTCACGCCATCCTGAGTTTCCTCTGCCTAGTAGGGCCTTTCCTGGTAACTCCCACCACGTCACTCTAATGCTCAGATTCTTCTGTCCCTCCTCTTGACCTGTCTACTTTTCTACAAATGTCTCAGCCTTGCATTCGAGGCCCCTGAAACAAAAGCTTAAACTTCCTTTGCCAGGCCTATCAGCCACACTTCCCCTCATATAACCAATACACCAAACTGGCACTGTCCAAAAATGCAGCCGCCAGCCACATACGGGTATTGAGCACTTGAAATACATCCAGGCCAAACAGAGATACACTGTAAGTTTCAAATACACACCAGATGTCAAAGACTTGGCAAAGCAAAATAAAGCACCTCATTAATAATTTTTATATCGATTGACGTTGAGATGTATGTGGCTGAACCCCCTTGACTCTGTTTTTCTCAGCTTTCTCTTAGGCCCACAGTCTTACCCCTCTCCTTTCTGCATGGCTGACCTTTAGTGCACTCAGAAGGAATGCACCCAAATTGGATGAGTTTCCTGTCACCTTTTACCCTTGTCTTCATCCAAAATGAAAACTGGAAGAATGCCTCCTGCTGATGCAGATGATTAATGGTCATGAAACCCCCAAGCGGAAGGAAAAACCCCTGGTTCCCATCTGGTGTGGACCTGCTTCTCCATGGCAGTCAGGTTCTATTTTCAGCTCTGGTCCCTGTAAAGCCCCCGTACACCCTTTTCCACACCCTGCAGTATGGAGTACAACTGTGCACGTTGTCCACTTAATCCCACCTGTATATAAATTACCCTCAATAAGCTTCATAGTTGCACTTCATGAAGATGCCTGTTTTGTTTTTCAATCTCAAGTTTAGAAGACATTATTTAATATAATAATTTTGCCTTCCAACAAAAATTCAACATTGAATATTCAAAATTTCAATATTCAATTGAATATTCAAAATTCAATATTCAACTTTGCCTTCCAACAAAAATGATTTTGTACATTTGGATTAAATAAAATATTTTACCAACCTAGACAGCATATTAAAAAGCAGAGACATTACTTTGTTAACAAAGGTCCGTCTAGTCAAGGCTATGGTTTTTCCAGTAGTCATGTATAGATGTGAGAGTTGGACTATAAAGAAAGCTGAGCATCGAAGAATTGATGCTTTTGAACTGTGGTGTTGGAGAAGACTCCTCAGAGTCCCTTGGACTGCAAGGAGATCCAACCAGTCCATTCTAAAGGAGATCAGTCCTGGGTGTTCATTGGAAGGACTGATGTTGAAGCTAAAGCTCCAATACTTTGGCCACCTGATGTGAAGAGCTGACTCATTTGAAAAGACCCTGATGCTGGGAAAGATTGAGAGCAGGAGGAGAAGGGGACAACAGAGGATGAGATGGTTGGATGGCATCACCAACTCAATGGACATGGGTTTGGGTAGACTCTGGCAGTTGGTGATGGACAGGAAGGCCTGGTGTGCTTGCAGTTTATGGGATCGCAAAGAGTCAGACACGACTGAGCGACTGAATTGAACTGAAACTTTATTTCACCTTTTTAAACCTTTTAAAATGTGGCTATTAAAAATTAAAATGACATTTGTGACTAACATATTTCTACTAGACAGTGCTTCCCTAGACAAATCAGACGTTCATGTTTCCTGAATTTGCCTCATATTGTCCTGCCTTCCAGAGAAGGAGATGGCACCCCACTCCAGTACTCTTGCCTGGAAAATCCCATGGACGGAGGAGCCTGGTGGGCTGCAGTCCATGGGGTCTCGAAGAGTCAGACACAACTGAGCGACTTCACTTTCATTTTTCACTTGCATGCATTGGAGAAGGAAATGGCAACCCACTCCAGTGTTCTTGCCTGGAGAATCCCAGGGACGGGGGAGCCTGGTGGGCTGCCATCTATGGAGTCACACAGAGTCGGACACGACTGAAGTGACTTAGCAGCAGCAGCAGCAGCAGCCCTGCCTTCATTCACACTGTTTCTGCCGCCTGGCACATCCACCCTTCTCTGCTGGTTAGATTCTACCCTTGGTTAAGGTCTGTCTCGGGTGCTGTGTACTCTATGGAATGTGTCTTCATCGCCATGTGCATGTGCTTTCTCTCTGGGCGGCAGCATGGTGGGAAAGTAACAATGTAGACTCAGGAGCCAGACTGCCTGGGTGCATTTCACATGTATAGAGTGATGATGATACTAACTACTGCACAGATTTTTGAGATTCAGTAAGAAAATGTTTATGTAATATTAATACAGCATCTTTCACAAGATTAGAGCTCAATAAGTACTTTTAATTCCCAGCTGCTTGCTGTGAAGGGTTCAGGTTACCCCAGCCATGCCTCATGACAACTCTGCCTCCTTGCTGGGGATGGGGTAGGGTGGACTCTGTACTTTGGAATGGATTCTTGTATTGTTTGTCCAACCCTTACGTTGACAAAGTGCCTGTGACTTGTCTCCAACTCTTTACTCCGCAGATTATACATAGGACAACTGAGAGAGAGGGTGGACATTCCCACTTGGCACCTTTCCGTTGAGCTCAGGTATTCCTTATAGACTGTGTCTGATAGCCTTTTAAAGAAATGATAAGGAAATGATAAAGAATAACCTTCCATTAAACATTTCAACTCTAGGGAGCCACTCTGCAGAGTTCTCATTTGCTCATTGATTCTAAAAAGTGTGGTCAGTTGCAACTCTCCCGCTGGAAAGTACAATTTGAGTGACTCTTCTTTAAGACAGCCTTTGCAAAGCACCCGAGAAGCTTGAGGAGTTTATGAATTACAATGTGAACCAAGAGTTTCAAGAAGATTCCCTGGGTGATGGATTTTCCAAATCATTTGTACAACAACTAAATTAAAAATGTAAAGTCTCAGAGAAAAATGGTCAACACATCTAAGCCCTTACTCAAGACCCATTTCTAAAGACACAAAGCAAAATAACCCAATCTCTACCCCCAAACTCGAATTCTTCTAGCAATAATATAACATGACAGGAATAACTCTGGTAAATAAAACTACATGTTGAATCTTCCCCAGGGAAGGTGTGCATTTTCTGTAATGATTTCTCAAAAATATTTCTTAGAAGCAGAGAACATTATGTTGTCAGGGCAGTCACATTGCAGCTATGCTTCGGGAGCCTCTTTCATTACAAGATTCTGTTTCCAGACACTTTTTTATTTTTTTGGTGAGCCTGTTAAAGCTGGATGCAACTGATAAACTACATGCTTTTAATTAATTTGATGGAATGGGTTTGAATTGCCTGAAATTATTGGCATGTGTACCTTCCCTTTTCACTAGCTCCTCAGATCTGGTAGACACGTTTGTGTGGTTGCCTGGTTCACAAAGGCCCCTTCTCTGGAAGCATCTCAGTGCTGCTTGCAGCAGCGTGGAAGCATCTCATTGTCTGTGCTCCAGTCTCAGCAGTGGGATGGGGCACCCTCAGATTCTCCCTCTAGGAATTTGAAACTTGTGATAGGTCTTTGGAGCTGATTCATTACAAAGGTGGAATCTAGAGAAAAGTTCCCTGACCTCTTGCTGCTAAAATGCCAAATTCTCCCTGGATCTTGCTCACATCTTTCTAGCTCCTTATTCTTCTGTTAAGTTAATCTCTTATGATTAAATCTGTCAGAATTGATTTCTGATGCCTGCAAATAAGAAAAGCCTTCATCAGAGCCACACCCACTGTTTCCAGGGGAAAGTCATCCACTCTCCATTGATGATCCATGACACAGACAGGGCACATGCCTGGTGGTCCATGAGAGAGCAGAAGGCTTTGAACAGTGATTCCCTGGTGGCCTCACTAAGCTGGTTTCAAAGGCCAAGATGGAGCCTGTGGGATAACCATGTTATCCCACTGCCCCTGCAGAGAGTGAGGCTTAAAGAACTACAGTTCAACAATCCTTTCACCGAGGTGTCTTTGTTACTCTGGCTAGAAGGGACAGAATCTTTCTCTGAAATCTCACTAGACTGTGTGTGTAACCTTCATCTGGCTTTTATCACCTTCTGCATTTCTGTCAGTTACCTGAGAATGAGTCCTCTCCCTCCTATGGCTGGAAGACTGTAAGCTTTTGGGGGGCAGGGGCTGGTCTGTGGATCCTGTGCATCGCCCTATACATGTCAGTATCTAGTTCCTGAGTGGTCAGCAAGTCTGACCTGAAGGTTTTCTGTGTGTCCAGCCGCAGGCTTAGGGAAGGGGAAAGGACCTAGAATAGGCTTGGGTGCTCTAGCTGGACAGGTAGGACTGGCCCAGTTGAATGATAGAAAACAGAGTACAATCATGTATTATGTGACGTGTTTGAGAGGCCGCTTAGCCGGTGCTGAAAAGACCAGCATATATGAGTTCCAGGCAGTAATGAGCTCTGGTGTTTCAGGATTCTAACTTATTTACCTTCCAGGCTGAGAAGACCCCGTGGGTCATTTTCTCTAATTAACACCTCACAGGAGCAAAACTATTCCATCAGGCTTCCATCAGCCTTTGCAAAGGCTGTCTTAACAGTAATAGATATTTACTGTTCAACTTCACATACAGGCTGTGGGTTTTTCAGGTCTTCTCTGCATCATCAGATTATTACAATAATCCTTTGCAGTTATGGAAAACCTTTATTTCCAAGTACTTTTGGCCCTGCTGTCTCGGTTTTCTTCACCACAGTCGACCCCACTCAGGGGTAAGAATCATGATGCCCCTTTTACAGACAGAACAGAGGTTTTCTTGCTGTCCTGAGTCCACACTGCAAATTAGAGAAAGGGGGACCTGGTGCTAGGACTCACGTCTGCCTGGTCCATGTCCTGTTGATCAATTCAGATAATTTGGGGGATGTGCTGGGCCTTACCCCATCGTACCAGGGTGTCTTCACCCCTGTGGGATCAGAAATGCTCTCTACTGCTGCTCCCGAGGTAGAATTATGAACCCGGGAGTCACCTCATTTTATCAGCGTCAAGGACAAACTTAACAGCAGCAAGGGATAAAGCTTTCCTTCTGAAAGTTCAGTTTTACTTGTAGATTGGACTTTTCTGACTCTGGCTCAGGTGGCATTCAAGACTCGTGGTTCAGGGCCACCAGAGAACAGCTGTGAGTGGTGTGCCAGCATGGAGGGGGCGGCATCTCCTAGTGAGGCAGAAGCTGAGAGTAAATGAGGACCATGTGGGGAAGCAGCTAGAAGCTTTCCACTAAGTCAGGGAGCCCACCTGCCTGGTGGGTGGGATTATTTTAATTTCCTTCTTAAAAAAAAAAAAAAAAAAGAACTGGTGTAAAATTTGTTAAAATCTGCATTAAATGTGATTTTTTTGCACATTAAGGGGAGCTGCCAGAATGGAACACATATGCTCCCATGGAGCCAGCCCTCTTGGGTCTGGTTGGAGAGCAGCAGGGCCTCTCTCCACCACCATGACCCTGGCTTTAAAATTCCATGTGTAAGATCAAAGTTACACATGGCCAAGACACTGCCTGGTGCCGCCAACCTGGGAGATTATATTTTGGAAAGAAAGCTTTTGTGTCTCATTTTTTAAGACATGAAAAGTAGCCAAATTGAGGAGATTAGAAAGAAGGTAGAGGTGGGTGAAGGAGCAGAACTGGAGCCCTGAATTAATCTAACACACTACTTTTGAAATAAGAAAAAGGATAATGTAGAGAAAATCCAAGGAATTATTGCTCTGCAAGGGGAAGGCTGGATCCAATGCCAAAGGGATCTGTGTGTGGAGCTTTTTGGCTCCACACTTCCACTGAGATTCTGGGAGCTCTGCTGCTTGCATTTTAGTGTCCTTCTAGGGGCCATCATTCACTTTCCCCAAAAGGATGATTTCTAAACTAATAAAATCTGGCCCTTGCAAAGCTTCTCCCAGGGAGTCTGTTTATAGGCACAGCCAGGTTTAAGAATTGTCTTGAAGATAATAACTGGGAGAGCTGAGTCAGAACTGAAGTTCAAGATCAACCTCTATCTTGGGCCTTTCTTTCTGTTTTTGTGGGAGTGAGGTAGGAAGGTGGAACATGAGCTTTCAGAATTCTGAGTTTTTTTTTTTTTTTTGAGTCTGGTTCAGCTGCAGGTAGGGCCAAGCTGTTTTACTTGAAAGAGTTTAGTAGGCTTCCCTCTGTCCTATGGACTCTTACCTGGTGCCCTGACCCGGGAACCAATAGGTCTCAATTCACGTTGCCCTGGTGGTTGTTTTGTTTTCATGGGTCCTGGGCTGGGAATTGATTTTTTTCTAGTGAATGAGTTAAAACAAATTGACAACAAAAATTAGAACAATCTATGGGACTGTTGGGATACACGATCAATAATATAGGTAAGCTTCCAGTCTTGCTTCTCTGGATGGTCCTTTTAAAGGACAGAAAATCTGGGACCTGGATGTTGATATAATAGAAAGAACCGCCTCTGATACTCATAGCACCTCACCTTCCCATTTTCTAGGATGGAGATTTTTTTTTTTCATTTATTCATTTTTTAAATTGGAGGATAATTGCTTTGTAGTGTTGTGTTGATTGCTGTCATACACCAATGTGGATCAGCTGTAAGTACACATATGTCTCCTCCCTCTTGAACCTTGCTGCCAGCCCCCACCCCATCCCAGCCTTCTAGGCTGTCACAGAGCGCTGGGTTGGGCCCCCTGCGTTACACAGGAACTCCCCACTGGCCATCTGTTTGCACGTGGTGATGTGTGTCTCAGTGCTGCTCTCTCCATTCGTCCCCCTTCTCCTTCCCCTGCTGTGCCCACGAGTCTGTTCTCTGTGTCTGCATCTCTATTCCTGCCTTGTACATAGGTCCACAGTACCATATTTCTAGATTCCGTATATATGCATTGATATATGATGTTTGTTTTTCTCCTTCTGACTTACTTCACTCCTCACTAGGACTGATTCAAATTTGCTCCTTTTTATGGCTGAGTAATATTCCATTGCATATATGTACCATAACTCTTTATCCATTCATCCATAGGGGGATATCTACATTGTTTCCATGTCCTAGCTATTGTAAATAGTGCTGCAATAAATATTGGGGTGCATGTGTCTTTTAAAATTATTGTTTTATCAGGGTATATGCCTAGTGGTGGGATTGCTAGATCATATGGTAGTTTTATTCCTAGTTTTTTGTTTTTTTTTTTTAACAAGTCTCTAGGATGGAGATTTTAAAGTAACAGTTAGATGCGGTACGTGCTTTCCTTTTGCACTGGTTCATTGTTCCTGTTCAGCTCAATTTGATCATCATATAGTTCAACAGACACTTTAATCACACTACCTGTGTGATTAATCACACTACTACTTTTGGAAATCCTGAGCTGAGTAAGACCCCTTCAGGTGCTTCTCACTTTAGCACAATGATTCAAAACCATGGTGGGGTAAGGTGGGGACACCCACTCCCCGCCCCAACACACACTGTCAGCAGGGGCATTTGACTAATGTCTAGAGAACTTTTGTTTGTCATCATCTGAGAGGGTAGTGCTACTGGCATTTAGCAGGTGGAGGACAGGGATGTGCCTGACACCCTGCAGTGTACCAAACAGCTGCCCACAACAAATGATTATCTGGCCCCAGAGAACAGCTGTGTTGAGGTTGAGGAAGCCTGCTGTTGCAGAGAGGTCCATGTGGAATAAACAGTTTATATGGGAGATATGCAAAAGCAGATATAAGTACAAAGTATCAGAGCAAGGGTATATGGGACAGAAGGGCCATGGGGAAAACTTGTTGGGAAGCGACTTCAAATCATGATTTTTATTTAATGCCTTTGTAATCAACTATCCAAGAATGACTCTGAAAGTTTATTAGTCGAGAACTACATATTGGGAATTTTTTTTTTTTTTTCTTTTTGCACAACTCTGGGTAATTTAATCAAACATTCCTGATAACTTTATATTTCCCCTTACAAAAAAATTTCCCCAAAGAACCAGGGAGAGGTATAAATAGGGAAGAATACATTCAACCTTATTCTTGGCTTCTCAGCAAGGAAATCTCTAGTCCACTCTGGGCTGTGCTTTTCTTTCACCTGGACTCGCCTTTCCTTCTCTCCTTCAAGGTTTAGCCTCATAACCCTTAGTCCATGATGCTTTCCCTTGGAGATTTCCATGCATAGGGAGTGGTCTATTCCCTGAACTCCTCAGAGCCTCGCTGCCTACGCTTCTCCTGGGTGTGAGTGTGTTTCTGCCTAGACTGTGGGCTCCTCAAGGACAGGGACCACCCCCTCCATTGGTATATCCCTCTACAGCACAGAACATGCTCTGGATCTCGATTTACACTCAAGGTAGGAGAAGGAGAAAGACATTCAGGAAAGATGTTCAGAAAATTAACATCTTCCTGTGACACTGGACTGACAGATACAGCATATTTTCTCCTTCTAAAGTCTCTGGATTGTGTCTTATAATAAAGTCTAAAAGTTTAATCTCTGTTTAGTAGGCACAACATGCAAAAAATAAACTGTCATTATTATTATTAGCATTTTCTTACTAACAGATTTTTCAGAAGCTGTTTCTATATCAAGCAGACCAACCTTTCTGTTGTCATAGAGACAAATATCTTTATATAACCATAGGCAAGGTGAGATTTTTTTTTTTCTTTCTCTCCTTCTACTTGTCTGGAACTAATAAGAAAAGGAAAAGGAAAAATTTTTAATTAATTCTTTTAGATTTTTTTTTCTCCAGTTAAAATGAGTGAACACATGGGAGGCATTTTTTTTTTTTTGTATTATATTTTAGATTTTAAATTCTTAAGTTTTTAATAAAATACTGTTGGGCTAGAAAGATCTGAACAACAGAATGATGCCATTTTCAAAATTTGCAAGTAGTGGGCTTATTAATGATAAGCAATTATTATCTACGTTCCTTTTTTTTTTTTTTAAACCGAATAGTGGACTTCAGATGGAAGTCTTATAAGGCAGGACTGCTGCTGCTGCTGCTAAGTTGCTTCATCATGTCCGACTCTGTGCGACCCCAGAGACGGCAGCCCATCAGGCTCCCCTGTCCCTGGGATTCTCCAGGCGAGAACACTGCGGTGGGTTGCCATTTCCTTCTCCAATGCATGAAAGTGAAAAGTGAAAGGGAAGTCACTCAGTCGTGTGTGACTCTTCACGACCCCATGGACTGCAGCCTACCAGGCTCCTCCGTCCACGGGATTTTCCAGGCAAGAGTACTGGAGTGGGGTGCCATTGCCTTCTCCAAAGGCAGGACTACCAAGGCCTGAAATGACTGAAACATAAACTAGCATCTACTGATGGACCAGTGATTAATTCTAAGGTGCTCTGTGGTTCTCACCTGTCCAACCCCCAGAACTGAGAGAGCCACCCCTCACTGCACAGAATCAAACCCTGTGGATGACTTAGTGCAAGACTGCATCCTTCTTATCCTTTATCTCATAATTTTAATTCTCTTTTTATGAACTCCCAATAACTTGTTATTTGTGTCATTTTCTGTCTCATAATTACTGTTTACCACTTCATTCATCATTAAGAAAAGAGGATTTCAGCATGAACCCATTCACTTTTTCTTTCCTTTGCCTCAGTGTTAAATTACACCTTTATCCATCTGTCTTCTCTCAGACTCAGAAGTATCCCTGTATTTTAAGAATTACCCCTTCCCCTTTAATCTGATGCCAGTGCCTTCCTCCCACTCACACTGATATTTTATACCATCATTCCTTGCATCTTCAATCAGTCCTTCTCCATAGATTCCTTCCTCTACTCCTTTTTGAAGACAACACCAGAAAAATAAAACAAAAAACTTTTCTTAATCATGTTAATTTTTCCATATGTCTCAGACTTTGAGGTTTTAATCTGATCACAACTGCCTTTTTTTTTTTAATAAATAGATATTGTCTATGTATGTGTGTGTGTGCTGGAGTGGATGTTGGAGGAGATGGAGAAGAGAAGTTTATGGCACATAGAAGTTCTAAATATTCTTCTTGCTTTCCAGAAGATCATATCCTCCATGGAGAGCAACTGGGATTTCCCAGGTGTGCTAGTTTTAGAACCTGCCTGCCAATGTAGGAGATGCAAAAGATATGGTGTTTGATTCCTGGGCTGGGAAGATCCCTTGGAATAGGAAATGCGCAACCCACTCCAGTATTCTTGCCTGGAAAATTCCATGGACAGTGGATTCTGGTGGACTGCAGTCCACGAGGTCGCAAGAATTGGACATGACTGAGTGACTGAGCACTGGCGAGCAATACCTTGATGCTCAAACTTTAGCATCTATCAGAATCTCTCAGGGAGGTTGTTCAAATGCAGACTGCTGGACTATACCCTCGGAGTTTCTGATGTAGTAGATTGGGGCTGGGGGCTGAGAGCATGCATTTCTAACATTTTCCAGGTGATATTTATGCTGCTGGTCTGAGGAACATTGTCTTAAAGAAGCTGCTGCTAAGCTGCTAAGTCACTTGAGTCGTGTCCGACTCTGTGCGACCCCATAGACGGCAGCCCACCAGGCTCCCCCGTCCCTGGGACTCTCCAGGCAAGAACACTGGAGTGGGTTGCCATTTCCTTCTCCAGTGCATGAAACTGAAAAGTGAAAGTGAAGTTGCTCAGTCATGTCCAACCCTCAGCGACCCCATGGACTGCAGCCTTCCAAGGCTCCTCTGTTCATGGGATTTTCCAGGCAAGAGTACTGGAGTGGGGTGACATTGCCTTCTCCGCTTAAAGAAGCTACACTCCTATTAATTCTTATGCAACTCTCGTGTCATATGCATGTTTAAATCACCTTATCATGCTGAGAAACTTATCCCCTTTTGGCCTTTATAGGCTCCACCTCCATAGGGTTCTCCCTTGAAGTCATCTCTCAATTATCTGATCCTCGGGAAGCCTGGCCTTGTGAGGGTCAGAATGTGTGCTGAACTAAGGGGTTTAAAAGTCTAGGAGAAGCTGCTGCTGGGGTGTATGACAAAACAGTGCATGTGAAGGGAGGAAGGTCAAGGATTCTGTAGCATTCCCCAGGGATGGTCAGGGCTTCAGAGCCCGGGCAGTTGGCTCCTTTTGGGGAATGCGACTAGGACTAGCCGGCCCCAGCATGCTAACAGCGCTTATACTGTGCCTGCTTCCCACCTTCATCCCCAAACCCAGTCAACCTTATAAATCTTTCTGAGGGGTTCGAGGCTTCTCTAAACTGTGCTGTGGGGCAGTGAGAGAATCTGTTGAGTTTTAGTCTTTTCACTTCAGCCTACTCCAGGGAAGAGGTACTACCTTCCTGAAACCAGTGAGGGTGTGGCAGCAGGAACTGTTGAGAGAGCTCAGTGAAAAGCTGAATCTGAAAGGAGCTGGGACTTGACTCTCTCATTCCTGTCTTCCACCAGCAGGTTCTCTGTGCGTGCGTGCTCAGTCACTTCAGTCGTGTCTGACTCTTTACAGTCCTATGGTCTGTAGTCCGCTGGGCTCCTCTGTCCATGAGATTTTCCAGGCAAGAATACTGGAGAGGGTTGCCATGCCCCACTCCAGGGAATCTTCCTGAACCAGGGATCAAACCCATGACTCCTGTGTCTCCTGCGTTGCAGGTGGATTCTTTACCACTGAGCCATTAAGGAAACCCACAGGAGATTCTCTACTCAATGCCAATTTGGAAAAACTGAGAACTTTTTTTTTTTTTAAGGAAGGGGTAATTTTCTTACAAAAATGAGGAAATATTAACAGCAAGTTAAGACCTTTCTTGGCAACTCAGTAGCTGTGGGACCTGGGGAGGTTTTTATACGTCTTTGGGTCTCAGCCTCTTATAACCTGTATGCTAAGTAATGCGTGAGTGAGAAAGGCACAGTGTTAGTGGCACAGTCATCCATAAAAGCAAGATGGGAGGCTTGTCAGGGAAGGACAGGGGCTGGGACTTGGAAGGCAGTTTTCATGGATTTATTTATTGATTGAAACAAATTCTATCAGCATGGTCCTTACCTTCAGGGAATTGAGCTGACAAGATAATTAATGGAAACCAATTAATATAAACTCTTCAACCTTTACACTGTATCTCTCAACCACAAATATTCTCCAAAGGCCACTAACTCTTCCAGAGGAGAAGCTCAGCCCCTCATGCCCTTGAGGAGAAGTGGGCTCCTCACAGACTTCTGGGAGCCCATGGAAATGGGGTAGGGGGATCTCTCTCCTCCCCCAGCATGGAATTCCATCACACTATTGGTTAGAACAGAACCAAGCCCTCCACCAGCCTGGTGCCTTTGGTACACCTTTACAGTCCTCTTCTTTCTCTTTCCTTCTCTCTTTTATCACCTCTACCAAGATGTAATTTATATACAATACAATTCACCCATTTTAATTGTACAATGCAATGTTTTTTAGTTTGTTCAGGGAGTTGTGCAACCATGACCACATCGAATTTTAGATAATTTTCATCACCTCAAAAAGCAACAGCCGTTAGCAGTCACTGGGCCTTCACTCCAGCAGGATGGCTACTAATCTCCTTTCTCTTTATCTGGACATGTCATATAAATAGAACCATGTACCTTGTGCTACCTTTTTCCCAAATCGAAAAAGTCTGCTGACACTCTGATACACTTGTATACTTGTCTCCTCTTTACCCCATCAGTCTTTACCCCGGCTTCCTCTGCCTGCCTGCCAATGTGTCCAGCTCCCTAAGGGGTGGTGGTGTGCCAGAGCTGGGACTCAGGGCCTCTCATTGATTAGGCAACCAGATTGAAATGCAGGCACATCTGGTCAGCCAGCCAGGCTGAAACCCAAGTACATCTGAGGTTGGGGTGGAGCCGTGGTTGGTATGCTCAGAGTTGTAGGTGGCCCTGGTGGGCCAGCAGACCCCAATGAGTGACCAGGTCACCTCTGGCCATCAGGTCTGAACACCCCATTTCTAGAGGACCACAGGGTCCTCACAGGAACCCTCGCCAGCCTGGCTGGCCCAAGGCTCAAAGACTACGCAAGACTTCTCGTGTCTCATGCCCCATCCCCTTTCAGCAGTTGCAGGGAGAGGCCTTCCCATGTGGCCTGTGGGCAGCTCCACGCCCCTGGCCAAGGTCCCAACCAGGGCGAAAGCGTGGGTCTGGGGCCGCCAGGGGCTGGAGGGTGCACGGGGCCCAGGCGCGGGAGAGGGTGGCAAGGACAGCTCCCAAGCTTGGGTTTCTCATCACCCTGAGAGGTGGTGGAGTTCGACAGGCACCGCGTCTTTCTCCAAGCATCCAGGTAAAGGGGGTCAAAGAGCAGGGAGGCCAGGAGGCCGGAGGGTGCCTGGGCGGGGGCGCCGCATACTCACAGTCGGCTGAGGCCGGCCTGCGGGCCGGGGCAGCGCAGGGCGCCGTCGGGCGGGCAGCTGCAGGGCTCTGGGCAGGGCGCCGGGCGCAGCGCCCAGAGCAACGGCGCTGGCGGCGGCAGCAGCAGCAGCGCCAGCAGCAGCCTCAGCGCGAGGGACGGCCGTCCCATGGCCCGGAGCCTGAGCGCGGGCTCCTGCCGCAGGGCGGGCCGCCGCCCCAACAAGTGCGGCGGGCGCCCCTCTCCCCGCCCCCTGGCCTGCCCTCCCTCCTCCCTCGCCGCCCGCCCTGGCCCCCCTCCCCGGATGGCGCCCCGCCGCTGAGTCTCGCACTCCCTCGACTCGCGACAGTGGCCGGAGGGACTCCATCACCTCCTTTCTGCTCTGTTCCCTGGCCCATCCTGTCCGTCTGCAAGTGGCCCTAGGTACGGGAGGCAGCATGTGGAAATGGTGAATGCTTTGGATAAGGGAAGAGGACGGAGTTCTGAATTCTGGCTCTGCTGCAACTGTGTGTGAAGTCCAGGGAGAACCACTCATTTCATCCGTGAGAGGGGCACACTGATAGTCCATACCAGCTCTGTCCACCTCAGAAGCGGGAGAAGTGCCGAGCTCAGACGCTCCTCCTCCTCCTGTCTTTGATTCTCAGCCCCCAAATCCGTTCCCCTTTTCTCCCACCAGCTCTCTCATCCTATAGTTAATCTGTGTCCTCCCAACATCCCCAGTAATGTCTCTGTATTTCTCTCAGTAGTAACCACTTTTCTCCTTATAGTACAGGCATTTGAGTGTGTTCTCTATCTTCACTATAGATTGTGAAGTCCAGTTTGGGTTTATTTTATATTTCTGGTTTCTACATGGTAATTCCTCAGTAAAGATTTGCTGAATGAATGAAACTGCTATAATAATGAACAGAAGCTGCCCCAGTGGGAGGCCCAGGATAGGCTAGACCCTGTGACAGGCTCTCTTCCTCACATCATGTCTAAGTTTCACCATAAGCTGGAAGGGTGTTTGCAACGAGCAAAATGATGTCCTGAGAGGTGATGTTACTTCCTTGAAGTCACACATCTCTTAAGTGGTAGAAACGTGTTTGAACTCATGTCTATCACCTACTTTATCTTGCCAATAAAGAAAATTAAGTGTATGATCTGCAAACCAAGGACTTGGAAAGGAGATGTTTTATGGTTAACTGCCATGATGTAAAATTTTCCCTATATAATTTCATCATTAGAACCCTTGACCTTTCCTCTTTCCTAGGGCTCTGTTTGGACTCTGAAACTTTGAGATTTTGAGAGCTGGGAAGATGTCTAAGACTACGGACAGGAAATAAAAGAATGGAATTCTTTCTGACTTGAAGCTAACTCTCAAGGTCAGAGTGGCTAAATCACTAATCTGCATCTCTTGTGAGTCTCTTGCCTGAGGAAAGTAGATTAAAAAAAAAATCGTTTGGCTTTGGCCACATTGTGCTGGATGGCATGAAAAAACAAAGCTTCTGTGTATAATATTGGGCCCCTCTCTTTTACTGCTTACCTGATCTCCTCACCCTTTCATACTACTGTATATGCTATTCATTAACCTGGAATGATTTTCTCTTCCTTTTCCATATTCTATTAGGTAAACTTCTGGCTGTCCTTCAGAATTCAGCCCAAAGTCATTTCTACCATAACACCTTCTTGAACCCAACTTAGCTGAGTAGTTATACCCATAGCACTTGATCTTATAGCCCATGATATAACACTCTGTAAGATCCCTTGGAGAAGGGAAATGGCGACCCACTCCAACATGCTTGCCTGGGAAATCCCATGGACAGAGAACCTGGTGAACTACCGTCCATGGGGTCACAAAAGAGTCAGACATGACTTAGTGACTAAACAACAACAACGATAACACTTACTGCTTTAGTTTTGCTTCCCCCTGACTATTCATCTTAGTATTGTTAGGACATGTCATAGTTTCTAGCTCCTAGTAGGTGCTGCTCAGTATATATCTGTTGAATAACAGAATGAATAAATGAAACCCAAGCACAAATCTATAGTAGATGTTTAGTAGATAATCTGAGATGAAGTTAACAGACTTGCTTGATTAATTCTCAACCATTATGGATCTATCTGGTAAGTACAAAGTATGCTCATGTCTGGGGCTTCCCAGGAGGCACTAGTGGTAAAGAACCTGCCTGCCAACGCAGGGGTTGGAGTTCACAGTCCCAAAGACGTAAGAGATGTGGGTTTGATCCCTGGGTTGGGAAGATCCCTTGGAGGAGGGCATGGCAACCCACTCCAGTATTCTTGCCTGGGAAATCCCATGGACAGAGGAGCCTGATGGGCTACAGTCTACAGAGTCACACAGAGTCAGAATGACTGAAACGACTTAGCAAACATGAATGAACTGATGACTTTGAGATCACATTTCCTCTCTTTTAATTTGCCAGATTTTGGTAAGGGAGTTGGGGTAGCACTGGATTTTTCAAAGGTTTCCACCATATAGGCTGAATTAAGGAGAGAAGAAATGAATAACTCAAGGTGGCCAAGTGGCATTTGTTTCAAGTCTTATGTTTTATGTGGCTTTTTCTTTTTTTTTTACTTCAAAGCACATCTGTTATGTAAAATGAATGGCTGTTCCCACCCACCCCTGAAGAGTCATTTGATTCGCTGCTTGGATATCCTTGGGACTTCTTACATTCCAGTAGGAGAAGTCTTGGGCAGTCAGGATATCCTGACTGTCATCACTAGTGTGACTTGGTCTTTGGTTTCCTCATCTGTAGGAGAAGGGGTTGGAGTTCACAGTCCCAAAGTCTCTTCTAGCTTTGAAGCACAAAGATTCTGTGGTTAGCACTTATGTATTGGTGGTGGAAGGAGTTGGATTGGGTACATTGATTTCTTATTGCTTGTCTTGGACTGGAAATACAATCCTGTTTGTGAAGAGATGCAATTGTTTATTTGGAAGAAAACTCACAGCTATAACGAGTTTTCATAGAATGTTTCTATCTCTAATTAATTTCAGTTGAATCTTAATCATTGCATTAGTTTTTGCAATGTACCTATTACAACCAAATCTTGTGGAATTGTTTGCTGTAATCATGAAAGTTTGTTACAATGGAATTTACCTATCCTGTTCATTAATACGTGACCTATTTAGAGTGAATATTTTTAAATCTGAAGGACTTCTGTGTCATATAACTCTGCTCATAGTTACTTTTGTCACAGAACTTCAAAGGAGCATGACCCACAAGGATTGCTAATTATATTTTGCTGACAAACTAAAGTTCATGAAATTCATAAGAATTTTAATTCTACCTTCGAGATATAAAAATATCTGACACTACAACTCAGAAATCCTAGTAAAGCTCTCCAGAATTCTAGAACAGAACTTCTCATAATGTGGGGTTACAGAAGTACATTTGGGAAGTTTTAAAAACAAAGGTCCCTGGTACACTATCTAAAAAGATTGTGAATCTATTGGTATAGACTGGGGCCCGGAGTCTGCGTTTTAACAAGCACCTTATATAATTTTGATGCATGGAGTCCCCACAGCATAATTCGTGAAACTCCAAGATGGAAATTCTAGAATTGCTAGAGAAGACAAAGTTCAAGAATCTTTACTAAGAACTCAGGGTGAAGCCTAAGAATTGTGATGCATTGTTAAAGAAACCTGGTGTAACATGCATGCAAATACTATTGTCTGTGTGTGAGTGCATGTGCGCAAAACTGCTCAGTTGGTTGTAATGCTGAAGATTTTTTCCTTTTAAGTAGCAATTGGTTTAAGTGTTTTCTTTTTTGGTGGAAGCGAGTAATTTTAGAAGATCATGGATGCTGTTTTTCTCCATGTCTTACTAGATTAACTCAACAGCACTTAATGTCATACTAAGACACTGGAGTTGGAAGAAGTCAGCAAAGTAGAAAAAACAAAACAAAACAAAACAAAACACCTCCGGTAGAATAGGCAAGATTTTGTGACTTTTGAACACATACCCATTAGTACTATAACTTGTACTTCTTCCTATTAAAAGCAGTGGTGTTAACCTTTTCCTCAGAAGAAAGGTGAATGTAAGGGCAGAGGAAGGAAAAAAAAAATGTATAAGAAAAGAAAAAACATAGAATGATGTCTGTGAGTGATCCACCCTTGCTACTTGAGACGAAAAACAAAACAAACAAAATTTTAAAAGGTGACCCCTGAAAGTTATACTCTGAAACTTTGTGAAACCTCTTTGTTGCTTGATTAGAAATTTCATCACTGCCTGTATGGTGTGAAAACAGAGATGTGGTCAGCTGTGGGCCACCTCCAGGGTGGCCCTGGGGTTCCTGTGGGCCTTGAGATGAACTCAGAACTAGAGGCTGATGAGCACCTGGGCCCTGGTCCTAGTGACGGATCTGGAAATAGAGGGTGAAGGCTGATCTGGCACATGAGAATCCTTCTCCAAGGCTAACAGACAGACAGAGAGAGAGAGAGAGACAGTGAGAGAAGGGGGCCTTGCTTTTATGATTATGTTGCTGGAAGACTGAATAAATTGAGAACTGCTATTTTTCTTGTCTCCTGGCAAAAGCCTGTCTTTTCTGGCCGTGACTCAAGCTACAGAGAGAAAAACAGAGATGAGAGACAGATGGGGCAAGCGGACCTGAGGCTAGCACCTCCCTTGGACTTGCCAATGTAATAAGCCAACACATCCCCTCTTTTGCTTAAAAGCTAATTGAAATAGCGTCTCACTCATTTGCAGTCAAAATTCCTAATCTCCACTGTCAGCCTTGCCATGACCTTTATTTGAACTGCATGCTTCCACCACCCCTTCTCAGTTGGGAAAGAAATAGGACTTTTCTCTTTTTATATCTGTCATAGGCCTCATCACAAACACCAGTGAATTTTCCCCCTTTACACTGGCAGAACTTATCACAGTGCTTCAGGGAATAAATGAGTGGAGTGAGTGAGTGAGTGAACAAATGAATGAATGATGAATGAGTGAACAAAGAGGCAGTGACCTAGAACCACATTATTATTTCTAGAGAAGCTGCATTTGGCTAAAGAATTCACATGGCATTCTTTGCATTTTAGGCAATGCCTCCTAGCAAACTGTGACCTTGGTTTAGAAATTAAATTTCAAACTTAAATACTAGCTAGAGTCTATATAAGGAAGGAGAGAAAACTTTCTGAGATAATGAAATAAATCCACAAGGAAACAGGATTTGATTTTTTAAAAGCAGATGTAGAAGTAATCAAATTGTGTACTATAGGATACTGGTTGCCTGCAATGCTCCTTGGAAATATTTAGGGGAAATGTGTTAAAGTTCAAGAAATTTGGTAAAAATTGGATTAAAAAGTTAAATAATGTTCTTTACTAGACAGTTTCTCAGAACTTTTAACATGCATTCTAAATCTCCAAGAGGGTCATAGTATATGGCCCTGTGACTGTGGAACATGTTTTGAGAATGTAGATTTGGGAAAACAGGTTGAGAACACTGATTTATTCACAAATGTTCAGGCACCTGACTTTTATGGCAAAGAATCCCTTCACTGAACTAGAAGGCAGAGCTGACATTAGGATGGAATGAGCCCACTAACGTGCGGCTTTGGTAGTGAAAGGCAAGGTTGCCTGGATCCCTCTTCTCCCTATGATGTGGATATACTCAAGGTCTAGATATCAATGTATTATTTTAGGTTAAGCATCACCTTCCCCAGGCCTCTTTTAAAACTGAAAACACAGCACAGGGTGAGGGCACATTGATTTGATTGCATCTTCACCTGAATTATTAATTTTCAAGACTACTTTTTTATGGAGAGTGTAGGAGATAGATGCACTTCGCTAGCAGAGAGGGAAGCGTTTGCAGAAAGCTTCTTCCCATTATAGCTGCGTCAAAAACCTGGACTCTGATCTGCCTTCAGATGCACTTAAAACACAGAGATCAGGGCCTGGAGGGTGAAGAAAACCTCTGTTTTGCTCCGAGCTGCTTTGTGTGGAGGAGGTGGCCCTCTTCTCTCACCCCTCTGCTCACATCCTGTCCTGGGCGGGCATGGTGATGGGCTGGCAGGCGCACTGAGAGAGCGCTTCCTAGGGTGCGGCTCTCTTAGAGATGCACAGAGAGCCACCCCATCTGTCTGCCTGCTGCTGCTATCTGTCACACTGAGTTATGCTTTCTGAACATGATGTGGCATGCAGACAAACAGGAAGGCCAGTCATTACCCTCGGGTCTCCCAGGCCTTTATCCAAAGAGGAATCGCCTTCAAAGAATAGTTTGGAAATGGCCGTCAGTTTTGAACTGTGCACATGGGGCCCAAGACTGGAAGAGTGGTGGTTCTGTTTTCATCAAAAGGGAATACAGCGGGAGCCGATCTGCGGAGGGTGCCTGTGAGAGAAGAGCCAGGCTGCAGACGAGCAGTGCTATTAGGATGTGAGTCTGAGGCCACATCAGGCTGGAGAGACCCAGGAGGCCACTGAACTGCACTGGTGCAGAGCAAGGAAAACACTGAAACGGGAGAGAGAAATCTGGGTGTCCTACCTCAGTGGTTGTCAGTCTCAGAATCACTTCTGAGAAGTTGCTCGAAAGGCAGATTCAGGGAACTTCTGCTTCTGTGCATTTGGCATCAGGCTAGGAAATGTGCGCTTTGAAGGTGTCTCAAGTGACTTTTTTGGGAGAAGGGACCTTGTTCTACTCTCTGAGAAACATTGCTCCAGAGTGATTAATGAAACCCTGGGAGAGATTGCTGGAAGAAAAAAGCCGTGGGCTCAGGATAGCATGGTGGGATCCCTACCAGGAAGGAGGAGGAATCAAAGGCACTCTTGGAGCCAGCTCTGCAGCAGAGAACGGATGATCCATGCAGGCGCAGAGAACAGGCGATCCATACAGGGACTGAGACAAATTATAATCAAACATAAAGGCAGAGGCTTTCTACCTTGAATTTAAAGATACCGAAAATTAAAGAAAATCCTGTGCATGACTTTACTTCTGCTAAACTAGTCAATAGAAAGGTCAGTTAAAGGAAACACCAAATGGTGGAGAAATAAGTGTAAAACAAATATACTCCTGCATTTAAAATGGTTTAAGCCTTTTGGAAAGCAACATGGTAATTCTCATCTCAGTTCAGTTGCTCAGTTGTGTCCGACTCTTCCTCTGTCATCCCCTTCTCCTCCTGCCCTCAATCTTTCCCAGCATCAGGGTCTTTTCAAATGAGTCAGCTCTTCACATCAGGTGGCCAAAGTACAGGAATTTCAGCTTCAGCATTAGTCATTCCAATGAACATTCAGGACTGATTTCCTTTAGGATGGACTGGTTGGATTTGGATCTCCTTGCGGTCCAAGGGACTCTCAAGACTCTTCTCCAACACCACAGTTCAAAAGCATCAATTCTTCGGCACTCAGCTTTCTTTATAGTCCAACTCTCACATCCATACATGACTACTGGAAAAACCATAGCCTTGACTAGACGGACCTTTGACAAAGTGATGTCTCTGCTTTTTAATATGCTGTCTAGGTTGGTCATAACTTTCCTTCTAAGGAGTAAGCGTCTTTTAATTTCATGGTTGCAATCACCATCTGAAGTGATTTCGGAGCCCAGAAAAATAAAGTGAGCCACTGTTTTTTCCCATGAAGTGATGGGACCAGATGCCATGATCTTCGTTTTCTGAATGTTGAGCTTTAAGCCAACTTTTTCACTCTCTTCTTTCACTTTCATCAAGAGGCTCTTTAGTTCTTCACTTTCTGCCATAAGGGTGGTGTCATCTGCATATCGATCTAGGCATATGTATATGTTCCTCAATCCAGTGATCCTAGAATTGAGGATTTTCCAAGGAAATAATTGAATGGACTAAAAATGCCATGAGAATGGAGATGTTCAATATGGTCAATTCTACATTACACATTTGAAATAACCTGAATATTCAGCAATATTGCAGTGATTTAAAGAAATGATGATTCATTTAAGCAATGTTACTGTGCAGTCACAAAATACTTTGAGAGACATAGGAAAGTTAATGTGTTAAAAAGTCAGATTACAAAGTCATGTTTGAACTGTAAATCCAGTAATGTATTCCTGTTCCTTTGAGGAGAAAAGCAATTGTTATTTTCTGTCCCAATCCTACACCTGTAAGTCTGCTCAATACATATCTATTTTACATATGGTAATTTTAGTTTCCACGTTACTCTTTCCATACATCTCACCCTCTCCCCGCCTCTCCCCATGTCCATAAGTCTATTCTCTGTCTGTTTCTCCATTATTTCCCTGTAAATAAATTCTTCAGTACCATTGTTCTAGATTCCCTATATATGCGTTAGAATATGATATTTATCTTTCTCTTTCTGACCGACTTCACTCAGTATAATATGTTCTAGGTTCATCCACCTCATTAGAACTGACTCAAATGCGTTCCTTTTATGGCTGAGTAATATTCCATTGTGTATATGTACCACAACTTCTTTATCCATTCATCTGTCAATGGACATCTAGGTTGCTTCCATGTCCTAGCTATTGTAAGTAGTGCCACAATGAATAATGGGATACATGTGTCTCTTTCAATTTTGGTTTCCTCAGGGTATGTGCCTAGGAGTGGGATTGCTGTGTCATATGGTGGTTTTATTCCTAGTTTTTAAAGGAATCTCCAACTCTTGCCTCTTTATCAAGCTTAGAGTGCCACCTCCAAGCCTCCTCACTTTATATTAGCAGCTAGCTCTGCTCCTGACTTTCATCTTCCCCCAGGCCCTGCTGTGACTGGTTGTTCCAGTATCAGACCATCTCAGGTATTAACCCCCACATCAATGGTCCTTTAATGCGTTTAAGTTTTTACTTTAAAAGATTATATCAAAGTAATGTTCCTGCTAAAATTATTCAAATGGCTTTAAACAACTAATATTAAAATATAAAATACTTCCTCATATCCCTCCCCCATCCACAGCCTTTGCACTTGCTTCCTTTCTAAATAATTGCTGTGTGTTTTGTTTTATATTTTCTGTGTGCTTTAATTATCTATTGTTGTGTAACAGATTACCACAAACCAAGCAGCATAAAACAACACGTATTTGTAATTGCACACTTGCTGCGGACCAGGAGTTTGGGCCTGGCTTAGCTTATGGAGCTTGGGCAGGATTTGGGAGAGGAGATGGTGGCCTGATCTCTCTGGATTCAGATTTTTACGGGATGAAGCTGTTTTTACCCCCTCATTGCACCCCTCTTCCCGCCTTCTGCAATAAGTTGCATCTCCAAGTCCCAATTGTTTCTGGATCTGCTGGTGGAATTGGCTCAATGCCTATCACCTTTCCATTCCACTGCGCTTATGGGTCACACAGCTTACATCAGCTCCTGCTCCTCCATCAGCTTGTTATCTTCCAAATATTTGCTGAAATCTTTTACTTGCAGTTATGCAATAGTCTGGTCTCCCAAGAGGCAGATTTCAAGGTGATATTAAGTGTGCAAGGGTTTTATTAGAGAACTGCCTTTTTGAGAGAATATGGGGAGGGAGTCAGAAAAGGCCAAGAGAGCATGAGACTGAGATGAGAATGAAGGAGAGGAGGGAATAAGGCTGGTTGGAGCACCCCAGACCATGGTGCAATGCAAGGGTGTTCAGCAAGGCAGGCAGGAGTCCTTGAGCCAAAGTTGGCTTTTGGAAGAGTCTGGTGTCTGCTTGGAATGGTTTTGGCTTAGTTCCTTGCCATACTCAGTCATCAGTAGGGAGCAGCCCCGGGGAAGCATGACATTGGCCCAAACTCAACTACGGGTTGTAGGTGACTTTCAGAGCCCAGCAGCAGGGCCCTTAGTCAATTACACGCCCATAAATGGAAGCCTGAGCAGTCTCATGGATGCCACAAATTATTTCTTTTCTCATTCTCTCTATCCTTTGGATGATTCCTTTTTTGGGGGAGTAGGGTGACTGTGTTTAAAAAATATTCTTATTATATTTTAGTGGCATCTAGAAAAGGAAAGGAAATGGGTCGGTGTAGTTCCATATTCATTTTCTCAATCATTTGAAATAACTTTCTCCAAAACTTAACATATTTCTATTTGAAAAAAAGTTTAAAATAAGAAGGTAAAGGTGATCAGAATTGTCACATTCAGAAAGCTGGAGAAAGATGGAGACTGAGAAAAGGCCATGTGATGTGCTGACTAGGAAGTCGCTGGTGGGTGAGCTTATTGCTGGTTCCACAGCTGTGGGGGTGAAAGTCAGCTTAACAAGACTGAGGAGTGAGTAGGTGTAGACAAGTCTGTCAAGAAGTCTGGTGGTGAAGGGGAGAGGAAGAGAGAGTTAACCCAGGGGTGAGCTAGGTAGAGGGAAAGGAGCTCCTAACAAGTTCATTAGTAGATATAAAGGGCCAGAATGGAGGCAGAGATAAAGGGTGCAGATAAGAAAAGACATTATGAACAGGATCTAAGAGGAAGCAGGGGTCAGGGATAGGATCAAGAATGGATTTGCAGGGCTTACTCAGAAAGCAGAGAGGTGGGAGCAAAGGAGGAAGGGCGGTGCAGACATAAAGAAATGTTTCGCTGGTCTATCAGTTAGGATTGCTTCTAGCTACAAGAGGCAGAAACTTGACTACTGTGGTTTTGGAAGTAGGGATTTATGTGATAGGCAGTTCAGAGCAAAGATGACAGATAGCAGTAAGAGGCTGCCAAGGGCTCAAGATCCTTTCATCTTTCTGCTTCATCTTGCTCCATGAATGAATGAATGAGCAAAATATCGGGAGATAAGTATCACATTCCTATTAAGACTTTTCTCATTTAATGTTTGACCCATAGACTGAATCGTAGTAAACATCTTTTAAGGAATAAATGCTACTCATATGGATTCTTAAAAAAAAAATTGAGGAATTTTCTCTTTCAGTGAACAACAGTGTGAGTGACCAAACTATGATGATTTGTTTAAATAATCTGGTATGCTAACAAACTGAATATCACATGACTTTTTAAAACTATGTAAATGAAGTCAGGACATGAAAAAAATCTAGATTCTGTGATGTTAAGTAAATAAAATCTTAAAATAATAGGAGTACATTGATAGCAACTATGAAAAATTATATTTGTACAATATTAAAGCAAGGAAGGATCCTTATGTCTTGATACTAGTTTAGATTTTATGGTAAAGAAGCCTGGGATTTTCCTTTTTTCTTCTCCTTTCCCCAGTTTTATTGACATATACAATTGTGTAAGTTTGAGGTGTACAGCTAAATGATTTGACTTCCGTTCATAATGAAATGATTGCCACAATAGGTTTAGTTAGCATCCATCATCTCATATAGATACAATACATAGAAAAAGCATAAAAAAAGTATTTTTTTCTTATGATGAGCACTCTTAAAATTTACTCTCATAATTACTTTCCTGTGTATCATCAGGCATCAGGTTGTACATTACATCCCTAGTGCTTATTTATCTTAGAACTGGAAGTTTGTACCTTTTGAGCACTTTTCTACAAGCTGCCCTCCACCACCCAGCTGCCTTCCACCTGCCCTTCCAGCAACTAGAAATCTGATCTCTTTTTCTGAGTTTGGTGGGTTTTTTTGTTTGTTTGTTTCCACATATGGATGAGATCATACAGTATGTCTTTCTCTGTATGACTTATTTCACTTAGTATAATGCCCTTAAGTTTCATCCATGTTGTGGAAATGGCAGGATTTCCTTGTTTTCCTATGGCTGAATAATTTTTGATTTTGTACATATATAATAAATATAAATATATAAATGTTTTATATATATATATATATATATATATATATATATATATATATATGGGCTTCCTAGGTAGGTCAGTTGGTAAAGTATCCACCTGCAATGCAGGAGACCCAAGTTCAATCCCTGGTTTAGGGATTGAATGAGGAGCCTGGCAGGTTACAGTCCATGGAGTTGCAAGAGTTGAACATGACTTAGTGACTAAACCACTATCATATGTGTGTGTGTGTGTGTATGTATATATATGTATATATATATATATATATATATATGTATATATATATATATATATCACATTTTCTTTATCCATTCATCCATTGATGGACACTTAGGTTGCTTTCATGTCTTGGCTATTGTAAATAATATTGCTATGAACATGGGGGTCTAGATATCTTTTTTAAGTTAGTGTTTTCACTTCATTGGGTTATACTCCCAGAAGTAGAATTGCTGGATCATATGCTGTGCTTAGTCACTCAGCTGTGTCCAACTCTTTGCGACCATATGGACTGTAGCCTGCCAGGCACCTCTGTCCATGGGGATTCTCCAGGCAGGAATACTGGAGTGGGTTGCCAAGCCTTCTTCCAGGAGATCTTCCTAACCCAGGATCAAACCCAGGTCTTCCACATTGCAGGCAGATTCTTTACTGTCTGAGCCACCAGGGAAGCTGAGATCATATGGTAGGTCTATTTTTAATTTTTTGAGACTCCTCTGTACTGTTCTCCACAGTGGCTGTACCAGTTTACATCCCATCAACCATGTGAAAGATTTCCCTTTTCTCTACATGCTTGCCAGCATTTGTTATCTTGGCTTTTTGATGATGGCAGTTCTAATAATCGTGAAGTGATACCTCAGTATGGATTTAATTTGCATTTCCTTGGTGACTTGATGTTAAATATCTTTTTATATACCAGTTGGCCATTTGTATATCTTCTTTGGAAGCATATCTATTTAAGTTGTTTGCCCATTTTTTTTTTGCTACTGAGTTCTTGGTGTATGTGTTCTTTATATACTTTGGATATTAACCCCTTTTTAGATATATGGTTTACATATATTTTTTTCCCATTTTGTAAGTTGTCTTTTCGCTTTATTGATTGTTTCTTCTGCTGTATGGATTTTTCTTTTTGAGGATTCTGTTTATATTTCACTATAAAGTTGTTAACTTATAATTAAAAAGTTAAAGAGCCCCTGTGGAACATTCTTTAAAGCTCACCTAGAAGAAAGGCAGTCTATAAATATAAACACGGTCATCAAAATATTATCACATCATAAACGTACATTAAATTCTGGTAACTAGCTAGGTTGCAATTAGAAAGCTGACTGAGTCTCTCTGGATCCTCTTGCAATGGTTAGCCTGCAGTGAGGTTTCTTGGGGCTGGGGAAGGGTGGACCCCATGGTGTCACCTATGTGATAGCTGAGGGCCTCTTTCCCAAGTATTTCTCAACCTCCCACACAGGTCTGCAATTCTTTTTTGGGAGGTGGGGAGGAGGGAGGAATGTTTTCCTTTGCAGCAGAAGAGGCTTTGAAACCTTCACACTACATATAAATGTTTATGCTTTTCTAAAGGAAACGTTTCAATATCTGTGAAGGGAAAAAGTATGCAAAAGGAGAGACTGGATTCTCTGAAATCTAACCCATTCCTGAATGTGCTGAGGTTCAATCTAGACCCCAGTTCAAATGACCTTTGGTCTGTCACTCTTTAATTCTCTCCCTCTCCTCTGACTGCTTCAAATTAACCCCCCTGCCTTTTATCAGCAACTTGAAATCATTCCAGGGAAGAAAGTATCTCTATTCTTAAACACCAGAAGAGCATGTTCTTCAATATCGCTCAATCATACATTCTCTGTCTGGCAAGACTCACCCCAGAAATGCTTCCATAAGCTAAACTTCCTAATCTGAATTTCTTACCTGCAAGTTACAGCCTGTTTCTTGTTGGATGCCATCAGAGGTTGAGAAGCCTTAATCATAGCCTCATAGACCTTTAGAACTCTTATCTGGAAGCTCTAATTAGGTGAGAGGTTATCTAACTTTCCTTTGCTAAGGCTGGGCTCAGACACCTAGGAACTCAGAAGCTGATGGATACTCTTTCTAGGTCTTAGTTTCTTTCTCTGAAAAACAAGAAGAACAATATTCACTGCTTTCCTCCTTGCGTGGACTTTGTAAGGACCCAGTAAGGTGAGTAATAGTACTCTGGGAAATATAAAAAAAATTCAGGATATTATTTAAATTCTTCTTACTTTCCCCTCAAATCTTTCTTTGCTATTGTTTAAGGCTTCTCTGCTCCTACAGCAGCTGACTTTGGCACTTTCTGACGTTTCTCTCAGGCGCCTTATAGCCCTCCAGCCAGCCTTCTGCTCCTGCTAGCAGCTTGAAGCTCTGTTCAATCCACAGCACTGATTATTAGGGCTGAATGGATTTCCTGGTCCACACAGATTCGACTCAGGTTAGTCCCTTCCTTTACTTCTTTTGTAGCTTGCTAAATCCCTCTAGACATATGGCTGTCACCTCTAGGGGACTCTCTTCCCTTCCACCCCTTCCCATGAGGGGACATTTGACATCTGTCATTTGTGGTCATTATTATTGGTGGAGTGGTTAATGGTTCTCCTCACCAATTCCAGCTTCTATGCTGTTTTCTCCCACATTAAGCCACTGTCTGGCACTGGCTGAGTGTCCTGCCATTCAACTCAACTCTGACACTGTCTACCCAGAGATGGTATCAGATTCCAAAGGTTAAGGACTCAGTCCTACAAGACTCCCCTCCACTTCAGATGCCAATTTCAGGCCCAGGTTGTTACCTGTGCTTCTGACCAACTGACTATAAATCAGAGGTTTCCACAACCCCTTCTTTAGGTTTGATTAATTTGCTATAGTGGCTCACAGAACTCAGGAAACCTGTATACTCACTGGGGTTATCAGTTTATTATGAAGGATATTAAAGGATACAAATCAACAGTCAGATGAAGAGATACATAGGGTGAACAAAGGAGCTTGTATCCTTGTGCAGTTTATGGCAGCCCACTCCAGTATTCTTGCTGGGATAATCCCATGGACAAAAGAACATGACAGGCGACAGTCCATGGGGTTGTGAAGAGTCAGACATGACTGAGGGACTGAACGTGCGCACAAGGTGGTGGTTGGAAGTATTCAAGTTCCCCAACCTGGAAGCTCTCCAAACCCTCCCTTTAGGTTTTTATGGAGCCTTCATTGCATATGCGGTGAAATCATTGGTCTTCAGCGACTGATTCAACCTCCAGCTTCTCTTGTTTCCCCAGAGGTGAAGGCGAGGACTGAAAGTTCCGACCCTCCAGTCCCATGGTTGGGTCCCCTGGTAACCAGCCCCCATCCTTAGGTTACCTGGGTGCTTTGCAGAAGTCACTTTATTAACCTAACAATAGATACTCTGGTCACTCTCATTACTTACGAAATTCTCAGGATTTTAGGAGATACGTGATAAGAAGAGTGGATAAAGATCAAATGTTTATGTCTTATGATAAATCATAATATCACACGGTGCTACTGGTATGTAGTGGTAGAGGCCAGGGATGCCGCCGGACATCCTACAATGCACAGGACAGCCCCTCCTATAAAGACCTAGCTGGCCCAAAATGTCATTAATGCTGACACTGAGAAACTGGGCTACAGATTAAGCTCCATGAATGACATGGAGCTTTTATTTTAAACAGCCTTATCAAGATATAATTGATACACAGGAACATGTACATATTTAAAGTGTGCAGTTTGGTGAGTTTTGACATCAGCACATGGAAAGCTATCACAACAGAATGAACATACCCTTCCTTTGGTCACTCAGTCCTCCTCTTGCCACCTGTCCCATAACCCCATCCTCAATCAACCACTAATTTACTTTCCATTACTGCAGATTGGTTTGCCAATGCTAGAAGTTTGTATAAATGGAATCATACAACTTATGCTCTTTTTTTTTTTTTTTGGTCTGATTTCTGTCATTCAGCATTGATTATTTTGAGATTTATCCATGTTGTTGCTAAACTCCTTATTCCTGAAAAAAAGAGATAAACTCATGGTTGAGAACAAAGGGGGTATGACCTCTAGGCTCTCAGGTCACCCTTAGATACTTCTCTGACGATTTTAGTTCCTAAATGGGATACCTCACTTAGCTGTTCTATACTTTATTGTTTTCTTTTCTTTTGTTTTTTGTTTTACTTTCACAGTACTTTCCTCATCGTGATTCTCAATATGTGACCAATGAACTATTAACCCTCCAGTCTCTGGTCTAGTCTCTGCTTCTTTTAATTCATGGAACCCTGTTTTCTATTTCCCCTCTCAAGAAGATCTTAAAGAGCTAAGTTATAGAATACCAATTTGAGAAATGCTGCCCTGATGTTGCTTTTTAAAAAAAAAACAAGGAAAGAAAAAGTTCTACGTGTCAGGCTTCGTGGCTGTGCAGGGCACACACAGAGAAATAAGTCTTGAGACACCATTTCCACGTGGCAGTGGTTACCTGGTTTTGCCCGCTGTGCCCTCAGAATCTTCCCTGAAGTCATATCCAGTCACGATACCAATATTTAATGATTACAGGATGAATTCTTTAAGAAGCAACTTTGTGAAGTCCGTAAAGAAATTAGTTGATGATGATTGAACTCACATGTACTTATGAGGACTATGTGTATTTTATCACACAGTTAGCTGAAGCATACTTTTATACAACACTGGCGCCTGCTTTTGGAGTAAGATTCTTGAATAAATCTTAAGTAGCGTCTTTCAAGACAGTTAATGAAATCTTTATCCCTAAGAAAACGTTTCTCTTTTTGGTGTGCTCTGTGGTTTTCTTCTGCAAGCGTTTTCAGATACCCTCACCCTATAGGTTGTGGCCTGATCTTTTCTCACACAGTTGCTCTGGGGTTGATCATGTTCTTACATTAATGCTGATATTCTTTTTCATAAGCTCTTGGTTTTTACATCTGCAGATCTTCCAAGGTTATGTAAGAGTTGTGCCGTTCACGTGAGCGTCTTTTTCTCTCCTCCACACACAGTGCTTATCCCCTGGTGACTTCATTGAAGAGACTCTAATGGTTGCCATCAGGAACAATGAGAGGAGTGGGAGAGTGATTCCCTCAGACTTTAATAAGCACCAGGACTGGTAGGCGGCAGGGAGAAAGCTTGGCAAGGCTTGGGCTCAACAATGTGAGGGCTTTTGGCCCAAAACCGTGACAAGATTTTGGGAGGGGTGAATGATGAATCTAGGGAGGCTAACTTTAGGCTTCTTTGTTCAGTGGTAGAAAAAAAAAAAAGCTTTTCTTCTGGCTGGGCATGGAAGCAGAGAGATACCAGACTTAAAGACTTTACTGCAGGGCACAATGAGGATGTCAGCAGTGACCATGATGGGCAGGGTAATTGAGTCCCTTCCCTTCCTTTTTTGAGAAAGCCTACTGGATTCTGGGGAGGCCTGAGGATGAGTGAGACTCCAGCAATACCTGAGGTTGAAATTTTTGCAAATTTAGGAGGATGTGAACTCAAAAAAGAAATTAGATTTAATGAAAATGAAGAGATCATTTTTTTGTATGTCTCTGTAGATTGAGATTCATAATGACTCTAATCCTTAAAAATTTCTTATCCATAGATTTATGAGTGTAGTCAGTGCCAAGTCTCTCCTAAACATTAGCAAGACTCTGTGGGTAAAGCAAAGACATATAGGGCTTTGCCTCAGTTGGAGAGAGAAGACTTAAATAGTTGGGGGTAAGTTATATATCCTTAAAGAGGTAGTTATCAGCTTCTGACAGTTTAGGGTCTACCACTTATGCCTAAGTCAGGAAGATCCTCTGGAGAAGAGAATGGCAACCCACTCCAGTAGTCTTGCCTGGAAAACCCCATGGACAGAGGAGCCTGGCGGGCTATAGTCCATGGGGTTGTGAAGAGTTGAACATAACTGAGCAACTAAAACAGACACTTGTGCTTAACTAGTGAATGAGTGGCCTGGTCAATAAGCACTATGAATTCACTGGCTGTGACATTAAAGGAAAGTCAGCAGAAAGAAAGAAAAAATAATGCTCTTTGTTCCAGTAAGGGTGAGTTTGCAGGATTGCTTGTTCTAGGAAAAAGAATGATTTGTTTCTGCAGCTCACCATTTCCCAGGGAACCCATGCTTTGCCAGCCTGTGGTCTCAAGGGTCCCTCCTCTGGAGATGGGTGTCAGGCCGACTAGAACAGCCTGCAGAAATCAAGCAGGCTGCTAATGCACTTAAAGATGTTTCTGCTGTCCTTTTCCCCTGTCTTCTCAAATACATAGCACTTGTCCCGGTCAATGTCAGAGGAGCTTATGTTTCTTTTAAGCAGTAAGAGCCAGCAGGCAGGGAATTGCTTGGGGATTAGGGAAACTCAAAGTGGCTTTGTATGTCAGGGAGATGAGTCTTTTCTTCCATGCCTGTATCTAGCACACGGTTGTTTGAAAGCCTTGCTTAAAAAAACTTCAAGTTGGGACTTCCCTGGTGGTCCAGTGGTTAAGAATCCACCTTGCAATGCAGGGGACACAGGTTCGATCCATGGTTGGGGAACTAGGATCCCACATGCTGCCTGCACACCATGTGGAGCAATTAAATAGAGAAATATTAAAGCCAAATAAATAAATAATTTTTAAAAAATATTAAAAAAAATCTCAAGTTATGGCCAACTTGCAGCTCTGGACATTGATGTAGGCAAGATGAAGAGATCAGATGAAGTTCTGTAGAGATCCAGGCCATGAGGTTGAGTGAATGGGGAAGGAATTGGAGGGCTGGATCTAAACAAATAGCTGGGTTTGTCCTGGGCTATTCTTGGATGAGACACGACTCCCTTTTGGAGCTTGTTTTTTAAATCTATAAAATGAGTATAAGATATAGGTAAAGCTATGATCAAAACCAACCACAAACATCTAAATATTCTACATTAACACATTCAGGGGTATCATTCACTTTGCAAAAAGGATTGTCCCCTTTATGAGAATTCACAGTAAAATAAATTTACAGGTCAGTTGCTTTTCATTTACAAGTGGAATTTGGTTTTCAAAATGTGACTGCAGTCTTAGCTTCTAATGAAAATGCCAGTTGCATAAAGGGAGTTCTAAATGTCTTATTCTGTTCCTTCTTCAACCCTCCCCTAGTATTCTCTTCTTCCCATAAAAATCGTGAAGATGTTTATAGGCTTAACATATGTTTAAGATCTGAGTTGAAAGATCCAAATTGATGGTAGACTCATCAGCAAAGATAAACTGAGATTCACTCTCCAGTGGTTTCTGGATTGGCAGTGGCAGACCTGGGTTCTGGTCCAGGCTTTGCCTCTAAGCTGCTGGGTTCCTTTCGACGAGTCTTGGAATTGTTGTACCTTTGTGTCGGAATGGAATTAAGGGCCAGTTAGTCTAACCTCCTGTGAACAAAGGTATTTCTCTACAATATTCCTGCCTGGTGAGTATCTGATCTATCTAGTTTTAGACCTCAGTGTGTCCGTCTTTATGATTAGGAGAGTTGATCTTCAGTTTGAATCAGGGCCCAGGGTGAGAATGGGAGAGATGAGAAAGCAGAGGCCAGGACTCTGAAGTCTAAATGTACCAACATTACAGTCTAGCAGAGGCCAAGCCCTACCTATAGGGTATAAATAAGAACCCTTGGGGAATAAACTCCATACATTCCTTCCTTCTTTACAGGTCTGGCCAATAGTGAGGAAAAGTTCTGAGACCTTGAAGTGCTTGGAGTTTGATCTGGAACTGTGCGTAGGTACCTCAGTGATTTCAAGGAAGGTGAAGTCAGCATGTCAGTTGAGCTCTCTTCACATGTGAGCTGAGTACTAGTCCAAGATTGAGCAGACTTCTTCCTTACTTCAGGCTTTCTCTTCTTCCTTTCCCTCCATTCCCCTTCCAACTACCTTTTTTGTTTCTTTCTTTCATGGCATGCAAATTTCAAGGATGTGCAGTTGGATCTTGCTGAAATCAGCCAAGTGTTTACAGGATTTATCCTTGGAAGTGCCTAAGGTCATTGTCATGGCAATTTTGATAGTCCTGACAGAGTGCAGATGTATCTGTCCAGGGCAATCCAAGAATGCCTCCTACTCTCTCTCCAGCCTCAGTCACTGCTTGGGGCAAATGGGGCTTGCTTACCCTTTTTTGGGTTATATATTGCAAAAAAAAAAAAAAAAAAAAAAGAGTTCTCAAAATTTCAATTATAAAACCCCTGTAACAAAAAATTCTATCAAAAACTTCATATGGAGCAAGACTCTGCAAACCTTGGATGAGTCACTAAAGGGATGGGACAAATAGGCCATTCTGCATCGCTACACTGGTTCTTCATTGTCTGTTAACAGGTTATTCACCCTGTCCAATCCCACCTCCCGTTGCTGTATTCAGATCTGGAATATGAACTCCTTAAGACTAGTTCATCTTGATGTCTCCAATTCCCAGCACTGTGCCTAGGCACTTAATAGGAATTTAATAATGTTTGCTGGATGAATGAAGAGGTGAGCATAAGATGGCAGAGGGATGTATAAGGTGACCCTGGTAGGTAGATATTGGATGAAGGTAGGAATGAGTGGTATGAAGAGACAGGGGCTTTCAGTCCAATTGCCAGGACAAAATATAGAAGGGAATGAAGCTGGTAGGGTGTACTGGGGATGCCACACCATGAATGGCAGGCCCTTAGCCAAGGCTCTTGAGCATGGAATGGAAACCATGACGATCAATGCCAAGAAAAGTAGACCTGGTGTCAAAATATGCGGAGACCTAGGGTTGGAGAGAGTTTGGAGGCCATGAGACCAGCAAGGAATGAATGTGAGTCGGTTTGAAAAAGTACAGAGTGGAGAAAGCAGTGCTGGGGGAGAAAGCAGTCCTGGGGGAGCCTGAGAGAATACAGGTCCATTCATAGTGCCAGGAGCACAGCCAGGAGAGAGACTCAAATGTCGAAAGAGTTAGGCACCAGCTTAAACATGAATGTTCACAGCATCATTATTCAAAATAGCTGGCAAGTGGAAACAACCCAAATCTCCATCAACTGATGGGTGGATGAACAGACGGTGGTGTACCTATATAATGGAATATCATTTGGCAATAAAAAGGAATGACATAGAAGAACATGCTATAGCCTGAACCTTGACAGCATTGCATTAAGTGATAGAACCAGTCAAGATATGAAAAGGTCTTATCTTGAATTATTCTATTTATATAAAATGTTCAGAATAGGCAAATCCATAGAGATAGGAAGTATGTTAGTATTTGCCAGGGCCTGAGGAAGGGAGCAGTGGGGAGTGATTGCCAATGTATACAGGGTTTCTTTTTGAGGTGATGAAAATGTTCTAAAAGTATTAACAAATAGTGGTGATGGTTGTATGTGAATATACTAGAGCCCATTAAATTATACACTTTAAAAGGCTGAATTGTATGGTAGTGAATTGTGTCTCAGTAGAGCTGCTATTAAAAATAAAAGAGTCAATCACTTGATCTGAGGGTTTAAGGGCTCTGGAAGAGAGGATGCAGAGAATAAGAGGTAGCCAATAGACCCTTACAGCAAGTTGTTCATGTTAGTAGCTCGTGTGTGTGAACCAACCAATTCACAAGTCTGCAAATGGCCATCCCCTTTTTCCTTCCTATCTATTCCAAACGTGGGCTGGTTCAGATGCAGCTTGGGTGGGGTCCACCTGTGTGGAGTGCTCAAGTCCCCCCAGCTCCTGCTAGCTGTACTTAAGTGAGGGAGCCCCAGGGTTCTCCTGGGCTGTTGCTCCACGTGGCTCAGAGATCTTTATAAAGCATCTCTTTCAGGTTTCATCTGCTCTTATTTTAGCCGCTCTTTTTCTAGGACTCAGTTTCTGTTGGAGGACCATTTTAAATGATAGACACTGTTTTGTTTTCAAGATGGCCCCTCCCTTAAGGAGATCCTGAAATCCACTTGTGAACCATGATACAGAATGACAGGCTTCTTTGGAAGCTACTAGTGCTGTGACCATAAATCAGCTCTCCAGAAAAAAGATTAAGTCCCAAATGGCAGAGCAAAGACTAGAGCCTCTGTCAGTCAGACTCCAAAGCAGGTGCTTTTAATCACTGGACTGTCTTGCTTCTAAAACACAAGAGTTCACAAGACCCTCAGCTGTAAGGGCTCCAGGAAGAAAACGGCCCAAGCAAAGAGGCATCTTCAGATCAGATCAGATCAGTCGCTCAGTCATGTCCGACTCTTTGCGACCCCATGAATCGCAGCACACCAGGCCTCCCAGTCCATCACCAACTCCCGGAGTTCACTCAGACTCACGTCCATCCAGTCAGTGATGCCATCCAGCCATCTCATCCTCTGTTGTCCCCTTCTCCTCCTGCCCCCAATCCCTCCCAGCATCAGAGTCTTTTCCAATGAGTCAACTCTTCGCATGAGGTGGCCAAAGTACTGGAGTTTCAGCTTCAGCATCATTCCTTCCAAAGAAATCCCAGGGCTGATCTCCTTGAGAATGGACTGGTTGGATCTCCTTGCAGTCCAAGGGACTCTCAAGAGTCTTCTCCAATACCACAGTTCAAAAGCATCAATTCTTTGGCGCTCAGCCTTCTTCACAGTCCAACTCTCACATCCATACATGACCACAGGAAAAACCATAGCCTTTACTAGATGAACCTTTGTTGGCAAAGTAATGTCTTTGCTTTTGAATATGCTATCTAGGTTGGTCATAACTTTCCTTCCAAGGAGTAAGCGTCTTTTAATTTCATGGCTGCAGTCACCATCTGCAGTGATTTTGGAGCCCCCAAAAATAAAGTCTGACACTGTCTCCACTGTTTCCCCGTCTATTTCCCATGAAGTGATGGGACTGGATGCCATGATCTTCGTTTTCTGAATGTTGAGCTTTAAGCCAACTTTTTCACTCTCCACTTTCACCTTCATCAAGAGGGTCTTTAGTTCTTTTTTGCTTTCTGCCATAAGGGTGGTGTCATCTGCATATCTGAGGTTATTGATATTTCTCCCGGCAATCTTGATTCCAGCTTGTGTTTCTTCCAGTCCAGCGTTTCTCATGATGTACTCTGCATGTAAGTTAAATAAACAAAGAGGCATCTTAGACTAAGATAACCAAGAAAATGGATACATTCTGAAACCTCCACTGTGGCTGATTTCAAACTACCAGTGTGATGTCAGTGAACTTAGGATAGGGAAGAGAGGAGCAAGATTGGCTTTTGAGAGATGGAATGAGCCTGCACCTGGCCAGTACACCCTGGTGGCGCTTTCAGCAGCTTTTCAGACACATTTAGATGGGTTTATCTACGATATTCAGAACACAGGAAAGGTTTCCGCTTTTCCCCCCATGTCCATTTGTTTGACACTTGTGCAGGCACACTAGACAGGGATGAATTACTAATGAGGAAATGATATACAGGTTTGATGTGGACAAATTCCACAGCAAACTATTGATAGAGGTGAGCTTAGTTTCCAGATTCCAACGGACCCAAGTTGGTTTGCTACTCTGTCAATTTCAGAAAGCCTGTGATTATATAGGATGAATCTGTATAAATTTATAAGGGGTTTAAATGTAAACTGGTGGACTCCTTTTTGCATATTCTTTCTAGTTCCTAGTCTTCAATCTGGTGGACAAACCTAAACTTCAGCATGCCATCATCAATCACATTTTTTTAGGTTTCCATCCTTACTTTTGCATTTTTCTTAAATTGAAAACTTTTGAAAAATATTATCACAATCTAATATTAGAATGTTTTAAATGACCTCCAGAAGAAGAAACTATATACTTTAATAGTTAATATTTGTTACCACTCCCTCTTCACACTGCCCGGGTCCATTTCTAGGCCCTGATTTACATTCTGTTTCTGTGCATTTGCTTCTTCTGTACATTGCTGATAAGTGAAATCATATGTGGTTTGGAATCACAAATGGTCATAATATGTGGTTTTAGTGTGTCTGGCTTCTTTCATTTAGCATAATGTTTTCACGTTTCCTCCATGTCATAGCATCTATCAGCACTTTATCCTTTTTTATTGCCAAATCACATTAGGTTGTAGGGATATGCCACATTTTGTTTATCTGTTTATGATATGATGGACATTTGGGTTGTCTCCACTTTTTGACTCTTATGAATAATCCTGCTATGAACATTTGTGTACAAGTTTTTGTATGGATGAAAGTCTTTGTTTCTCTTGCGTATATACCTAGTAGTGGATTTGCTGGTTATGTGGTTACGCTTTAACCTTTTGAGAAATTGCCAAACTCTTTTCCATTATGGTTGCACCATTGTACAGTTCCACCACTAGTGTGTAAGGGCTCCAGTTTTTCCACATCCTCACCAACATTTGTTACTGTCCCTCTTTCTGATTACAGGCATCCTAGCTCATGGTAAGTGGTCTCTCATTGTGGTTGTGGTTTATATTTACTATTGATTGCTGAAGCTGAGCTCCTTTTTATGTAATTATTGGTTGTCTATCTTCTTTGGATGAGTAGCTATTCAAATTCTTTGCCGATTTAAAAATTGGAAAATTTTTCTTTTTATTGGTAAGTTGTAAGTGTTCTGGGTAGATCAAACATGTATTGTCATATGTATTTCTTGCAAATATTTTCTCCTGTTTTCTGGGATATCTTTTCACTTTCTTGATGGTATCATTTGATGCACAAAATTTTTAACTTTGATGAACCCCAATTTATTCATGTATGTTTGTTGCTTTTGTTTTTGGTGTCTTATTTAGGATATTTAAGTATAACCCAAGGTCATGATGATTTATTCCTATATTTTCTCTTTAGAGTTTTGCACTTTTAGCTTCTACAGATAAGTTTATGATCCATTTTGTGTTCATCTTTGTTCACAGTGTAAAGTAAGGGTCCAACATTTGTGTTGTCCCAGCCCTGTGTCTTAGAAGACTATTCAGTCTCCACTGAACTGTCTTGGCATGCTTGTGGGAAATCATTTGACCATAAATGTGATAGTTTATCTTTGGATTCTCAATTCTGTTTCATTGATCAATATATCTATCCTTGTGCCAATATTACCCTGTCTTGATTGCTTTGTAATAAGTTTTGTGCTTATTTTATCATACAAGGATGTTGGGTTTATGTCCAATACTTTCCTGCATCTATTGAGATGATCATGTGGTTTTTAAATACTTTATTTTATTAATATGGGTGTTAAACCAACACTGAAATTCCCTTTTCCTTTTTTTTTTTTCAGTTTATTTATTTATTTTTTAAATTTAAATTTATTTATTTTAATTGGAGGCTATGAAAAAGTTGGAAAAGCCTGGCTGCTATCTTCTGTTGCTTTTTGTGATTTTGGTTTTGAATTAGGCTCAGCCTAAAGGTGACTGTGTGTAATTATCTTCCTAGCCTAGCCTGGGATTCAGTCCCAGGAGAAACTGGGATCTGACAGCTGTGTATCCTTTGGAGGTGTTATGGGATGAATGTCTGTGTCCCCTCCCTTATATGTTGAAATTCTAATCCCATGTATTGGGAAGGTGACCATGTCTTGAAGGTGGAGCTCTAATACTGGGTTTCAGTTCAGTTCAGTTGCTCAGTTGTGTCTGACTCTTTGCAACCCCATGAATCGCAGCACGCCAGGCCTCCCTGTCCATCACCAACTCCTGGATTTCACTCAGACTCACATCCATCGAGTCAGTGATGCCATCCAGCCATCTCATCCTCTGTCGTCCCCTTCTCCTCCTGCCCCCAGTCCCTCCCAGCATAAGAGTCTTTTCCAATGAGTCAACTCTTCGCATGAGGTGGCCAAAGTACTGGAGTTTCAGCTTTAGCATCATTCCCTCCAAAGAAATCCCAGGGCTGATCTCCTTTAGAATGGACTGGTTGGATCTCCTTGCAGTCCAAGGGACTCTCAAGAGTCTTCTCCAACACCACAGCTCAAAAGCATCAATTCTTTGGTGCTCAGCTTTCTTCACAGTCCAACTGTCACATCCATACATGACCACTGGAAAAACCATAGCCTCGACTAGATGGACCTTTGTTGGCAAAGTAATGTCTCTGCTTTTGAATATGCTATCTAGGTTGGTCATAACTTTCCTTCCAAGGAGTAAGCGTCTTTTAATCTCATGGCTGCAGTCACCATCTGCAGTGATTTTGGAGCCCCCCAAAAATAAAGTCTGACACTGTTTCCACTGTTTCCCCATCTATTCCCCATGAAGTGATGGGACCAGATCTTCGTTTTCTGAATGTTGAGCTTTAAGTCAACTTTTTCACTCTCCTCTTTCACCTTCATCAAGAGGCTTTTTAGTTCCTCTTCACTTTCTGCCATAAGGGTAGTATCATCTGCATATCTGAGGTTATTGATATTTCTCCTGATAATCTTGATTCCAGCTTGTGCTTCTTCCAGCCCAGCGTTTCTCATGATGTACTCTGCATAGAAGTTAAATAAGCAGGGTGACAATATACAGCCTTGACATACTCCTTTTCCTATTTGGAACCAGTCTGTTGTTCCATGTCCAGTTCGAACTGTTGCTTCCTGACCTGCATACAAATTTCTCAAGAGGCAGGTCAGGTGGTCTGGTATTCCCATCTCTTTCAGAATTTTCCACAGTTTATTGTGATCCACACAGTCAAAGGCTTTGGCATAGTCAATAAAGCAGAAATAGATGTTTTTCTGGAACTCTCTTGCTTTTTCGATGATCCAGCAGATGTTGGCAGTTTGGTCTCTGGTTCCTCTGCCTTTTCTAAAACGTGCTTGAACATCTGGAAGTTCACGGTTCACGTATAGCTAGAAGAGATAAGAAAGCCTTCTTCAGCAATCAATGCAAAGAAATAGAGGAAAACAACAGAATGGGAAAGACTAGAGATCTCTTCAAGAAAATTAGAGATACCAAGAGAACATTTCATGCAAAGATGGGCTCGATAAAGGACAGAAATGGTATGGACCTAACAGAAGCAGAAGATATTAAGAAGAGGTGGCAAGAATACACAGAAGAACTGTACAAAAAAGATCTTCATGACCCAGATAATCACAATGGTGTGATCACTCACCTAGAGCCAGACATCCTGGAATGTGAAGTCAAGTGGGCCTTAGAAAGCATCACTATCAACAAAGCTAGTGGAGGTGATGGAATTCCAGTTGAGCTATTTCAAATTCTGAAAGATGATGCTGTGAAAGTGCTGCATGCAATATGCCAGCAAATTTGGAAAACTCAGCAGTGGCCACAGGACTGGAAAAGGTCAGTTTTCATTCCAATCCCAAAGAAAGGCAATGCCAAAGAATACTGGGTTTATTGTTATTATAAAAGAAAATCCAGAGAGCTCTCCTGCCTCTTTTTTTTTTTTTCATTTGAAGACATAAACAGAAGTCAGACATTTTTAAACCAGGAAGTGGGCCCTCACCAAACACTGAATCTTCCGAGCCTTGATTTTGAACTTCCTAGCTTTCAGAACTAGGCTTCCAGTCATTAGTATTTTTTGTTATAGCAGCCCAAAGGGTTTAAGACAGGGAGCAGTGAGATGGATAGCTGTCTTATCCAAGGAATCAGAAGTGGAACTAACAGGGGTAAATCCAGTGCGTGGTCAAGGTGTTAGAACTAGGAAATCATAAGTGGCCTGAGATTCATGACTGGACGTGAGTGAGCTTCACAGGCAATTGCACAGAGCTGCATTTGGGCAACGACCAGAGTGGAAAGGAGAGCAAAAAAGGAGTGGGGGACAGTTGATGAAGTAAGAAGATAGGACCTGAGGCAATGTGGTTTTACAGCTTGCGTACCATCTCACCTGGGACTGATCATCCATCTAGGCTTTCAACCATTGTGGTCTCAGCGTCTCATCTAGAATAATACTGGCTTTCTTTCAACACCCTCTCCCAACCACCGGCCCTTCTGCATGGTTCTCAGCATGACTATAGATAGGTTTAGGATGACATCCACTTTCTTGTATTAATTTAGTCCAAGGAAGCTCTTGGCCTGGGATTATTTCCTTTCTGAAGGTCTTATGCCAGGGATCTTGTGACCTAATGTGAATGTTTATGAATGAGTACAGCAGTCCAATGATTAAGAGCACCATCTTTGGAATCAGAGAGACAAACTCTGTCATTTGCTATTTAAAAAAAAAATATTTATTTTAATTGGAGGCTAATTACTTTACAATATTGTGTTGATTTTTGCCATACATTCACATGAATCAGCCATGGGTGTTGTCATTTGCTATTTACTCAATCTTTCTAAGTCTCTGTTTCCTCATCTGCCAAATGGAAATACTGAATGCCTTCCCAGGTGGTGCTAGTGGTAAAGAATCTGCTTGCCAATGCAGGAGACTTGGAGAGACATGAGTTCGATCCCTGAGTTGGGAAGATCCCCTGGAGGAGGACATGCAACCCACTCCAGTATTCTTGCCTGGAGAATCCCATGGACAGAGGACCCTGGTAGGCTACAGTCCATAGGATTGCACAGAGTTGAACATGACTGAAGCAACTTAGCACGCATGCACCTAAGTTTTTCCTGAGGTGTATATAGAGTTTGTAAACAGTGTCTGACCCTTGAGTGACCAACAGCAGATGTTGCTATAATCAATGATAATTTTGATGGCACAGATGTGCTGGCCCCTTCACTTTCTCCTAATAATTCTCTGACATAGGATCTGGTGTATTTTTGAGGGTATAGTAAGTGGCTTTTGAACCTGGAGATAAAAATGGAAAAAGAAGAAAAGAAGAGAAAAATTTATTGACAAGTGTGTGCAAACTCTTGCATTTGCATTTGATTTAGTTTCTCCACTGAAAAAAATGCTAATGAATATGATTAAATGGCTGTGCTTAATCCTATAACTCAAGAGGGAAAAGAAATCATTAGCAAGTTGATTATTATTATTAATACTCAAGGTAATCAGGTTCATTTATAGAGGCTGATTAAAAGTGAATGCCAAATGAACATATTGGGTTTAAATTAATAAAACTTGGAGCCCCAAATATTTAAGACAGTAATCTCTGTTACCACAATAAGATTAAAGTGATTAAATTAGTGGCAATATTTGCACAGGAACATGTGTGTATTTTTTCTCTATCTCTCTAAATAAAAATGGGAGAGTGGGAATTTCCAGATCTGTTCCTTTAATAAAACCTTTTCATTTTTCTTGTTCAGTTAATAGCAGTTTCATTCAACAACTTTGTTCCTTGGCTGACAATCACAGTTCTAACCAGGCATGATAGAAATGCCTCACTGAAAACTTTTTTGAGTCAGCTTACCATCAGTCATTCTTTATTGACTTACACTTTTACATAAGATTAAACACTCAGCACCAGCTTACACATTAGATGGCAGATCCTGGCAGGATACCGTGACTCTTGACAGGAGAATATTACCTAATTTTTGGTTATGCTGCCCTTCAGTCACTTGCTAAGACATCAAAGCACTTAGTACTGGCATATCTTGCTTTAGGAAACATGTGTTTTCCAGAAAATGAAACGTTTGCAAGTTAAAGTCTATTTTAAATGTAAGGTGGCTCTCCCCATGAATTATCTAGTGTGTGCTCTATAAAGAGCTGTCAGGCGTTCTCTTTTTCTTATGCCTTCAGTTGCTCCCTTTGTCTTACTTCTTTTCTGCCTGGGAGGGTGCTCACATGACTCCAGTATCCAAAAATCCCTCCTTTCAGCCCCTATCAAACACCAATCAACTCTCTGTTTCTATGAGTTCAATTTTTCTTCAATTCCATGTCTGTATAGGTGAGATCATATAGTGTTTGTCTTTCTCTGTCTGACTTACTTCACTTAGCAAGATCCATTCATGTTTTTCCAACAGCAGGATTTCCTCCTTTCTATAGTTGAATAATATTTCATGTATGCGAATATATATATTTTCCCATTTTCTTTTTCCATTCATCTGTTGATGGAAACTTAGGTTGTCTCCATGACTTGGCTATTGTAAATGATGCTGCAGGGAGCATGGGGGTGCAGATATCTCTTTGAGATAGTGATTTCATCTCCTTTGGATATATACTCAGAAGTGGAATTGCCAGATCAAATGTAGTTCTGTTAATTAACTGAGGAACCTCCATGCTGTTTTCCATAATGACTGCATCAATTTACATTCCTGCCAACAGAGCACAAGGGTTCCCTTTTTTTTTTTTTCATATCCCGCGGGCATTAATATCTTGTTTTTTTGTAGTAGCCATTTGAACAGGTGTGAAATGATATCTCATTGTGCTTTTGGTTTGTGTTTTCCTGGTGATTAGTGATGTTGAGCCCCTTTTCAGGTACCTGTTGTACGTCTTCTTGGGGAAAATATCTACTCAGTTCCTCCACCCTTATTTTATTTGGATTACTTTTTTTTTTTAAATTTTTGCTATGAGTTATGTGAGTTCTTTGTAAATTTTGGATATTAACCCCATATCAAATATATGATTTGCAGATATTTTCTCCCATTCAGTAGGTTAGTTTTGCATCTGTTAATTATTCCTTTGCTATGCAGAAACTTTTAGTTTGATGTCATCCTACTTATTTATTTTTGTTTTTGTTGCTTGTGCTTCTGGTATTATATCTAAATATGGCCAAGGCCAGTATCAAGGAGTCTTTCCCCTGTGTTATCTTCTTGGAGTTTTATGGTTTCAAGTCTTACACTCATTTTTATTTATTTGGAATAATTTTTGTGGGTGGTAAAGTAGGGGTCCAGGACATTATCCTTCTCAGTGTTTCCTTGCTATATACCTTTACTCAAGCATCTAATACCCTCTTACTTTTTTCATTTCTAGGCAAGTCATGTAAATACTCTCAGCCTCATCTCAGATGTATAATGAGCATTATATTAACGATCTCCTGTGTAATTGTGAAGGTTAAATATATTAGTCCTACATAAAAATATGTATAACATGTCTAGCACAGTTCTAAACATATAGTATACACTCAATAATTGTTCCTTATTTTTTCCCCTTTTTTCTCCTTTCATAAACTCACTTTCAAAACATGGCATTAAAAAGACTGTTTAATGAGTTACCATTTTTTTGTGGCATTTGCATGTCATTCTAGATAGCATAATCATTCGTTCCTTTATTCCATATCAATGGATATTTTTTTGAGGGGAGGCACTGTATATAATCCAGAAACTATGTTAACAGTTAAAAATTAAGCAAAAAATTAAGTTTAAAGTTGGGGGTCTGATATTCCTGAAATTTTACCTGAATTTGAACCTAAATACACAGACATGGTAAGATACTTGAGTTATCTTAGTAGTATGTTACAACTTACTTTATCGGGGTACCCTTCCTAGCTGAAAATATCACTGTCATTGAAATGCCTAACAACAGTCATCAGAGTTATAAACCTTATCATCTCTGAAGGCAAGGACGAAAAAGAGACACAGTAAAGGCAGCACACCAAACACATCTTCCCAAATGTTGCTGTTTTGTCTTGAGAAGTCTCTGTTTTAATAGCAAGCCTATATGACAGGCTTTATTCTTTAAGGATCCTAGACCTTGTGATAAAATGATGTCCAATATCCTGTAGCGAGAGGCACTGTGATGAGTCAGAGATTTCCTTGGGGCTTCGTTAGCTGTAACAGAGATAGGACCATATGCAGAACTAGGGGAATTCTGGAGACAAGACATTGAAGGGCTGGGCTAGTGCTATAGGGGAGGGTATGGACGGTTAGAGCAGGGACACAGTCCTTCTGTGTTTCTTAGCACTTTTTAATCCAAAGACCTAAAGTAATCTCTCAACTTCACTTGCCCGTGAAGAGAGAACTGGCATAATTTATTCCTACTTGACAGGTGAGGAACTGAGAAGCACAGAGAGATTCAAGGTATCTCTTCCCTGGCTCCAGCTTTTCTGTTCCTCAGTATCCATAGTACCTTAGTATCATCTTCTGCAGCAATCACACACAAAAAAAGAAAAATCATTCCCCAGTTTTACAGGATTCCCCTCTTAGCCCTGATGTAAGAGAGGACAGTGCACTGATCCCAGTTTACAGATGAAGAAACAGAAGCTTAGAAAGCTTAAATGACTTGCCCGAGCTATCTGATTAGTCATGGCAAAGTGGGGACAAATTTCAGCCTCCTGACCGTCCATTTCCTTGACCTCTCTGCCCTTCAAAACATAGGGAGGTGGGGTTCTAGAAAGCCCCCTCAGTGTACACTGAAGCTGTACTCCCAGGACCACAGACAGAGCAGGTGAAGAAGAAAGGAGGCACTACGTATCCATCCAGTTCTGTGTCCTCTTTATCTATGGATTCTCCTTTTGGCAACTTAACCACTTTTCAGAGTCAGCACTTAGTGATGGTTGTAAAAACACAAACAATTTAGCACACAACACTCTGAACTGTAAACTCTGGTAAATAGGATCAGGGGAAGATTTAAGTAGAGGGGACAATGGCTATAAAGACTTAACAGGAATTCATTAGGCTCCAAAGATAAAGCAGATAAAAGATCCATAACCACATGCAGGAAGTGAAAGGAGAGTTCTAAATCATTAAGATGCAATGAGGTCCTGCCACAACTCATTAATCAAATCATCCTCACGGGCGCCGGGCTCAAGTGTCCAAAGGACCCCAGAGCAGGAAGGCTCCTGTGCCAGCCATTTCAGATGGGAGCAGGGACTTAATGGCAGGCACGGCTGTGTCAGAGATTTAATGCCATCTGCCCAATTCTACCGTTTCTCCTTTGATCATTTCTTTCTGTCTCCATATACTGTTATTGCTTCTTTCTCTCTCACCTTTGTTCCTTTCATTTCTCCTGCTTTCTCCCTTCCCTTCCTTTAAAAAAAGAATCCCATTTCCCTGTTTTCTTTTTTCCCCACCCGCCTCTGCCTTTACCAGCTGTCCCCCCACCTTCTTTCCCTTTCTAAAACTCTTCCATCCTTCTCAGACGCTCTCACGGCTTGCCTCCCTCCTCTTCCTCATCTCCTTCTGCCCTGAATCCCCTCCCTGGAAGATTCAGTGGTTCCCTGTGTCTGCAGACTTGGGGTGGGGACGGATTCACAAGTCTCCATCTTTCTCGTTTGCTTTTCCTTCAGCACTTTTGTGTGGGAGGTCTGGGGTGATGAGGGGCAGAGTAGAATGTAACCAGTGAATTGGGTCCTAAACGTTTGCTTTTATCATCAAATCAGATGTCCTCAGATTTCTCTGTAAAAACCAAACAAAAGTAGGCTCTCCGTTTTTTTTTTTTTTAGAAATATAAAGGGACACGACTGAAAAGAATATTAACTGTTAGGAAATGCGAGGCGCATATTTCTCACCTCACGCTAATCAGCACAGATTTTTTTCAGAAGAGAATTCTGGTGGGCTTTCCATCCTCCTATTCTCTGACCTCCCCTCAGAAGAGATATAACAGATTCTCAAAAATTGAGCAGTATTTTACTGCAGTTTTTATACAGTTTTTTTTGGTAGTGATTTCTTGTAAGTGGAAACACAGAACTAAAGAACTTTGGAGCAACACCTTCTCACTTCCAATCAATCAAAAAGGAGGGCGAGTAGGTGGTGTTAAGTGACAGGGGAAACTGCTCAGAGAACAAAGTGTGTGTGTGTGTGTGTGTGTGTGTGACTGTGTCTGTTTCTGCAGCATCTTGAAAATCCATCCCAGTCTCATGAGTTCTTTAAAATTGCTGACGAGCTTGTGGGATGATGAATACCTGTGCTCCCTTCATAATAAGGCTCTGGATGAACCCTTCACACGTTCAGCCACAGTAAAAAAGAAAAAAAAAACAGTTTTCTGTACTACAGGGGGTTACGATTTGAGCTCTGTAATGATTAGTGATTTCATCCAGGTGTACTTGACCCCCTGCTCATTTTTATATATTAAATGTTAAAAAGGAAAGGGAGAAGGGAGGGCTGGTTAATTGAAATTTCAAGAACTTTCCTGTAGATAAAATTTATTGAGAAAAGGCAGGGTGCTAGGCAGGGTGAAAGAGAGAGAGAGAAAGAAAATAATTATAACAGAAAGGCCCCCCAAAGTCTTTCTGATTGTCAGTAATGTTTATAAACTTTCAAGGCTGTTTGGTGTGTTGGCTCCATAGTTCATGGGTTCTCACCTCCTGCTCATGACGTATGCCCTCTTCTTGCTTTTCCTCCCCACTTACTCTCCCCACCTGCTTCTTTTCCTCCTTCTTCCATCCTCTCCTTGCTGTCTTTACTTTTCCTCCAGAAAGAAGTTGTAAAATGCCTTCCAGAGAGGCAGACTGTGTAATGTTGGCTGTTTGTCATGGAAACATACAAACGCCAAGACCTTGAATCCTGCCAGAGTGATCTAGGATCAGATCCTGCCTGGGTCAGAGGCCAAGGCTGTCCTTGAGATTTCTGGATAAGGAAAGCCAGAAGATACAAGTTCATATAAGGTATAGGTCAGTGTCCACATTTCTTCTGTTTCACACTGTCCATGATCATGTTTGCTCTTAACAATATAAGTAAATGTGGTGAGTATAAGACGTTGAAAAGATACAGAATAATTGCAGCATTTTAAACAAATAATCTATTTATTGATTTCTGACTGTGCTGGGTCTTCATTGCTGTGCGGGCTCTTTCTGCAGTTGTGGTGAGCAGGGCTTCCTCTTTCCTGTGGTTCATGGGCTTCAGCAGGCTCAGTTCCCAGGCTCTAGAGCACAGACAGATTCAGCAGTTGAGGCGCACAGGCTCAGCTGCTCCGCGGCTTGTGGGATCCTCCCAGATCGGGGATTGAACCTGTGTCTCCTGCCTTAGCAGGCAGATTTTTTACCATTGAGCCACCAGGGAAGTATTTTCCTGATGATTCCTTATTTATAAAATGATATGGTTCATGTCTCTGAGGACAGTCTGAAGAATTTTCTGCCTATTCTCTCTTATCAGACCTGGTGCAAGGAATTACTATTTCAGTAGAATAAAAAAGATTAGTTAGTTTTTGAGATGCCAAAGTTGCCTTTGTTTCCCGCAAATCAATAACATCACATCTGTAAAGCACATCAAGTTGTTTGAGGTTATTTCATTTTGATTCACTATTTTAACTTAGCTAACAGCGGTGTCATCCCTGTCTCAGGCCAGGGTTCCAGAGTGTTCAGTTTTCCTCTCTCTTCAATGAAAACACAAGTATGGGGACTTCCTCTCCAGTGTTCTGTGTAGTGATGAGGGTATCACCTCTTTTGGAGGCTTTTCTACTTTTCTAGACAGGGGCAGAAGTAATGGGCGAAGTAGATGGTGACAAGTAAGCAAAATTCACTGAATTCTGACCTCTGTTAATGCAGGGAAGATCATCTTTCTTTCAGTTTTTCTCAGAGACACTCCTCTTTCCTTTTCTTGCTCTACACACTATCCCCAAGCCAATTTTCCTGCTGTTCATTCACAATTAGATTCCAGTGACCCCGGAAGCCCAGAGCCCAAATCATTTAAAACTGATTCTCTTTCTGTGATGGTGAGAGAATTTGCTGTTCATGCTGTCTTAGAAGATGAAGGAAGTGTTTATATTCTACCCTTTAGAAAAATAGCAACAAAAAATGCAGTCAAGTTTGCAATGAAAACAGCTTACCAAGATTTTGACCATATAGTCTACTTTTTTTCTTTAAAGAGTTCTGTGTGTTATTTTTTTAAATTGAATTTGTTGTGACATTGCTACCGTTTTATGTTTTGGTTTTTTGGCTGTGAGGCATTTGGGATCTTAGCTCCCCAACCAGGGATCAAAGCCACACCCCTGCGCTGGAAGTTGAAGTCTTAACCACTGGATGACCAGGGGAGTCCCAATCTAGTCTACTTAAAAATACTCTTTCCTCCAACTTGTTCAGTAATTGGTGATTGCATAAATGTGAATTAATTGGTGAATGCTCTTGTCAGTTGACAGATTTTATTCAGTAGGAACTTTTGAGACATATAGGATGATTTTGTTAGGCTCCCAGGAATGGAAGGGAGTCATCAATTCCTGTCTGTGATATCTCCACAAGGGCTGATTCAAACTATCTTTAACATCCTCACCGCCTGGCTGAGAGACCCCCTTCTTTTGCACGCATGGCTCTCTACCAGTTATCCTCCTCTCTCTCAGCTTTGTCAAACCCCAAATCTACATAGATTGTTTTCATTCAGCTTCTAAATATGTTCAAGTCTCCCCTGCTGCTGCTTAGTCGCTCAGTCATGTTTGACTCTGTGCGACCCCCTGGACTGTAGCACACCAGGCTCCTCGTCCATGGGATTCTCCAGGCAAGAATACTGTAGTGGTTGCCATGCCCTCTTCCAGGGGATCTTCCCAACCCAGGGATCGAACCCGGGTCTCCTGCATTGCAGGCAGATTCTTTACCACTGAGCCACCAGGGAAGCCCCAACTCTTCCCTAACCTTAAAAAAAAGCAAAGAAAATAAATGGGCTTTCCTGGTAGGTCAGATGGTAAAGAATCCACCTGCAATGCGGGAGACCTGGGTTTAATCTCGGGATTGGGAAGATCCCCTGGAGGAGGGCATGGAAACCCACTTCAGTATTCTTGCCTGGAGAATCCCATGCACAGAGGAGCCTAGCGGGCTACAGTCCATGTGGTCGCAGAGTCAGACATGTCTGAACAACTAAGCACAAGGAAATCAACCAGACATTGTCTTCCTTTATCAACCATTCAAAAGCTTTCCTTCCCTCCATAGCCAAATGTTTCCTGATAGTATTTATTTATTGTGGTAAAATATACTTAGCATAAAACTTAGCATTTTAGCATTAAAATTTTTTAATTGGAAGATAATTGCTTAACAATGTCTTGTTAGTTTCTGCTGTACAACAGTGTGAATCAGTATACATATATCCCCTCCCTCCTGAGCTTCCCTCCAACTCATTTTAGTCATTTTTAAGTGCTCAGTTAGTGGGATTTCCAGGAGGTGCTAGTGGTAAAGAATCTGCCTGCCAATGTAGGAGATGCAAGAGATGTGGGTTCGATCCCTTTGTTGGGAAGATCCCTGGGAGAAGGAAATGGCAACCCACCCCAGTATTCTTACCTGGAAAAATCCCATGGACAGAGGAATCTGGCGGGCTACAGTCCTGAAGTTGCAAAAGAGTCGGTCATGCCTGATCACACACGCACAGTGGGATTCAGTACATTTCCATTGTCATGAAACTGCTACCACCATCAATCTCTAGAACTTTTTGACTTCCCAAGCTGAAAGTCTGTACTCATTAACCGATGACTCACTATCCTCCCCCCTCCCCTATTTCCTGGTAACCATTCTTCTACTTTTTGTCTCTAGGTCCCTGCTAAGTAGAATCATGTAATATTTTTCCTTTTATATCTAGCTATTTTACTTAGTATAATGTCTTCAAAGTTCATCAATGTTGTAGCATGTGTCAGAATTTCATTCCTTTTTAAGGTGGAATAATATTCCATTGTATGTATATATCACATTTTGTTTACCTACTCATCTGTTGATGGATATTTGAGTTGTTTCCAGCTTTGGCTATTGTGAATAATGCTGCTCTGAGGGTTGGTGTATCTGTTATCTTCTCTGCTCTCAATTCTTTTGGTATATGTCTATATGTGAAATTATTGATATAGCCAAACTTTTACCTTTGTTTGCTTTTTACTTATTTATTTGGCTGCACCAGGTCCTGGTTGTGGGATGCAAGATCTGTAGTTGCAGTGTGCAAATTCTTAGTTGCGGGGTGTGGGATCTAGTTCCCTGACCAGGGATCTAACCTGGGCTCCCTACATTGGAAGTACAGTCTTACCCACTGGACCACCAGGGAAGTCCCTTGTTTGCTTTTTCAAGTAGTCATATATCTAGTTTTAAAAGTCAAACACTGCAGCTTATAACAAGGACAGCAGTTACCTGTCCTGTAAAAGATCCCTTTTTCAAAAACAACCACTTTAAACTCTTCTGCTGTTTGTTCTGTTTGCCATATTCCTAAATTACATACTGATTTGCTAATTTTTCCACGTTAGACATTATACTGATTTCCCTCTACAGAAGACAAAGACTTCACGCTCATATACCATTGTAGAAAAGTGATTGAAAAAATGGCCACCTCACATTCTCTCATCTTGTATGCATACCTCTTTGCAGTGTGCCTTTGTAGCTCTCCATATCAAGAGGAAGAGTCTATCTCCTGACCCTCTGAATCTGGGCTGACCATGGGACCTGCCTTGACTAATGGTTGTACCGGCAGTGATGCTGTGAGATTTCAGAACTAGGCCTGTAAGAAGTTTACACCTTTGTTCTCTTTGAAAACACTGCCCTGAGGCTCTTAGGTACACGAGCCTGATCTGACCTACCAGAGGGAGACAGGCTACAAGAAAACAGGCAGGTGTTTTGACCTACCATCAGAAGAGAGCCTGTACCAGCCCCCAGACATGACACTCTTTTAGTTGAGTCCTCAGATGTCTGCAGTCATGTGAGTGGGGAACTGCCAATGTGAGCCCAGTCCAAATTGCTAATCTACAAACTCATAAGCAAATAAAATTGCAGTTATTTTAACTCACTAAACATTGGGGTGGTTTGCTGCACAGAAATAGCATGCGTGCATGCTTAGTCGCTCAGCTGTGTCCAACCCTTTGTGACCCCATGGACTGTGGTTGGCCAGTCTCCTCTGTCTATGGGATTCTCCAGGCAAGAAAACTGGAGTGGTTGCTCTTTCCTTCTCCAGAGTATTTTCCCAATCCTGGGATCGAACCCACATCTCCTGTGGCCCCTGCATTGGCAGGTGAATTTCTTTATCACTGAGTCACTGGGGAAGCCCACACAGAAATAGATATCTGATATAATCATCCATCAGTCATACATATTTCATTTCCCTGTATCTTTTAGTATAACTTTACCGTAATTTGATACTATCCACATTCATTATTTTCACAATTAATCGTTATGTTACAGTGTTCACTTCTTGAGCCAAGAAGTATGTTATGAATGCCTGTCCTTTCTCGTTCAACTTTTGGTTTGCCTATAGTTCTTTTCCTCTTAACATTTTTTAAACTCAGGTTTCATTCATCTTTTGCTAAGTTTTCCTATATCCTCCAGTGGTTTTATAAAGTGACTCTCAATCCAATTTTCCACACCATAAACCTGTCAGAAGATCTGTCAGTTTTATTTTCTTCTGGAAACCTCTGTCTCAGTGGCTTTCCCCCTTCTGCTTCAGTCTGGACCGGTTGCCCTCTAATATGGCGGCTCAGCTGCTGTCGTGGGACTTTCCCATCATACTAGAGATTCTCTTTACCTCTCTCACTCTTAGACTTCAGTTATATGGCTCCCACTTCTTCCTCTTCCTTGTTTTGTTGTAACTCTTTTTTTTTCAGGAACTTATCCTCTAGAAGTTTTTTGAGAAAGCATGCTTAGGTGGTATTTTTTTAAGACCTTGCATGTAAAGAAACGTCTATCTTTATTTTTGATTCAGAGTTTGGTTGAGTAAAGAACTATAAGCTCAGCATTATTTTTTTTTTTTTCAGCATTATTTTTAATGACCATTTTGAAGACATACCTCACTATCTTCTAATTTACAATATTGCTATTGGGAGGTCTGATGCCATTCTTATTCCCAAGTCTTCATATCATTTGTTCTTTCTTCTTAGAATCTTTTGTTTATCCTTTGGATTCTGAAGCCTCTCAATTATGTCCTTGATGCAAATCTTTTTCATCATTATTTTGGGCCTTTGTGCTTTTCAGTCTGGAAACTCATTTCCTTCTAGAATGCATATCATATAGTCTTGTATTTTTTTCTTGGACTATTTCCTCCTCTGTATTTTCTCTGTTTACTCTATTTGGAACTCCTTGCTTGGGATATTGGTCCTCTTAGATCTCGTAGTTTTCATTTATTTACCTTTTTGATTTACTTTCTATGAGTTTTGCTCTGGATTGAATGTTTATGTCTCTCCCAAATACATATGTTGAAATCCTACCCCCCAATATGATGGTGTTTATAGGTGGGAATTTGGGGAGATAATTGAGGTTAAATTAGGTCAGAAAGTGGCCCTCATGCTGGGGTTAAAGCCTTTTTAAACAGAGGAGGAGACATGAGAGGTCTCTCTCTCTGTTTACCTGGGTGCACCAGGGAAGGGCCATGTTAGGACCTAATAAGAAGACAGCCATCTATAAACCAATAAGTGGACCCTCATCAGACATTGAATCTGATGGAACCTAGATCTTGAAAATCCAGAACTGTGAGAAAGAAATATTTGCTGTTTAAACCACTTAGTTTATTATAGCAACCCAAACTAAGACAAGATATTCTTAAGTTTCTTTTCCAGCCTTTTTTCTTGATTTGAATTCTAGCTGCCTGCTTGATATCGACATGTTTTTATGGGGCTTCCCTGGTGGCTCAGATGGTAGAGAATCTGCCTGCACTGTGGGAGACCTGAGTTTGATCCCTGGGTTGGGAAGATCCCCTAGAGAAGGGAATGGCTACCCACTCCAACACTCTTGCCTGAAGAACTCCATGGACAGAGGAGCCTAGTGGGCTACAGTCTATGGGGTCACAAAGAATCAGACATGGCTATTTTTAATATCTGCTCTCAAATTGAGCCAGTTCAGGACTGAATTCATCTTCAGCAAAACTGCATGTTTTCCGTCTGTCCTCTGTCTTGGGGAATGGTGCTACCAAATGAAAGGAAATGCAATTCTCATCGACACTCTTCTTCCTCATCCCCCAATCCAAGCCCTATTTATTCTACTTCCTTCAGTTCAGTTCAGTTCAGTCGCTCAGTCGTGTCTTACTCTTTGCGACCCCATGAATTGCAGCACGCCAGGCCTCCCTGTCCGTCACCAACTCCCGGAGTTCACTCAGACTCATGTCCATCGAGTCTACTTCCTTAATGAATATTAAATGTATCCGGTACTCTTTATCCCCATTACTTCTGCCTTAGCTTTGGCTGTTGCCATATATTTCCTGCACTAGAGCAATGCCCTTTCCACTTATATCTCTGATTTCTGCTGCTGCTGCTAAGTCACTTCAGTCGTGTCTGACTCTGTGCGACCCCATAGACGGCAGCCCACCAGGCTCCCCCGTCCCTGGGATTCTCCAGGCAAGAACACTGGAGTGGGTTGCCATTTCCTTCTCCAATGCGTGAAAGTGAAAAGTGAAAGTGAAGTCACTCAGTCGTGTCCAATCCTCAGCAACCCCATGGACTGCAGCCTTCCAGGCTCCTCCGTCCATGGGATTTTCCAGGCAAGAGTACTGGAGTGGGGTGTCATTGCTTTCTCCATGAGCTCCAATTTCTGGGTGATTGCAATCTAAGATTTTCCAATCTGCAACCAAAGCTTGAGATTAAACTCAAATGTTTCTGCCCCACCCTCCACTCCCCAGGTTTTTATCCTGTGTTTTTCTTATCTCTACAACTTTTCACCCTGGGTATTGTAGTTGCCTATCCCCTTGCTTGGCTTCCACTCTACACCTTGAATGACATAAGGGCAGGGTGGTTTTTATGGACTTCCCTGGGGGTTCAGTGGTAAAAAATTCACCTGCCAATGCAGGAGACGTGAGTTTGATCCCTGGGCCAGGAAGATCCTCTGGAGGAGGAAATGGCAACCCACTCCAATATTCTTGCCTCAGAAATCACTAGGCCAAGGATGCTGGTGGGCTACAGTCCCTGGGGTCACAAAAGAGTTGGGCATAACTTAGTGACTAAATAACAATGATAGTAAGTAAGTGTAAGTGTTAGTCACTCAGTTGTGCCCGACTCTTTGCGACCCCATGGACTGCAGCCCACCAGGCTGCTCTGTCCATGAGATTTTTCCAGGCAAGGATACTGGAGTGGGTTGCCATTTCCTTCTCCAGGGAATCTTCCCAACTCAGGGATTGAACCCAGGTCTCCTGCACTGCAGGCAGATTCTTTACCGACTGAGCTATAACAGAAGCCCAAACAACAACAATAGCTTTTATTTATTTATTTTTTTATGAGCAGCAGGTTCATAATAAATATTTATTACAAAAGTCTCTTCTTCCTTAGGTAGAATATTTGAGGTAGAATATCCAATGAGTCATCTTTGGATAACTCTTTCTATTAAAATATTTTCCCTCCCACTGACCTAGAATTTATCACCCTAGAATTTGTCCTTATTCACTGTAATTATATTATATAATCATAAGTCCCAGATTTTCTAGAACACGATATCTGATTTCAAATATTTACTGCCTTTATAAAGCATCGCAAAGTCCTAGAAATTTTCAATTTTGCATATTCAAACTCATGCCCTAAATTGTTTCTCACACTTGAAAGTGACACAGATATCCTTTGTCATGGAATGTGTTCTGATTTTTGCTTTGGAAAGTTTGGGAACTACACAGTCTAATGACTCTTCTTGGTGCAAGAATTGTGTCCCTATTTTCTCTAGACTAGTACTTTTCAGGCTGAGTCTCATGGATGTTTTTTACGCTCATCCTTGGATCTCTATGCCTCTATTTAAAGTGTGTGGTGCCACTGGCACATCTACCTGTGTTCAGTTCAGTTCAGTCGCTCAGTCGTGTCCCACTCTTTGCAACCCTGTGAATTGCAGCATGCCAGGCCTTCCTGTCCTATCACCAACTCCAGGAGTTCACCCAAACCCATGTCCATCGAATCAGTGATGCCATCCAGCCATCTCATCTTCTGTTGTCCCCTTCTCCTCCTGCCCTCAATCTTTCCCAGCATCAGGGTCTTTTCAAATGAGTCAGCTCTTCACATGAGGTGGCCAAAGTATTGGAGTTTCAGCTTCACATCAGTCCTTCCAATGAACACCCAGGACTGATCTCCTTTAGGATGGACTGGTTGGATCTCCTTGCAGTCCAAGGGACTCTGAGGAGTCTTCTCCAACACCACAGTTCAAAAGCATCAATTCTTCAGCACTCAGCTTTCTTCAAAGTCCAACTCTCACATCCATACATGACCACTGGAAAAACCATAGCCTTGACTAGACGGACCTTTGTTGACAAAGTAATGTCTCTGTTTTTAATGCGTAGACTGGATCAGACACTCCCCTCCCTATCTCTGGACACTGACTTGCTTTTGGCACAGCCCAGTTTGCTTTTGCTGTCTCTTGGGGTAGTCACATTGTATGTGTGACTCCTAGTTTTTGCCTTTAGTTATTAAGCTATATCTTCTACATGTTATACTTAAAAGTTACATTTATTTCTGTAGAAAAAATATATGGTTATGTTGGGGTCACCATACAGTTTTGTGTTTTACTCTGGATTCCAGTCCTGGCACCCATGTATTCTCTGGTCGTCTCAGACTTGTGGCATCAGAACGATGCTGGTTTGAGTTGTTGGCCTGTAAAGTATGACCGGAACTTTGAAGGATATTTGTTTAGTTAGAATTCTCCTTGTAGGTGGTTTTTCCTGTGATGCCATTTGCCTTGTGAATACCTGTTTATGTGTTGAAATTTCACCCAGTATTGTTTTTCATAGCAGGAACTTGGAGTCAAAAAAGCGTCTTCTGAGCTAACACATAATTAAGGAATATAGTTTCTCTAAGAAGTAATTTTCTTTCATGATAGAATGACAGGATATAATCTTATTCAAATACGTATTCAAATATTTGCTTATTCTTTTTGTGCCACACGCACACTTGCAGATCTATCTTAGTAATAAGACAACTAGTTAGACATCCTTTTTCTCTATTTCTAATCTGAATATTAAAAAAAATAGATTTTTATGTCCTCAAGGGCAGAGATAATATTTTATACTTCTCTAACAGTCTATACCCATAAAAACTTTCCCCAATAATCAAACAGTTTCCTCTTTCCTATGTCTATACCCTCCCTTGTCCTAGCCATCTGTCTAGAATGTCTCCTCGCAACATACTCTCATGGGCTAAGATTTCTATCATTCTTCATAGCTTAACTTAAATTTCATATCCTTTCAGAAACCTTTCTCCAGATTCAATTGAGTACCAGTGTCTCTGTACCTTGAATATAGGATTTATATATGTTAGTATTTTTTTCTTTTAACTGGATTGGAAACTCCCTGAAGGTGGGGACCATATCTTCTCTTTCTGTGGGTTTCCTTGTTCATCTCTGTGGGCTTCCCTGGTAGCTCAGCTGGTAAAGAATCAGCCTGCAATGCAGGAGACCCCAGTTCAATTCCTGGATCGGGAAGATCTGCTGGAGAAGGGATAGGCTACCCTCTCCAGTATTCTTGGGCTTTCCTGGTGGCTCAGCTGATAAAGAATCAGCCTGCAATGCAGGAGACCCCGGTTCTTCCCTGGGTTCTTCCCAATCTCTGGGTTGGGAAGATCCCCTGGAGAAGGGAAAGGCTACCAACTCCAGGATTCTGGCCTAGAGAATTCCATGGACTGTATAGTCCATGGGGCTGCAAAGAGTTGAACACGACTGAGCAACTTCCACTTTTCACTTACAGGGACACCATATACATCTAGTTGAATTGAAATTTTGCAAAATCTAAGGAAGGGAATGATTTCTAGAAAAGCTGGGATCATTATTTTTCTTTAAAAATACACCGATGAGAAAGAATAGGCTTTTTGAAATTGCTGGAGCAATGCTTTTCAGTGCTGCTGCTGTTCCTCACAAAAGCATTGTAAATCTAATTTGAGTATTTGTCATGACAGGAATTTTCATATCCTTCTAGGGCATCATCAGACAGGAGAAGGACCATGGAGGAGAGGCTGTGGTGGACAGCCCCGCACAGGGCAAGGAGGGAACCTGCAGTTTCCAGGACCTAGTAGAGCACAGTGGGCATCTCTCTTTAGTGTCAACTCAAGGACACATGATTTCATTTTTTTATGTTTTATTACTGTTTTTTTTTTTTTTTCTTTGCCAGGAAAAAATGAGAGAAGCCTTGACTATTTTAGGAGAGATTTATCAGTTTTTAGTTGAGATCAACTATTTGTTTTCAAGGTAATAGCACATATTTCTACCACTCTCATCCTTCCCAGCTAATCTGGGAGGTCAGTGCTAAAGGATTAGGTTTGCCTCTCTTGGAAGAAAAAAAAAAGGCCCTCGGTACAGTCAGCTGAAGCAGGTCATTTCCCCTCCCAAAACACTGGTTAAGCAATGGGACCATTCAGTTTTTTTCAGTGGATGTTTGACATTTATCAAATTCCTAAACTGTGCTATGCATCTGAACTTCCTGTCTGCTATCAGTGACTTGTGCATTTTTAACACTTGCCAGATACATTTTGGTAATTATCTAGTGAAGAATTAAATTTCCCCAAAGAGAAGTCTCATGTTTGTCCCTGCTCGTAACTCTTGAAATCTCCAAAATGACAAGAGAGTCTTTGCTCTTCATGGGGGCCCCTTAGAGCACACCAGATCATGGTTTACGTTAATGCAGAGACTTAGGTGGGTCCTCAAGCAGTTTGTGCTAACAGGATAACTCAGGGTGGCTTTTGGCCACACCAAAAGGCCAAGCATGTGATTGGATGGTTGGGGTGGTGAATTTCTCTGATTGGCAATACTCTGGGTAAACTGCCACAGATCAATGCTGGGAGGGTAATGCATATAAGGATGGTAGAAACTTTGTGTTTAGAACCTTCTCAGACCTCACACAATGCCTGTCTTCCTTTCAGTTCAGTTCAGTTCAGTTCAATCACTCAGTTGTGTCCGACTCTTTGCGACCCCATGAATTGCAGCACGCCAGGCCTCCCTGTCCATCACCAACTCCCGGAGTTCACTCGGACTTACGTCCATCGAGTCGCTGGTGCCATCCAGCCATCTCGTCCTCTGTCGTCCCCTTCTCCTCCTGCCCCCAATCCCTCCCAGCATCAGAGTCTTTTCCAATGAATCTTCGCATGAGATGGCCAAAGTACTGGAGTTTCAGCTTTAGCATCATTCCTTCCAAAGAAATCCCAGGGCTGATCTCCTTCAGAATGGACTGGTTGGATCTCCTTGCAGTCCAAGGGACTCTCAAGAGTGTTCTCCAACACCACAGTTCAAAAGAATCAATTCTTTGGCGCTCAACTTTCTTCACAGTCCAACTCTCACATCCATACATGACCACTGGAAAAACCATAGCCTTTAGCTGGTTCTAATTTGATCCTTCTGCTATACTAAAACCGTAAGCATAGCACCTTCCTGAATTCTGTGAGTCATTCTAGCAGATTATCAAACCTGAGAACTGCTATGGAAATCCTTGAAGTTTTAGTCAGCTGGTATGAAGTGAGGTTGGCCCTGGGGACTTCAAACTTGTGACTGGTGTCTGAAGCGAGAGCAGTCTTGTGAGGACTGTATTCTCAAAATGTGCACTTTGTCTCACTCATTGTAGTAGTCTGCTGAGAAACAGAAAATGAAAGGACAACAGAAAAGAAAAAAGAAAACAAAATTAGTTATATCAAACAATAACAGGTGACTGAAAAAAAGTGTTTTCTTTGTTTTTTTAATCCTCTTTCTCCTAAAACAAAGTTAGAGAAAGACAGGAATGTATTTTTGTTCTGTGTTTCGTCTGTTGGATCTTAGAATTTTTGAAAGAATGCCCTCATTTTTCTAGGAGAAGGGAAGTAGACTACACCCTTTAGGTAATTAGGGGCAGAGATGTGGGAGTTCTGGGTGGGTGAAGATGGGGGTGGTAGGGAAATAATTCCCCCTTGGAGTTAAATGGGCTTCTCTTTTATGCAAATGGAGATGCCCTGGGCACCATAGACTCAAGGACTAGCCTGTACTCCTAGTACTGACAGTGTTAGTGTATCTAGTACATAACAATGACCCTTCATGACACCTATCTAGTCCCAGGGGGGCCTTCATCTTTTCTGGTCTGCACAGAATAACCATAATGGTACATATTGTCATAACCCCAGTAGTCATGTCACAGTAAAAGGAGGCATTTTCCTATTTCTTTCTCTCCTCTGGCTTCCTTGAGCTTTGCATTCAAGATGCCTTCGCTCCTGCTATTCAAAATCTTTCTTCTTATTCCTCCACTCACATACGAACCTAAACACTTTTTTCAATAAGCTGCCTATTGGTAAAGAACTGATAAGCTAAATTGTCAGAAGGTGCTCCTGACTAAAAACAGCTCAGTGGGTAGTTCAACTTTGGAGTAACAGTGCTTTCAACCCAAATGAGCCAAGCTCGAAAGGTGGCTTTCAGTCACTGTTGCAGAACACTGGGAAGATATTTTGGGCCAAAAAAGATCTCCATGGTTCCACTGAAATCATACATGGAAGTAACAGGTTATTTCAGTCATGCCTGCATGATGCCCGTCTCATGGTTGGCTGCTTGGGCTGTAATAGAGTGAGGAGAGAGTGAGGGAAAGTCAGTTCCTGCTACAAAGCGTCATGTTCCTCCATTACTGAGCTTCTTTTTAGGGGGCTGCCTGTGGTGGAGGGGAGGGAGCAGTAGGTAATGCTTTGCTACAGTTTGCTAGGAGGTATTCAGAGCTTTAGGGTATGCATGACAATTCTTCTTAGGGCATAAATATTTTCTTAAATATTTAGGGGAAAATTGTAGTATAATTATTTATTGAAACATTTATATTTTGTTTTGGAGGCAGTTGTAGGATTAGAAACAGTGAGAACTATTTGTATATTTTTCTGAATTTGGAGAAGGTCATTCTGTTTCCTTTTTGTGGTATTAATAACATCTTGAAGATAATCTATTGAGTTGGATAATCTATTGGTCATTTGGAATGAACTTTTTGGCCAACCCAATATTTTCTGTTTTTTTTTTTTTTTCTTCAAAACCTGGAACTCTGAAATTATGCTAAAGTTACGGGTGTGTGTGTGTATGGGGGGATGGAGGACTGTGGAGAAGAGGGTGGAAGTGGTGAGAGAGGGGAAAATCCCGGAACCTGGGAAGAGAGGGAGAGGTATGAGGGGGCCCAACTGGGAGCTTACAGACCTGCAGAAGGGCTCCAACTTTGGCAAAAATCCCAGCAGGGGCCAGGCTGAGGCTTAGCAGAGAAAGTGTGGAGCTTCCCGTTGTCCTAACTCCACGGGTCACGCATAGCTGGACAATGGATTGATTAATGGTGAACAGTACAAGCCAGCAACTAGAGGCTTTCCCAAATATTCTGTCATAAACACCCAGGACTTTGATAAGACCCTAGAGGAGTTGATGTGGGTAGAGATTTATAGGCCTGAATAAGGTTATTTCCTACCAATCTGGCAGGGGAAAGAGGAGAAGGAGGCCTGCATTCAATTTAACTTTATAGAAAAAATTTTTGGTAATTGTTGAAAAAATTGTATATTATCATCTATCATTATGTAACAAATTACTGCAAGTTTTAGCATGTTAGTACAGTCAACCCAATGCTCAGCTGGGCGCTTCTGGCTCGGGGTGTCTCTTGAGGCTACAGTCGAGGTATCAGCTCTGGGAGAAGTCATCTCAGGGCCTGAGAGGGGAGGAGCTGGTCCTTAGTAGGCTCATGTGGCTGTAGGCAGGCCTCCGGTCTCCTGTGGGTGTTGGCTGGGGATGCTGCATTCTTGCCCTGTGGTCCCTTGCACAGGGCTGTGTTCACAGGAGGGCAACTGATTCCCTCAGAGCAAAGAGGGAGAGAAAAAGAGAGAGAGAGAGACAGAGAGAGAGAGGGAGGGAGGAAAGGAAACTGGGAAAAGGAAAAGACAAGATAAGATGGGGGAGAGAGAAAGAAATAGATCCTAGACAGAAGTATAGTGTTTTCAAAGTCCAGTCTCAGAAATGACAGTCCACGGCTTTTTCCAGTTTTATTAATTAGAAGCAAGTCCACAGACTTATCGTTTCAGCCTTTTATAGAGTTCATGAGGTTCTCATGGCAAGTATACTGGGGTGGCTTGCCATTCCCTCCTCCAGTGGATCACGTTTTGTCAGAACTCCCTGCTATGACCTGTCTGTCTTGGGTGGCCCTACATGACATGGCTCACATCTTCATTGAGTTATGCAAGCTTCTTCATCATGACAAGGCAGTGATCCATGAAGGGACGATTGCTGGACAGCATCGCCAATGCAATGAACATGAACTTGGAAAAACTCCGAGAGATGGTAAGGGACAGGGAGACCTGGTGTGCTGCAGTCCATGGGGTTGCAAAGAGTCGGACATGACTGGGCAACTGAGCAACAACTGCAGACTTAGAGAACAAACTTATGGTTACCAGGGGAAAAGGTGAAGCGAAGGGATAGTTAGGGAATTTGAAATCGACCTGTACACACTGCTGTATTTAAAATGGATACCAACAAGGACCTACTGTATAAGACAGGGAACTCTGCTCAGTGTTGTATGGCAGGCTGGATGGGAGTGGGGTTTGGGAGAGAATGGGTACATGTGTATGTATGGCTGAGTTTCTCTGCTGTGCATTTGAAACTATCACATCATTAATAGGCTATGTGTGTGTGTGTGTATTTAGTCACTTAGTCCTGTCCAACTCTTTGTGACCCCATGAACCATGTAGCCCACCAGTCACTTCTGTCAGTGGAATTCTCCAGGCAAGAATACATGAGAAGGTTGCCATTCCTTTCTCTAGGAGATCTTCCCGACCCAGGGATTGAACCCAGCTCTCCCACATTGCAGGTGGATTCCTTACTGCTGAGCCACCAGTGGCACAGAAGTGACATGGGTAAGTTGGCGTGACGCTAGGAGATAGAATAGAAAATGGACTGAATTTAAACTAACGTGCACAACAAATGCTCTTTATACCAAAGACTGGTGGTGGACATAGGGGTGGGCAGGGCACAGTGTTGGAAGGACCTATCTAGTATTGGGGGAAAACATGAAGAGAAGGGGAGACCTGGCTGTATCTGGAATTGTCAGGGTGGAGGTGGACAATTTCAGATACATTTGGTTGTTTGTCCACCAACACAGGCAGGGCTCTGAAGAGGGAAGAGGAGAGCTGTTTTTGGCTTCTGACTAGATTGGAGAGCAGGTGTCTGTGCAGTGTGGGACCTGGCTTTTCCATCATTGTCTTCTTCCTCATCTTCAGTGTGTTTTTGGGGTGTCTCTTTCCTGCATAGCTTTGCAGTGGGTGGCAATGGAGAAGCCAAGAGCCAGTAGTGACCTCGAAGAACACAGGCCTCCTTCCAGGTTTCCTGGGGCACCCATTCAGCTTCCCTTACTCACCTTTGAACTAAATTAAGTTGGTTAAATCAGAGAAAGGGAAATCCTTTTCTTTTCCTAGAAGGGATCATCTCTGGGGGCAACAGGTTAATTGTCTGGTTGAAAACCAAACAGTTTCTTCTTCAGAGAAATGATGTTTAATCAAGGATCTCAAAGAAATAACCAGCTGTTTTATTTATTTTAGTTAGATAAAATTTTATTTTATTTTTTAAAAATTTATTTATTTTAATTGGAAGCTAATTACTTGACAATATTGTAGTGGTTTTTGCCATACATTGACATGAATCAGCCATGGGTGTACATGTGTTCCCCATCCTGAACCCCACTCCCACTTCCCTCCCCATACCATCCCTCAGGGTCATCCCAGTGCACTGGCCCTGAGCACCCTGTCTCATGCGTCGAACCTGGACTGGAAACCAGCTGTTTTAAACTAATTGAATGTAATTCGCTACGTATTGTAAGGAGTTCCAAGGTGCACACTTATTTTTAGGGTCCCAAGGAATCAGGAACTTGTTTGAAGCTTCACATTGAAGGTAGATCTAGGGTTCTCTGAGGTGATGGGCACAGAGACCAAATTAAAGGCTTTCTGACCTTGGAATTTGTGTGATTTTTAAGGGGAGGAAAACTGTCTTCATTTTATTCCCAGGCTGGCTCGTCAGACCTTAGATGTCACAGTTTGGGGATTTAATGAGTTGGCAATTTCAAGCTAACTTTTAAGTTAATCTTTGCTCTTACAGGTATGCTCTTATAGGCTTGTCCTTCCTTCCTGATCCAGAGCCAGTAGTGTGAGATCTGAGTCCTAATTTTCTAACCTTCCTGGGACCAGTACTGGGCTCTGAAATGGGTGCCCAATGCTGGACCACCAAGGCAGCAGTTGGGTGAAGGCTGAGGTTAGCAAAACCAGTTTTGCCTCATCAAAATTCAGACGTTGTAATCTTGTGTCTCTGTTTGCCCCCCAAAACTTTTTAGGTATATACTTCATTCTTTTCTTACCTCATGGTAAAAAATTGGTCTTTAGATAATTGTAAAACAAGATAAAAATATGCATTTATATTTATTTATCTATCTCAGTTCAGTTCAGTCGCTCAGTCATGTCCGAATCTTTGCAACCCCATGAACCACAGCATGCCAGGCCTCCCTGTCCTTCACCAACTCCCGGAGTCTACCCAAACCCATGTCCATTGTGTCGGTGATGCCATCCAACCATCTCATCCTCTGTCGTCCCCTTCTCCTCCTGCCTTCAATCTTTCCCAGCATCAGGGTCTTTTCAAATGAGTCAGCTCTTTGAATCAGGTGGCCAAAGTATTGGAGTTTCAGCTTCAACATCAGTCCTTCCAATGAATACTCAGGACTGATTTCCTGTAGGATGGACTGGTTGGATCTCCTTGCAGTCCAAGGGACCCTCAAGAATCTTCTCCAATACCTACATATTTACTTATTCACTTACTTAAAGCAATTATTCTTATGTTAATATGAACTTTTAGGTGGACCCCAGTCTCTGGGCCAAGACTTCTCTTTGAGAACATGTTGCTGATTAGAATTCTGTGTTTCTTTCTTGTATAAACCAGTCCCCCCAGTGTATCAGCTCTGATTCTAATTTTAGGTTTTTTAAAAAATGGAGTGAAAGTTATATTCAAGGTAGAGTATATGCTTACAAAGTAGATTCTTAAAATTTTACCATTTCTTCCACCTCCAGTCTTTTGCAGTTGTCTCATTCATATCTAACTCAATAACAATTTGTATTAGCAAGTTATGTTTGAGATTTTTTAAAAACATCCTGCTTTGGTTTTTATAGAAAGAACTCTTTTTTTATACTCATATTTTATCAGTATGTACAATATTTCATTGAATTAGATACTTAAAATTAACACATAAATGTTACATTTAAAAGTTACATGTTAAGATACTTAAATGGTACATGAACACAGTAAATGCCAAAATACTTTTGGAAACCATTTACTCTTGGAAAGTATAAAACTCAGTTGGTGGGAAGAAATAGTGTATTACTTATTATTTGCTAGCTTTGAGCTCAGAGTGTTGTATATTTTAAAGGGAATAGAAGGTTATCAAAAAGCTTTCTGTAAAGGGCCACATGGTAAATTTTCGGGCTTTGCAGATCATATAATTTCTGTATCTGTGAACTCAGCTCTGCCATTGTAGCATAAAAGCAGCCATAGACAATGTGTAAATGAATTGGTATAGAAATGTTTCAATAAAACTTCATTTATAAAAACAAGCAGTGGATGGGATTTGGCCTGAAGGCCATAGTTTGCCAACTCCTTGTCTAGAATATCAATAAATTGGCAATTTAAGAGACTTTCTCTCATTATGATTCAATCCACCAGATGTCTATTGAGTGCCAACTATGTACTCAGTCTTTCATATGTAGTCAAGATAAGAATGTGACTTTTTTTTTAAGCTTTATTTTACATTGGAGTATAGCCAATTAACAATGTTGTGATAGTTTCAGATGGATAGTACAGGGACTCACCATACAGGTACATGTATCCATTCTTCTCCAATCTCCCCTTCCATCCAGGCTGCCACATAACATTAAGCAGAGTTCCCTATGCTATGCAATATGTACTTGTTGGTTATTCATTTTAAATATATTAATAACAGTGTGTACATGTTGATCTTAAACTCCCTAACTATCCCTTCTCCCCATCCTTCCCGCTAGCAACCATAAGTTCTTTCTCTGAGTCTGTGTAAGTCTGTTTCTATTTTGTAAATACATTTATTTATATCATTTCATTTTAGAGTCTGCATATAAGGGATGTCATATGATTTTTCTTCTTCTCCTTTTCTTACTTCACTCAATATGCCGACTTCTAGGTCCATCTGTGATTCTGTAAATGGCATTATTTCATTCTTTTTGATGGCAGTGTAGTATTCCATTGTATATATGTAAGGAATATATAGGAATTTTTCCAACCTATAATATAATCCATACCTTGGTGCTTACTCATCTGTGGGCTAGAGTACTTTCCATGCATTTCTTCACCTGGCAAATTTCTGCCTCTCTTTCAAAGTGAAAGTGAAGTCGCTCAGTCATGTCTGACTCTTTGTGACCCCATGGACTGACTGTAGCCTACCAGGCTCCTCCGTCCATGGGATTTTCCAGGCAAGAATACTGGAGTGGGTTGCCATTTCCTTCTCCAGGGGATCTTCCTGACCCAGGGATTGGACCTGGGTCTCCCGTGTTGTAGGCAGACACTTTACCATCTGAGCCACCACAACTTATAAGCACATCTCAAAAATCACCTCTGTAGGAGAACATCTCCAGGGCTCATATGGCCCTGCTTCAGGTTGACGAGGGATCACAGTGCACTCCTCTATCACAGAGCTTAGCATGCCACATTGTAAAAAATGGTTTCCATCTCTCTCTTTCCTTCTAAGCTGCGACCTTTTGAAGGCCAAGGCTCAGTCATGTCCATAGTTGTTTAGTACACAGCAGGTGTTTTCTATAAACGTTTGTTGAATGAATGACAAAATCAGTCTGGCAAAGCATGAAATTGACTATTCAAGTAGCCTTCGCTATCATTTATGTGTATGTATTTTGACCTTGTAACTTTTTCTCTCTTTGTATTTATTGCTAAGAAGGTGGATGGAGGGGGCAGGTGTTCTTAACAACATTTCTCATAGAAACTTAAATTTATTATTTATATACATTAAAAAATAAAAGCAATATGTGTTTGAAGATTTTAAGGTCAAATTGTACTAGAAGATTTCGGAGACTCTGTTATGCATTTCTACACAGCCTTCTCAACCCCTTTCTCCTTTGCTTGCTTGCATCACGGAGGATGAAAACCCAGACCTTCCCTTTACTGGCCTCTGTCAGCTGAGGGTGCCCATGTGACCCAGTTCTGGCCAATGAAATGTAAGAACAACTCTGCAGGGCTCTTCCAGGAAAGATTTCCCCTTTTGAACTGTGGTAGAAACTGGGAGTCATTTGCTGTCTTGTTCTTCCCTTTTTAGAACCTCCCCCCACCCTCCCGCCGCGCCCCCACCCCCGCCCCCTTTTGCTGTGCATGTGGCTACGAGGAATAAATTCTATACTCTGTAGCCTCCCCAGTAGCTACTGGTGACTTTGTGTGTAAATTCTGGCCAACAGTCTAAAGCAGAAGTGTTTTGTGGCTACTTTCAGGAAATTTCCCTAAAAGAAACCTCTCCTGTGCTGCCCTTTTATTTGTAACTTCCTCCTTCCCACTGGCTGAAATGTTGACATAATGGCTGGGAGCAACATCTAGAACCATGAGGTGGCCTTGGGAATAGGGGCTGTGTCTAGAGGAGCAACAAGAGAAACAGAGCCTTGTTCTTTGAGGAGATAATGAGCAGAGCCCTCACAGCAGCCCTGGACTACCTACTTCTACTCTTACATGAAGCAGTTTTCTGCTGGTTCTAGTCACTCTTTGTATCTCTGTTCTCACTACCAAGTTAATCCTGTTACATGAGGACGGCTTTCTTCCTTCATCATTGACTGCTCAGCTCTCCACGTCCTGTCTGAAAACATGATGCTCAGAGCTCTGGCAGCCATTCTGTGACCCTGAGTTTTCAAAGGTGAAAAGTAGCACACTGAGGATGACAAAACCCTGGGGCCATCTACTTCTGCATATATTTAAAATAAACAACAAATATCCTATGTGATAAGCCACTATTAGTTTAGTTTCCTGCTGCTGGTAGCCAAAAGCATCTTCATTAATTTAGTTAAACGAAAGCAATAGTCCTTTGCCTCTTGCCTGCTCATCCTTATTCTACCTCTTACAGGAAGCCACTTTCACCACTTAGCTCTTTTCCTCTGCCATTCTTCTAAATACCTAAAATCAAATTTTGAGGATTTTGTTCTCTTAAATCACTTCCTTTACACACTTCCCTAATGTCTCTTCTTCTATCTCCATTTAGCTATCTCACTATTTTTGTTCATCATGACTTTGTCAATATCACTCACAGCTGAGTCACAGTGTTCCAAAATTCCATTTCTTTGGCAACTTCTTTTCCTGGCATTGTTAATTGACTTGCTTTTTCATTTGCTTCATTTTTTATGTGTCTATCAATAATTCATTCCCATATATGGAATATGGGAATTAATATGGACCCCATATATTCCACTGGAGTGGTAAAACTCTTTTTCCATTTAAACACATGAAGTAATAATTCCTTTCTCTAGAAGTCATCTCCCCTGGAGCCTTCCATTCGACTCCTGCATGTGGGTGCATTATTATTTCTGATTGCTGCACAGTTTGCTGTCTCCAGTGCCATCCTGGTTTTCTCTTGGCCTCCTTCCTGTGCTGGAGTCTCTGCTCCTGGACTCTTGTTGTTTGGCTACTATACATCTTCCTGAAGCTTTCTAAGAAAGAATACTTTTTTTTTTTAAAGAATCTATGATGCTAAAGCTGAAACTCCAGTACTTTGGCCACCTCATGCGAAGAGTTGACTCATTGGAAAAGACTCGGATGCTGGGAGGGATTGGGGGCAAGAGGAGAAGGGGATGACAGAGGATGAGATGGCTGGATGGCATCACTGACTCGATGGACGTGAGTCTGGGTGAACTCTGGGAGTTAGTGATGGACAGGGAGGCCTGGCGTGCTGCAATTCATGGGGTTGCAAAGAGTCGGACACGACTGAGCGACTGATCTGATCTGATGTGTCTGAAAATACCTTTACTTGACCTTCTCACTTGGTTCGTAGTTAGGCTGGCATAGGATTCTTGGCTGGAGATTATTTTTCCTCAGAATTTTGTAGTCATTGCTTTATCATCTTCTAATTTCTTCTGTTTCTGAAAATTGGATATGATTTGTCTTACTCGGTTTTGTTTTGCTTTTTGTTTCCTTTCCTGGGTACTTTTAGCATCTTCCCTAATTCCCATTGTTCTGAAATTTCATGAGGATAGTTTGTGTATTTTTTTGTTTATTGTATGGAATATTTGCTAGATTCTTTTAATCTGGAAAATTTTTAAATATAGGTATTTTTTGTTCCAATAAGTTCTTTGTGTTATGTCGTTGACCATTTTCTCTCTACTGAACTTCTTATGCTTGATTTCTGGAACTTCCAGTCTGATGTTGTATCTTCTGGATTGATCCTTTATTTTCTCATTTCTCTCCTATTTTCCATTTCTTTCTCTTTTTGCTTTAATGTAATATGTTTTTTCAACTTTGTTTTCTAGTCAACAGAATTTAAAAAATTCTTTCTCTACCTTCAGTGGAATTTTTTTTTTTTATTAATGAATGCCTTATTTGGATCCTTTTATTAGCTTTGATTATCTTCTTTGAAAGTGAAATGAAAGTGTTAGTCACTCAGTTTTATCCGACTCTTTGCAACCCCATGAACTGTAGTCAGGCTTCTCCATCCATGGGATTTTCCAGGCAAGAATACTGGGTTGCCATTTCCTTCTCTAATACTGGAGTGGGTGGCCATGCCCTCCTCCAGGGGATCTTCCCAACCCAGGGATCAAACCCAGGTCTCCCTCATCACAGATGGATTCTTTACCATTTTAGCCACCAAGGAAGCCAATTATCTTCTTTATTAGTTAGTTATCAATTAAGTACAGAATAAAAAAAAATCATATATAAATACAATGTGAAACAACACACATACATGCATTAACACACACAGAACCATGAAGGAAATAAAGGATAAATCACTCTTTTGACTCCACTTTTCCAGTGCTCTCCCAGGCTTTTTCTAGGCACTATATGAATACTTGTATCTTCAAAATAAGGCTTTTGGAGTGTTTAAATTTTTCTTTTGTTCCTTGTTTTGTCTCTTTTCTTTTGAATTCTTTTTATTTTGTTCCAATATCTCTACTTTTTGTGTGAAATTTCTCGCAAATGGCTTTCCATTTTATTTAAGATGGAAGTGCTAAAAAGACGATTGAAAGACTCACACGAGAGAACAGGGATTGTACCAAGTGACGGCTAATCACATGGGGACTTACCTGTTTCACTGGAGGACCTCTAAATACCACCATCTGTAGTCCTTTGTTCTTGGGTTGGTCAGCTTCTGTAGAGCAGTTCTCTGTATTTTCTGCCTGGAGGTATAAGCTTGGCAGCCAGAGTTCGGGAATTGGTAGTAGGGTGATATCTTACCATTGAAGATGCTAGTTTCTACTTGCGTGTGTGCATGCTAAGTTGCTTCAATCGTGTCTGACTCTGTGACACTATGGATTGTAGCCCGCCAGACTCCTCTGTCCATGGAATTCGCCAGGTAAAAATACTGGAGTGGGTTGCAGTGCCCTCCTCCAGGGAATCTTCCTGACCCAGGGATCAAAGCTGTGTCTCCCGCATTGGCAGGCGGGTTTTTTTACCACTAATGCCACCTGAAAAGCCAGGTTTCTACTTAATCTCCCTTTTTTTGTACGATTTTGTGTGTGGTGGTGTGATTTTTGCTTTTTCTCATTTAACAGATTTGCTGAAGTATAATGGACATAACTTTTTGCATTTAGTGCAATGACTCACCTCATCCTCTCTTGGGCAAGCCTTTCCTTTCTTCTGCCCTGGAGAAGGAGTCTTCAGAGGCTCCTAATGATTCTAAGTCAGGTTTTCTAGGGTCTGCAGCACAAAACTGCATGCCTTTTAGTTTAGGTCTCAGCTTCTCTGGTCTGCTAAGTCACTTACCACTGCATTCTAGCATCCACTTCGCCCATCTAGCATCCACGGTTTAAGCATTGTCCTCATTTTAATTGGACTTGAGGAAAAGTGGAGTAAAATGCAAACGTCCAATCTGTCACATCTAACCAGAAGCCCTCCCAGTTGGGCTAACTGGTTTTACTAACATTAATATCATCTGTTCGCACTGCTCAAATGTGGGTCCTTGAACTGTCTGGAGGTTAGAGGTCAAGAGTAAAGGATATATGTACATATGTGCTTGTTTGTGTCTCTTTCTGTGTATGTGTGAGGCTATGTATGAGATGTATATGTACATGTGTATGAAAATGAGTACAAGTGTGTTAGCCAAGGAACTGTAAGTAGGCTTGAGGTAGTGAGTGAAAAATTAGAAGCATGGGGAGTAAAACATGGAAGAGGAGGAACCTGCAAGTTTTTGGAGTGATATTATGTCTCAGTGGAATATTTCCTTCCTTTTCTTAACCTGGCTCTTCAGCTCATCTCTTTGTCAAAGTGTGACATTCAGCATCATTTCCCTCCCCAGTGCCTTTAAAGCTCTCTCTACCCTTCCCTGTGTTCCTCTGGATTATCTTGTAATTTTCTGCTTGCCCGAATTTCCACTTTACTCTTACCTTCCATTTTGTGCTCTCTACTTATGCCCCCTCCATGCACAGAATATGAAAGTACAAAGTGTCTTCTTTTTTACATGCATTTGATATCTCACTTAATTTCCATATTACCTTATGAGGCAGGTCTAGTTTGTTCTACATGGTAGATGAAGAAACCAGTGCCTGGAGACATGTGGTCTCTTTCCTAGAGTCACACATATAATAAGGAGCAGAGCTGTGATTCGATTTTAGCTGCTCTGGTTTTAAAGTCCATGCTTAATCAAAACCACAACGAGGTACCATCTCACACCAGTTAGAATGGCTGCTATCAAAAAGTCTACAAACAATAAATGCTGGAGAGGGTGTGGAGAAAAGGGAACCCTCTTACACTGTTGGTGGGAATGCAAACTAGTACAGCCACTATGGAGAACAGTGTGGAGATTCCTTAAAAAACTGGAAATAGAACTGCCCTATGACCCAGCAATCCCACTGCTGGGCATACACACTGAGGAAACCAGAATTGAAAGAGACACATGTACCCCAATGTTCATCACAGCACTGTTTACAATAGCCAGGACATGGAAGCAACCTAGATGTCCATCAGCAGATGAATGGATAAGAAAGCTGTGGTACATATACACAATGGAGTATTACTCAGCTATTAAAAAGAATGCATTTGAATCAGTTCTAATGAGTTGGGTGAAACTGGAGCCTACTACACAGAGTGAAGTAAGTCAGAAAGAAAAACACTAATACAGTATATTAACTCATACATATGGAATTTAGAAAGATGGTAATGATAACCCTGTATGCAAGACAGCAAAAGAGGCACAGATGTAAAGAACAGTCTTTTGGACTCTGCGGGAGAAGGCGAGGATGGGATGATTTGGGAGAATAGCATTGAAACATGTATATTACCATAAGTGAAAGAGACCGCCAGTCCAGGTTTGATGCATGATACAGGGTGCTCAGGGCTGGTGCACTGGGATGACCCTGAGGGATGGGATGGGGAGGGTGGTGGGAGGGGGGTTCAGGATGGGGAACACAGGTACACCCATGGCTGATTCATGTCAATGTATGGCAAAAACCACTACAATATTGTAAAGTAATTAGCCTCCAATTAAAATAAATAAATTAATTTAAAAATAAAGTCCATGCTTTTACCAATACATTGGATTGCCTCAGTATATCTAATTTAATGACTATCCATTCATAATTCTACATGAAAATTTTTATATATAAGGAGGATGCATTAAAGTCAGTTTATAAACACATTGGCATTTGATTGTATAAGGTACAATACAGATTCTTGCTGAGGTTAGAGTATAGCTGTTAAGAAGAAAGGCATCTTCTTTACCTTCAAAGAACTTGTTGTTCAGTCACTCAGTCATGTTCGACTCTTTGTGACCCTATAGACTGCAGCACACCAGGCTTCCCTGTCCTTCACCATCTGCCAGAGCTTGTTCAAACTCATGTCCATTGAGTCAGTGATGCTATCCAACCATCTCGTGTTCTGTCGTCCCTTTCTCCTGCCTTCAATCTTTCCCAGCATTCGGGTCTTTTCTAACGAGTCGGCTGTTCACATCAGGTGGCCAAAGTATTGGAGCTTCAGCTTCAGCATCAGTCCTTTCAATGAATATTCAGGACTGATTTCCTTTAGGATTGACTGGTTTGATCTCCTTGCAATCCAAGGGACTCTCAAGAGTCTTTTCCAACACCACAGTTTGAAAGCATCAATTCTTTGATAAGGTGCTCAGCCTTCTTTATGGTCCAACTCTCACATCCATACATGACTACTGTAAAAACCATAGCTTTGATTATATGGACCTTTGTTGGTAAAGTGATGTCTCTGCTTTTTAATATGCTGTATCGGTTTGTCATAGCTTTTCTTCCAAGGAGCAAGTATTTTATAATTTCATGGCTGCAGTCACCATCTTCAGTGATTTTGAAGCCCAAGAAAATAAAGTCTGTCACTTTTTCTATTGTTTCCACATCTATTTGCATGAAGTGATGGGACTGGTTACCATCAGCTTAGTTTTTTGAATGCTGAGTTTTAGGCCAGCTTTTTCACTCTCCTCTTTTACTTTCATCAAAAGGCTCTTTAATTCCTCTTTGTTTTCTGCCATAAGGGTGGTGTCATTTGCATATCTGAGGTTATTGATATTTCTCCCAGCAATCTTGATTCAAACTTGGGCTTCATCCAGCCTGGCATTTCTCATGATGTACGCTGCATATAAGTTAAATAAGCAGGGTGACAATATACAGCCTTGACATACTCCTTTCCCAATTTGGAACCAGTCTGTTGTTCCATGTCCAGTTCTAAATATTGCTTCTTGACCTGCATACAGGTTTCTCAGGAGGCAGGTCAGGTGGTCTGGTATTCCCATCTCTTTAAGAATTTTCCAGTTTGTTATGATCCACAGAATCATCAGCCAAACCTTTTCTGGCTTCAAAGGTGTGAGGATAAAGATAGATAATGGATATAAAGGTTTTACTACAATCTTATGACAAATAATGCAGGTATCATTATTTATAATGTTAAGCATAAGGAACATGAGGACCTTGGTGTTAAGATGCTTGCACAAGTTCACATGACTAGAATCTAGTCTTCTGAAGGGCAGCCCAGGGCTTTCCCTTTTCTCATTAACATTCTTTTCCGTCTTATGTACTTTTCGAAGATGCTGCAGCCCTCTTATGAGGTGGGTAGGGTAGGGAATATCTCCATTTTATGAATGGAGAAACTGATGTGAAGAGATGTGTTCAAGGATGCTTTTAGTAAATGCTCTTTTAGGGTGTACATGAATGGAGTCCCTAAATTCTGAGCAGTTTGGGCCCATAGTATGGGAGGAGAGGTATGCATCTCTAGGAAGGGAAAAAACCCAACATTTATTGTGCTTTTGTTGTATGCCAGACAGCCGGAGACTATAGCAGGGATTATATATAATCTTGTGAAATCCTCATATTATTACTGTGCGTTTAGTAATTTTATGTTCTTTGCGCAGAATCTTAGAGAGGCTGTGAAACTTTCCCATCATCACACAGACCATCCAGCTATCATTAAATGGGTCCATTTCATACAATACCAGACAAAGTTGATATTTGATCCCAGGACCATATTATTTTAGAGCCCATGGGTGTATGTGTTGTTAAGCTTTTCCTCAGTGTCTGCAACTAATCATTGAAATATCTGTGGCTTCTTAGAGCTGAAACCAAAGATAAGCGTCTGCAACCATTTCACAGAGCTTGCTCTCATTTAAAGAGCCCACTCATGTACGTTAGGTACTGTTCTGGGAAAAGGATAAATCATGTGTTTGAGGAGATGTTCCTTCAGTGGCTACTTTAATAAAGGCTTTTATGTTTTCCTTCATTCTGAGTCCATAGACAATATTTTTAATTACCCTGCTTATTTCCCTGAGTTATAAAAGTCATGCTATAAAAGTTATAAATGTTAAAAATTTTATTCATCTGCTAAAATCTCTGCCTCAGAGTATATTCTGTTGGTTTGGATTTACACAGAAGTGTTATAAATAAATGATTTAAATAGAAAATGTGTTTGATATGGAATTTCAATAGTTGAGAGACCCACAAAGCTTGCCAGATGTTTGTGTGAGGAGCTAGCAGTTCAGGTGGGTGAGGATTTATTGCTTCCTGGAGAGTCATATGAGCTGATGGGGAGTCATGAAGTGAAAAAAAGACCCTCATCTGTATTGGGGAAGGAGTGTGGTGGCACTGACTTCATAATTAGGAAAAAGCTAAATGTGAGGATACACCAACACACAAGTCTCCTGTTTTAGAATATCCTTTTATTTTAAGGATAATGACTTTTTTCTTTTGCTTATGATGTTATTTTTTTTTTTTTTTCAGGGAATTCAAGCTTTGGGTTTTGAAGGTGATCTCAGGGGAAGTTCTGTAGACACGAGTTTAGAGTTTGTGAATTGTAAGCCCATTTGTGGAAGCACATACTGGCTGTTATCATAGATGAAGTGAGTGCCTTGTCGCTCACATCCAAGGGCCGCTTGAGCCATTCAACCCTCTCAGGACCAGTGACTCTTGGTGAGATCCAGGTGGAAATGAGTTCTGCTCCCTTATTGTACGTCACAAAGCCATCGAAACACATTCCCAAATTACTGTATTAGAAACACTTTTCAGTGGGCTCATTTTCTTGTTTCTTCTGCCTAAAGAAAATATATGTATATTATTCTAAATTTTCTAATTGTGCTGAAATGAGAGGTGGTACTGAATTGGCCCAAGTGTTTTGTTTCTTATTTTCCTCTTTAGAGCACACCAGGCACATTTTGAAGACATGCATTAATTGATAGTTTGCCTAAGAATTGGTTTGGCACTTAGAGGAATACAAAAGAAGTGAAAATCTCCTGGATTAGGGTGACAATGATTAGGTGAATATCCTCCAATAATCAGAGGGGAACACAAGGCCTGAGTACCATGTACACTCATATTTGTAGTTAACAGGGGCTCAAAAGTTATTGTTTCTTGGGTAATTGAGAGGAGACGATGATCTAGAGGCATGAAATAAGCATGTTTATCTTCTAATAAAGAGGTTATAATAAATAAAGAGGTTGTAATAAAGAGGTTTAGGGAGGACGCAGGCTTTAATCTGGATATTGGAAGATCAGCTGCAGTTAAGTGGATAAGAGGTAAGTCCTGCCAACCAGGGAGGAACATTGAACAATATGAAGAGGTGAGCAGTGGCTTGATTCATGAGGGGGTGAGTGAGAAGATCTATATGAATCAGTCAGAGTGTGATATTTGGGAGAAATGAAGAATGATTTTTTAAAAACTGTACATCCCTGCTTCTCTCCCTTTAAATCACCCTGTCCCTCGTTAGTCACTGTTATCTTCTGTCTTTTGGCATGCCTAGGCTGTGGGGCTTCATCTCTTCTATAAGTGGCAGGGAGCTTATTTAGAAAGGAACAATGTATAAGTATAGGAAGTGACTTTGGATCCTATACGGTGTGTGGGTGCTAATGGAGAGAGGAAATATTGAGTCCCTAAACCCAGCACCAAACATTGGGTAGCTCATGTCAGCATTTTCTTACCATGAATTTCCTCCTTGCAGTCTTGTGTTGTATTTCAAACTTACGCAAAGAGGTTTTTAGCAGCATAACAGGGATGCTTAGTTACCACTTTATTGGGGAGTAAATTAGACGGTTATAAAGTTAAATAAAACCCAGAAAGTTCCTACTGCGTTTTCTTAAAATCCTTTGTCAAAACAAATAGCCTTGAAATGAACATAAAAATTTAAATGGCATTGACTCTAATGAAACAACAAGGAGCCTAATGAAGTTGAAGTACTGTGAGAGTTCTGGGAAAACGAGGCTGCTTTTATCTTATTGGAATGTTTATGTCCTTGCACGTCTCCTAATCACACTGTGGTAACGTCATTCCCAGAAAGTGCTTTAGGGAAGATTGCTAATAAAAAACAAAAATGATACGACTGCAAATTAAGAGTTCCTCAAGTAGTCAGACAATCAGTTGTCTGAGATAGGGCACTAGCCTGGAAGAATGTGATTGGCGATGGCGCCCATCTTATTTTGGGTTTTGTGGATATTTGGCGCCATCGATAAAGGGTTTTTCAACAGTCACGGGGACGGCCCCTCAAACTCTACACATGTTGGGGATTCCAGTCTCTACCATTCTCTTGGGAGCCAGCTTTCTCTTCACTGTCCCTTATTTTTACAAACGACTCTGTGCTCTTCCAGACATCCAGGCTTGAGGCTTGAAGTCATCCTTGGTTCCTTTCTCTCTCCTCCCACATCTCAAAGTTACTAAATTTTATCTCTCAAATGCTCCAGAATCCCTCTCATTCATTCCCTGGCTACAGCTACCAGCTCAACTCACTTTCTTGATTCTCTTCAGTCACTGGCCTTGGTGTTTCTCTGACTTCAGGCTCACCAGCTCCCACCTTCATCCTACCCCCTAGATTAATCATCCTCAGTCCCACATCATGATGTCATTTACCTAAGCACCTGTTTTTGTAGTTTAATCACTAAGTTGCTGACTTTTTGTGACCCCCATGAACTGTAGCCCCCAGGCTCCTCTGTCCATGGGATTTCCAAGGCAAGAGTACTGGAGTGGGTTGCTATTTCCTTCTCCAGGGGATATTTCTGATCCAGGGATTGAACCCACATCTCCTGCATTGGCAGGCAGATTCTTTATTGCTGAGCCATGAGGGAAACCCTCACCTGAGCACAACCCATAACACAATCCTGATAGTTAAGGCCCTTTACCAACCAGTTTAACCTGCGTTCCCAGCTCCGTCTCTTGACATTGCCCCAGACGGGCATGGGACCACTGCCATCACAAGGTGGACACTGATCATTTTCCACTTAAATGTGGCTTGTTCATTCCCTCACTACTTTTTTCACTTACTTGTCCTCTTCTTTAGGATGTTGCTTTTCTTCCTCACTACTCATGCAATTTCTTGCAAGGTAATGGCTTGTAACTTTTTTAGTCACCCCTTTGAGAATCTGATGAAAGCTATCTTTTATCCCAGGAAAATGCATATCCAAAGGGTTCATTGACTCTTGAAGCTCGATTTATGTACCCATTAAGAGAACACTGACCTTAAATTAAGAATTGTTGTTCAAGGTAAAGTTAAAAATCCTCAGTCCTCCAGAAAGCCTTCCTAAATCACTCGGGCTAAGGATGAGAATTCCCTGACCCCCTCTTTTCTCACTTGAATTCCACTGAAGTTATCTCTTCCATTCATTTGATACTTACTGAAGACCTCTGTGTATTATTTGTTTTCTTTCTTCGCATGAGCTCTGTTTCCCCCTGTAAACTAAAAGCTCCTTGAAGGCAAGGCCCTGCCACATACCTCTTGGAATTGTATATAAATCAGTGCATGTTGCTTTTGTTGGTCCAAGAATACAATCAGGCATATACAGGAGTTCAAAGGGGCAGTGTTTTCTTCTTCCATTTTGGTTGGTTGCTGTGGTACATTTTCTGGAAGGGCCTCTGTTATACGCAAGTCATCCAGAACCTGATGACTGTGAAGGCCTCTTGATCTGTAACTTGATTGGAATGGTTACCAGAGTAGCCACTGGCCTGAGATCTCTGGTTTAGAAGGAGTGAAGGAAACTGGCCGTGCTTGATATTTAAGGGCATTTTGGGGTACAGTAAAGCATTGGCACTTACTATGAGATCTTGGCAAAATTGTGAAGATGATGAATGCATCCTTGATGTACTTTCAAGACTCCATCTTCCCTGACATCTTGTTCCTCAGGTATCTCCTCTCCCAACCTAAATCTGTACTCAGGAAAATATTTGCTGTAAATTATTTAGTCTTTAGTCTGAATAGTAGGCTTTCTATTCTTTATTTCAGAATTATTTACAAAGTCTTTCTTTTAACTATTGTGCCAGTGGTAAAGGACCCACCTGCCAAAGCAAGAGACAGAGGAGACTCGAGTTTGATCCCTGGTTTGGGAAGATCCCCTGAAGGAGGGCACGGCAACCTCCTCCAGTGTTCTTGCCTAGAGAATCCCATGAACAGAGGAGCCTGGTGGGCTATAGTCCATAGGGTCTCAAAGAGTTGGACATGACTGAAGCAATTTAGCACACATGCACACAGTTCTAACTATGGCATGAAAAACTTAGTTTTCTAGTAAAGATAAATCTAGGGATCTGATAATATGCAAGGAATTTTGGGGGCCAATGACTCATACTTAAATCAAGCCATATAATTTAACATCTATTCCATCCTTTTCTCATTACCCCCACAATGTACACACACACACACACACACACACTCATGCTCTCATGACCAGAACTGGCTTCTGTTTAATCAATTATACAGTCTTAATAACACTGATCGTTCATTGAGGAAATCCTCATTATCCAAGTCCCCCAGATAATCTGAGCCATACTGCTTCACCACACCTCATTATGTTTTCCAGTAGAGAAGGAGTATGCACTAGAAGGGAAGGTGATAAGAAGTTGGATGAGCCAGGTATAGAGTAAGTGTGAGTAGGTATAGAAATAGCACGTGGGAGTGTCTGAGTTACAAAGCGCAACAGCAGCACAGGCCACGTAGGCCTGAGCCAGCACAGAGGCCAGAGAGCCATCCCTCAAACTTGTCCAGGTCGCGGAGCCCTCGGACAGGTTGGTGCTCTGGACTTCTATCATGTTGTTTATGGAGCACCATAAAATGTTGATATGTTTTCCCCTAGCAGGCAAACAAGGAAACCTTGCCTATATTATATGTATGCAATAAAAGCTGAGTAACAAAAGCACATTTCCACCAATATAAAACAAAGCACAGCACCTCTGTGGCAGGGGGAGGGGGAGGTTGGTGTCTCACCTGCTGATACAGAGACCAGAGGTCTTCAAATAACAGGTATGATGCCTGCATCCTCACGGAGCAGTGAACGTTGGGCAAAGTCAGTGGTCATGGCCAACTGCAGACAAAGGGCCCTGTCTTGGTTTTTGTAAAACCACATAAGCCTCCTGGTTCTAATTCAATCAAGGGAAGGTTGAGTAACTGCAAGTAGATTTATTGCCCACCAGTTGGGACTGAAAAAGATTTAGTTTGATTCAGAACAATAAGGAAATGGGATGTTACTCACACCCATATGCCATGAAGCAATTCATGTCACTATAGGTTTTTGGTTCTTGTTTCACAGTTGGAACTATTCTTTCTCAACAAGAGTAAAGTCAAGTCCTGAATCTAAGAATTTAAACTTTTCAGATTGCCTTGGTAAAGCCTTGAGTTTAAGAATTCCTCTCATTACCGTCTTGGAATCCGGCTTAAGTGTACACCCTGCTGTTAAGCTTCTGGTGATCACGTAACCTGCCCTCTGTCTGGGTGTACTAACTAGCACATGGGAATAGATCCCAGAGGCTAGAAGATGAGGAAGAAACAATTATGCCAGACTTTTCCTGTGAACTGGGGAAAAACTGTCCTAGATCAAGTTCAGGCAAGAAATACCTGTGTTCAACTATCATTCAAGGTTGAGATCTATAATATGGAGCAGTAATTCTCAAACATTACTCTACTGTGCATTACCCAGAGAATTTGCTAAAATGCAGATTCTGACTCACTGCTTCTGGGGGTTGGTTCCTGAGAGTCAGCATTTCTCAGAGGATGAGATGCTGTCGGCCCCTAGACCACACTTTGGGTAATAGTTGTCTTAAATATTGTTCTATGTCTGCCTCAGACTTGATCTTTGACCTTTAAGATTTATTTTACCTTTCTGGATCTCAGCTTCCTTAACTGTAAAAGAAGAGAATTGGGTTGAATCCTGAGAAGAACATTTTATATATTTTTCTACCAAGCATGGACTGCCCCTTCCTAACAGCACTTTGATTTTCTTCTGGGGAATTTGCTTCCCTCCTTTGTGTGCAGTGATGGTAGGTGGGCAAGTTTGGGGACTTTCCATTTCATCGTGGCAGCTGAGGCAGACTCTCCTGTCTCAGTTTCCACAAACTTCTTCTTATAGGCAGGGTACACCTAAGCTTGATTGGTTGTTTCTCTCCCGGGATTTTGACTCTTGAGCAGAGTGAACCAAATAGAAAGAAGCTGTTGACACTCATCATTCCAGCTGCATGGCCACAAAACCATCTGGAGCCTCCTTGTACCTATCTGCTCCATGCTTTGTTGCCTAATTCTACCTTCAATCATGTGAGCAGCCCCATGGCTTTTTAGAATATGCTGTTTTTACTTGTTACCTAAAGTCCATTTCTGTTGCTTGCAACCAGACAGAGTATAGTTCTGTAAGCTTCTTCTGACTCAAGCATTGTAGGACTCAAGCCTTGAGCAGCCTGTTGATGAATCTGATCACTGTTTTCTGAAAGGAAACAGAAAGGCATAAGAGTATTTTCCCAAAGGAAGATCAATTCCTTTGAAGTCTTGGGCATGGGTTTGGGTAGGGGTTATTGGTTCCAGAGACAGCTGTTGATTACTTTCCAGCAAGTTGGTAAGTGGAGGTAATCAGGTTGTTTTCCTTTAGCATCAGATTGGTACTCAGATGCCTCCTGGTGCTTCAGAAGCAAGTAGCAAGACTCTGTAGGACGCTTCTTTGTTCTATTTAAACTTCGAAATAGCAGGAAAGGTTGCTGTTTTGCTTGCTTTGACCCTACTCATCCTCATCAGTGTATGGAATTTTCTGAGAGGCTTCAGAGTTTCCTGTCTGAAATTGAGAATAGCAGCTAAAAGTAGGCAGAGAAGATTCTGGAGAGTAAGACCCATTGCTAAATAGTAACAGAACTTATAGCCTAGTCACCTTAAGTTGTAGTTTGAAGAATGAAGAAACCTGACACCTCACTCTCATTACAAAGTTATAACATATACACATGTCCCCCCTTCCTAACTCACAACAGAGCAGCCAGCAGCTCATTGGTTAATTTCAGTCTTTCTCTTCCTGGTCTAGGGCTGCAGTACTGTAACGATTTCCTGTTGTCTGTCAGAGCCTAGTAGGAATGAATTTGTAGTTCATAAGTTCATTCTTCACCTTTCTTATCCCCACCCTATACAGGGATTTTTAAGAGGCCAGTAAAGGACACCCTTCTATTCTCAAACAGTTCTGAGGAGTCTGAAAGATGAAGATCACATGCCTGCTTTATTGATAAAACCATGTTGAAGGTATACAGCTTAGACCACTGGTCAGTTAACTCTGCAGAGCTTCACTTCTGGTCCTAGTCTGGCTGAAGGGCCCTGCCAACAAGGGGCAGTGCCTGCTGGGCTAAGCTACCTGGGAGAAGAGCAGAATGTGTGTGTCACGTGCAATACAAGGCAGAGAGCAGTCAGTGTGATTTGGGGCTGAATTACGTTAGGGTTTTCTGTTTTGTCGTTTTCAGTGACAGAAGAAATCATTTTTCTCTTTTTCAATCATCTTTGCAGTGTGAAATCGACCTGTTTGCCTTCTAGACTGTTTCTTCCTACTTCCATTAGCTTTAATCTCCCTTGCTGTCCCTCCGCATTTAGGGTCCTAACAGCACAAAAAGTATCTACCCTGAATGTAATGTTACTGGAATTCTTGATCACAATGAAACATGGCCTGTCTGAATACCAAGTCCTTATCAGCCATTTACTTTGTGTAATAGGGCAGTCTGCCAAGGAAGCACCGTGTTCTGTCCAGCTGGTATTCACTTGGCAGGGGAGGGGAGAGAAGGGGGAACCCTCTTTTCAGATGCAGTTCTGCTCAGGCTCTTTGGTTTTCATAAGAGAATGTCTCTTATGAAAGAGACATATGGAGAGGATGTTCCCACTCAACAGATTATTAAAGGATACAGATATTTCCTGGGATAGCTGTACTCCAGGTCCATTCTGGAGACCATAACTTTGAACTCTGTTGTTCAGTTCTTATTGAAAGCTCAACTGTAAGAAATAAAACTCTTAGAGGATTGTTGGAAGGTTTTCAATTCCTCCAGTAGCCCAAAATTTATCTCCAGATCAAGCCAGACCATCAAAGAAATATGTACTTGGAACACATTTTTTTTTTTTTTTGGTCTCTCATAAACTGCTTTTATTGAGCTGGACTTTGGAGTGAGTCAGTGAGGATGCTGTAAGGAGAAGCCATATGAAAGTTTCCTGTTGTACTTATTAAAGGAGTTTTCAACTGTATTACATCATGACCCTTATGAGGATCATTAGGTTTTTTTTTTCCAGATCTAAATACGAGGAAAATCTACTGTTCTCCTCTAAGTTTGGCTGCTGTGACACTTAGGAGTAAACTTGGAACATTTAACCTTTGTATATGACATTCTGACATCCATGCTTTTATATTTTCAATTTGCTTATAGTTTCTAACACTATTTTACCCTTGTTTTGTCTTTGTTCCCTCTCTTTATCTACTTTCTTTCTTTACCAAATTGTCTTCTGTTTTGTAAGCTGATTCAAGCTCTCTTAATGGGAATGAGAATGTCAGTAAATGAGTTAATTAAAAAGTAAATGTGGATCCTTCACAGAGGAGAATATTCTTACCACTTGCCCACACAGTAATTTTGTGCCTTGTTATCTGTCACCTCCGGCCTGTGGTGAAGCTTATTTTGTTTTCTCTTCTACTTAGGCCACCCTCCTCTCCACCCAGGTCATCTCATGGTGTCCAGTTACATCTCGAGGTCTGATTCCAATTCTGTGCCACAAGCCCATAGGTTCTATCATTCAAGACCTCCAATTCGGAGTCTGAGTTTTCCCTGCAGACTTGTGTCTCCCCATTTATCTCTGAGGTAGTGAATGGTGTCACCATCCCTGAAGATACCCTATCAAAGAACTGGGAGATACTCTAGACTTGTCCCTTCTTCAGTTCCTTGCATCTAGTTCATCCACAGATCTGACTGACTTCTCCCTCTTGGATGTATTGCTAATTCTTTTACTCTTCTCTACTTCCACAACTAGTTCAGCTCTTGTCATTTCTAGCTTAGGCTATAGTTCTGCACAGAACCACTCTCAGCCCATTCTCTACACAGCTTCTAAAATTTATTTCTGAAATACAAACCTCAGCTGATAAAGAACCTTCAATAGAACCCTGTTCTAAAGGGATAAAGTTCAAACTTCTATATACTGCATGAAAATGCTGCCATATGTTGTGAACAGAATGATAGTCTACCACTCCAATCTTATGTCCTGCCACAGCTCTTTTCATCATCTTTATATTGGATGATTATGGATGATTCCCTGGGCTTTCTTTTTAAGGGATAACTTCCTGGTGCAAGCTCGAAATAAGAGCTAGCTTGGCTGCTCACTCATGATGGTACTGAGGGATAAGTAACCTCCCCCACTGCCTATCTGGGTGCTCATGATTTCCTGGAAGAGTTAATAGCTTAATTCTTCATTAACCATTACTATTTTGTGCTAAAGTGAATCAGTTAGATCCAGTAAGCACTTATGTAAAGAGTGTGACATAAAAAATTGAAGAAACAGGTTGGTGGTTGCCAGAGGCAGGAGGTTGGGTGGAGGAAATGGGTGAGTGTGATCAAAAACTACAACAAAAGAAAAAGGTGAGGGACAGACATTAAGTTCATCTGGATGCAAGAAGAGGGGAAGGGAAATTCTGGCTGTGGGGTTCTGGGCAACTCTGTCATGTCCCTGGAGTGAGGTTGCCTTGGGAGCAGGATGAGGGCATGGAATGGAAGGAGGTCACCTATATAAGAAGCAAAGATGACCATGAGTTGTGCCACAGTTTTTCCAAAGATGAGAATGGATTCTGACACTTTCACTATATCCTAGAATAAAATTAGTTATTTGATGAAATAATTCTGTTTGTAAGGACTAGGTTGTGTGAGGTTGGGAGTGGGGCAGCGTGTGATGAAGAGAGCCTTGGCTAGTCACCATCAGCCTTTCATCAGGGATAGTGGGATGGGGGAAGCCACACCTCTATGCAGAAGACTGTCAATTTAATGTGACTCAACAAGCATTTGTGGGATATCTTACTAGGCCTTGGAGGGGTATTTGTTGTCAAGGTGATAGAAAGTCCTCTCTCTTTAAAAGTAGGGTATGTCAATATAATGTGCTAAATTTAAAAAAACATCATTTTGAATTCATGAACTCAAATAGAAGTATCTTTTCCAGTTTTGTCACTTCCAAAAGTGGCCCAGCTGCAGAAGCAAGCCTTTTGGCCACTACTGACTCTCATATACCCTCTTAGGTTCCCAAATATTGGCCCCTTGCTGCTGCTGCTAAGTGACTTCAGTTGTGTCCAACTCTGTGAGACCCCAGAGATGGCAGCCCACCAGGCTCCCCCATCCCTGGGATTCTCAAGGCAAGAACACTGGAGTGGGTTGCCATTCCTTCTCCAATGCATGAAAGTGAAAAGTGAAAGTGAGGTTGCTCAGTCGTATCCGACTCTTAGCGGCCCTATGGACTGCAGCCTACCAGACTCCTCCATCCATGGGATTTTCCAGGCAAGAGTACTGGAGTGGGGTGCCATTGCCTTCTCTGATATTGGCCCCCAGGAGGAGCCAAAACTTCATGGAGGGGAAATGATTCCATGTCTTGGCACAGGAAAACCCCAGGAGGAGCCAAAACTTCATGGAGGGGAAATGATTCCATGTCTTGGCACAGGAAAATTCAAGAATATTCTGTGCTTGCTTGGAAAAAAGTTTCTTCAAGGATGTCAGGTGGCTCTAAAAGGAAACAGGTTATAGAACACAGTTGTAACAATTTGAGGATCAAATGCTGCTGCTGCTGCTGCTGCTACTAACTGACTTCAGTTGTGTCCGACCCTGTGCAACCCCATAGACAGCAGCCCACCAGGCTCCCCCATCCCTGGGATTCTCAAGGCAAGAACACTGGAGTGAGTTGCCATTTCCTTCTCCAATGCTTGAAAGTGAAAAGTGAAAGTGAAGTTGCTCAGTTGTATCCGACTCTTAGCGACCCCATGAACTGCAACCTACCAGGCTCCTCCATCCATGGGATTTTCCAGGCAAGAGTACTGGAGTGGGTTGCCATTGCCTTCTCCAGAGGATCAAATGGTAGGGGGGAGGGGTTAATATATATGAATATTTTGTTTTTTCTATTGTATTTAATCTGTTCTTACAGCATCTTAGAGCTATTGTTAAAAATGCATTCCTAAATAATCTAGGGAAAAATAGTAGAAACCATTAAGAACAGGACAAATTGGTTGTATCCATTGTCTCAAATAAAAATGACATGGAGGGCCCAATATTTAATTGGCACAATGATAAGTCACAGTAACCAAGTTGAGAGAGAGGTTAATATTGTGTGGGCAAGGTTTTCAATTGTGCAGATGTACTAAGGAGTGAAGGTAATTACACAGACTCAGTCTCTCATCTCCTAGGAAACAAGACACTTGGATGGCCTTACTGATCATAGTAATAGAGTAATTCAGAATGTAATCTTTTCTAATAATACTAACGAGCCAGGTTACTGTAGTGCAATGATGGACAAAGGTTCATGCTAACCAAGTGAAACTTGAGTGCAGTACGTTGTTTCGATGGGACATATTAAAACCTGTGTGGAAAGTGTGAACTTAAGAGCCTTATTGACATAATAAAGGAAGTTTAATTCCTAAAATTGCTTAACCAAACCCCAGGTCAGATAAAAACCCCCGAACCCAAACAGAAGACAACAAAACAAATCCCTACATTACTCCCCACCTCAAAAAAAAAAAAAAAAATCCCAAAGGATCAGGTATATAAAACTTGCAAACTCAGTTGACTAGTCTGAGATTTTTTTGAGAGGGAGAAGAGTGGACTTGATATAATTACTTACTGCAACCCTTGGAAGATATAGAATTTAAGCTAAAGTTATTAACACTTAAAGTAGTTTTAAATTTAATAGCAAATTCTGTAATACCTATGGTAATTTGTGGTCGTTTTATCTACTTCTAATATGTTTAAAGAATTTGTGAGAATGTGACATATCAGTTTTGTGACTTTAATTAAATGTTCAGGAGAGTTTGAGAAAAAAGTTTATATTCAATATTTGAATGTTGAGGAAAATCCAATTTATTATATCATAGGCATTGATTTCTTATTTGTGTAACTGAGCTATGAATTTTGAGGACTCTTGAGTCCTTTATATTTAAAGGAATGTTAATTATTTTATAGATTTATAGATGGTATATATTGGGCATGAAACGATAGTTGAAGTACAAATTCCTCTTCAGGAACAAAAATCAGGAAATAATCTTTTTTTCTTGACACTTTAGGACATGGTTACTGTTCTCAAGTTTCTCTCAAATTTATTATGGGCTGTAAGAGCAGCCTACAAGTAATTATTTAGAGTTTACTTGTGATGACAAAACAGAGTTCAAGGCTTGAGACCGGTGTGAAAGACATGGATACAAGGTAAAACTGTGCTGAATGCTTTTTGAGGCAACTGGAACTCTGGCTGTAGAAGGTTCGGTTTGTACAAAGTAGATACCTGCAACCCTGGGGGTTGGTTGAGAGAACTAAGTGAGGACATGGACACTAGAGAGATTATGAGATATGACTAAGTCTCCAGCTTCTTGGGGCAGAGACGAGGCCCTTTCACTCTGCCAGCACTGCCTACATCTGTGCTGGGGCACATGGGGCCGTATATGACATAGACATAGCTAAGCAGACAATACACGAGATTAACAATACTAAGTATAGAGATAACAGCGGCAGTAATATATTCCGTCACGAGAAGCTACGAGTTAAATTGGGCAGATGAAACGAACTTATCAAGAAGAAAAATGTCATTGTGAAAATGAAGTTCTAATGTGTATGGGGAAGAAGGTAGAAAAAGGAGAGTATTTCTGCTCTTTCAAATTACTAAAAAAAAAAAAAAAGACAAAAAAGGGACAAAGAGTAGCAGCAGACTGTTCATAAAACAAGATATCCAAATGGGCGACAGACATATAAAAAGGTGTTCAGTCCCAGTAATTATCATGGGAGTAAAAAATAAAACTAGTTATAATTTATCATTTATGAGATGGATACATATTTAAAAGATCATGATATTCACTGTGGGCAAAGATGGGAGGAAACTGGTGTCTCATACAGTGCTGGTTGATGTGGGCTATGGTGAAGACTCTTAGGGGACTTATTTCTTAGTATCTTTCAAAATGTATGTATTTTTTTATTTTTTAAAAATATTTGTGTATTTATTTCAGTTGGCTGCAATGGGTCTTAACTGCAGCACCTGGGTCCTTGTTACAGCATGCCTGGTCTTTCGTTGCCGTGCACTGGCTCTTTTCGAGGTGCTCAGGCTTCTCTCTAGATGTGGTCCTTGGTCTCAGTAGTTGCGACGTGTAGGCTTAGTTGCACCATAGCGTGTGGGATCTCAGTTCCCAGACCAGGGGTCGAACCTGTGTCTCTGCGTTGGAGGGTGGATTTTTCATCACTGAACCACCAGGGAAGTCCCTCAAAATTTAAATTGTATTCACGGTTGGCCCAGAATTCTAATTCTAACAATTCTGAAGCATTCCTTGTTCATGTCTACCAAGATGTTGTTCCCAGGATGTTTAGTGCCATATTATCTTATAGTTGGGAAAAGCTACATTGCTCAAAGTTTTCTTAAGAGATTAAATAAAATAAGGTATATCCGCTCTGTGGGCTATCATGTGACAATTAAAATTAAAAGTCAAAAGTATCTCCAAGTACAGACATAGGCAGATAACTGAGGAATCTTGTTAAGTGACAAAAGGCATTAAAATTATATATAATGATCCCATTAATTAAGCAACCAATTATGTTAGTGTATATTTATGCGTGTATGCTAAGTTGCTTCAATCATGTCCAACTTTTTGTGACCCTATGGACTGTAGCGCACCAGGCTCCTCTGTCCATGGAATTCTCCAGGAAAGAATACTGGAGTGGGTTGCCATGCCCTTCTCCAGGGAATCTTCTTGACCCAGGAATCAAACCTGGGTCTCTTGCATTGCAGGTAGATCTTTACCAGGGAAGCATATGTTTATATATGATTGAAATTACATACATAAAAAATTTGAAGGAAATCCTTAGTTATTATCAGTGGTTATCTTTGGAAAGAAGAATGTGTTTGGAGGTGGGGGCATTTAAGAGACAATGTTATGTTTTATATTATGTATTTATATCTGTGTTTATAAGTCTATCTATTTCAATGCCCATCAATGTCTTGATCTGTATTGGTTCAGACTTTGAGTTTATTTAATGCTCATCTAATATGAATTACCTTTTTTTAAAAAACTAAAACATTTCTAAAGTCCTAACCCTCCAGTCCAGTTCTGGTTCCATTGTAAGAAAATGATCATTCAGAGTAGAGTGAAATAAATGACATAAATAGGCTTGAAAGGAACAAATGGCTGCTTCTTGGCCTTGGTTCCTTACCTCCTGGCTCATTTTGCACTACAAGGTGTGGAGGTAGAGAGTATCCTGCTACACCTATGTGTGCATACTCGACCTCTCCCCACCTTTTACAGTTAGAGTACTCCTGCGATTATAACTCTGTGATGCCAATTTAAAACTTTTTTTTTTCCGATGCCTAGTTTTCTTGTGCTTGGCAGACATCCCCAGAGCTGCCCCAGGGCGCTTGCTTGCTCTCTCCAGGTGAAACAGTGGTTTGTCCTCCGCTCTGCTTTGTACTTGCTTAGTGGAACCACAAAGACGATCTGGCTTCATGCTGGAGCCAGGCCTGCAGACTGGGAACTAAAGCCTGTTCTTCATTTACCAAATAGAACAGTTCTGCTCAGGGGATCTGTTGTGGCTGTTGGCCTTTTTTGCCAATGGAAAAAAGATGAGTAGTTCGCTTTGAATGCTCGCAGTACCCTGCATTAGCTCCTGTTAATCAGAGACTGGCATTGGCATGGCACCTGTGCCTCTTGGGATGCGAGTCACAGCTCCCACATAGCAAAGCTGTTCAATAGAGGAGCCTGAAAGGACCAGCCACCAGGTGCTGGGGACCGTCCCCACCGTTTCCATTGATTATTCATTTATTCAGCAAACATTGTCTTTCTCTACTCCGGTCTGCCCGTGAAATTCATCACCGGGCACATAGCAAAGCTCACCATTTCTGTGATTTTCTCACACTGCCCTCTCCCTGGCCTGTTTTGATTTATTGTTTTTGGTTTTCTTTCATCTTTCCTGGCTCTCTGCTCCTATGGTCCTACATCCTTGTTCCTGGTAGTGGTTCTTCTTGGACCAGTTGCTCTGAGAGTCACAATTAACTTGCCCTTATTCAATGGATTATGATTTGTCTGTGATTCTTTGGCTTTGTCTTGGCCCATAGACACAAAACAGGCTTGGCTAACTCTTTAGGATTTTCTAGGCAGTGGAAGGAAACAGATGGACTCTGTGGTCAGGCATTGTGCTGGGGGCTAGGTTGTGGGTGGGAGCAGTTAGGGCTCCAAATTTTCTTTCATTCATTCATAAGACAGAAAATTTTTTTTAATTATATGAAATATACAGTCTGTCAGACTTTGAGAATTGCTTAAAAACATATGTAAAGAGGAGAAAAGTATTGGGCTAGGAATAGGGGTAGCAATTTAATAGGGATTTAGAGAAGGCCTCACTCACTGGGTAGTCAGCCTTGTGAATTGCTTGGGAGGAAGGTATGTAGACAAAGGGAAGATCAGGAACGATGGCTCTGAGGTGGGAGCTGGCCTGGAAGGTTGGAGAAGAGCGAGAGGGGCAGGGGAGAAGCGCGAGGGGAGGAGGGGGCTGTTCCTGAAGCTCAGTGCTGTTATACATGGCTAGAATGGGCTGTGCTCTTCGGTCCCTCATCAGGAAGCCAGCCCTCACATCCAGGGAGCTGCAGAGACAGGCACTGCTGGTGGGGAGCCTCGTGGATAGAGGTGAATACCCACTCAGTGCCCTACTGTGGACCATCTCATTCGAGGTGATGACAAGGCTGAGTGGGAACAGCCTGAGGGGGAAGGTGGTAGTTGGGAAGTGGGAGGAGTTTTCCAGGAAGAGGGACCAGCGTGGGCAAGAACTCAGATGTGTGCCATCACGGCGTCTTTGGAGAATGGAGAGTACTTAGCTGTGGCTCAAGACAGCAGGGCAAGATTGGAGAGGCAGGAAGGAAGTGAAGAGGAGACTGGTGAGGCAGGGGATGTTAGCTCAGAAGGGCCTTATTTGATACAATGATGTGGTTAGATTTAACCCTGCAGCCATGGAAAACCATGGGAGATTTTTAGATAGGGGGTTGTAACATTGTTGTGAAAATAAAAATAATTTTCACTCTTATGTCTCGAGTTTTCATGTCATCTGATGGTAGGAAGGCTCAGGATCTAGGGAAAGAATGATTGGGACTGAGTTCTTCTTTCTCACATAATCCTAACTTTCCCGATTTGTGAAGTGGGAGTATTAATCTGCTTTACCTATCAGGCTTCTATGAAGAATAAATAAGATAATGTACACAGAAGAGCACTGCAGTCTGCAAGCACCCCTTAATCACCATAAATCAAAATGGCATGGACAGAGCCAGCGAAATGAGTGGACAGCATGCTCAAGTGGAAAATGCATGGTTCTAGAGTCGTTCATCAGTTGGAGTCTTGGCTTCACTACGTATTGACCTTGTGATCTTGGACCACATGCTAGACCAAGAGCCTCTGTTTTCCCATCAGCAAAATGGGTTCATTTTTACTTCCCAGGCTTGGTGTGTGGACTGGAAACAGTGTGTAGACTAGAAACAGTGTGTATGAAATGCCTAGCCCTGTGCATGGTCCAGAGAGGAAGTTCACTATCTGACAGCTTTATTTTTCTGAGAGTGATCCTGGTGAACGCATATTCGGATGGATACTTAACACTAGCCCTACCACGGGCAAGTTACTGTGCCTAGTGCTGTTAGGACAGCTCTACTGGTGCTGGTAGGAGGTGTCATCTGAATCTGAGCTGCTTCTTTTGTAGTGAGGACCTTTACCTTGCCTGGACCTGTTTGTGCCCATGGCATGCTGTCTGTCTGTGGTTGAGGGCATGATTGGCACATGTGAAAGAAGTGTAGCTGAAGATGGCAGAGGGGTAGGTGGACGTGGAGTACCTCTCTCCACAGATGCACCAGGAATACATCTTCAGATGCAGAAGATCTTGCAGAACACTAGCTGAGACCAGGCAGGAGTCCCTGGCCCCTGGGAAGGAATATATAGATCCACACACAACTCAGGAGGACAAAGGAGGGGAGGGAAAAAGAAGAGAGTGAGCGGGATTGGACCTGCATGGTGGGGGTCAGATCCCCACAATGGGGCAATTGTTTGGGGAACCATATGAGGAAGTGTAGCTGATGGGCCCCCAGGAGTACCATCTCAGGGCTGACTTGATGTCAATGCTAGGCTCTGTCCAGCTAATCTGACTGGCTTCCGCCTGACTTTCGGCCATTGATTTGGACAGGACCAAGGGAAATGGGAGCTGGACAATGGGTTTATAGATCTAGTTCATAAGTTTCCACTACTGAGGGGGAAAAGGTAGATTGCTTTCTTAACCTAGGAGAACAGTCATCCTCGTTGATTGAATTCTTCGAATTATTTCTTGTTTCCCTGCCCTGTTTAGTCTCAGAGCATGTGGCTTCATGTGTAAGAGAGAGAAAAAGAGGAAAATGACTGTTAGGCTGAAATTTCTCATTTGGCAGGTGCTCAGCCATTTTCTCTGGATTTGACAGGATATGAGCTATCATTTAACTTGCCTCCTGATACTGCCCCTGGGCAAGACTGATTTGAATCAGACCCCAGTGCGATCATTATCTTGGCTGAAGATTTGCACCTACAGTTCTTCCTGTAGATTGTTCAGTTGCCACCACAGTGGACTCTGAGAAAAATGATCAGCAAACAGTGCACTTGCCAAACCGAAACTGGCCTCACTGCTGTTGCCAACAGGGCTGCCTCGATTCGGCCTTTTAACAGTTCTCCATGGTCCTTAGTCATTCATTCATTCAATAAATAATTAACCGCCTAACATGGTACAAATGCAAATAGTATAATCTATGATATTTCCTTCAGGGAACTTACAGTTTAGTAGAGAAGATAGGATGTGCACAAATAACTAGGCTCTAATATAGGAGCACAGAAGTGGATGACAAATAGTAAGAGTTGAATTTGAGAGCAGGGGAAGATAATTTATTGTCAGGAATTACTTCATGGAGTGGGTGGGATGGTTTGGGTGGTAGGTTGAAGGAGTGGTGTATACAGCAATTGAAATGAGGGGGAGTAGGTGAGTATTCCAAGCTTGAATGGTGGGAGAAATAAGAATGTTGTGTTCTGTAATGGCTTTTTGAATTGAATTGAAATAAGTATCATCTGGAGTAATGTAATACAACAGCTTGAAACTTTTAAAGAGGCTGCATAGAGAGAGACCAGTTAGGAAGCTAGTATAATAATCAAGGTGAGAGAAAAAGGTTATTTAGATGAAATTTTAGTCTTTCTGGTCTCAGCTTCCACATATGTTCCCTTCCTAAAAGATCTGTGTCCTTCAGTTTTGGAAAAAAGATACTATTGAAGGCAGTAACTTAGAACACCTTCCCTCATCTCATCCATGGCATGGCTGTCCTTTCAGTTATGACTCTGCTCCATTTTCAGCTGTGATACTTAGGGTCATAGATCTACAGAAGGAAGGAACTGGGGCTTGGGATCCTGTAGCCCCCTGATTTACAGATGTGGAAACCAAGGTTTAGGAAGAAAAGAACTGGCTTGCCTAAGACCTGACAGGTGGCCAGCAGTGAGACTGAAATTGGGTGTCCTGATTCTGAGTCCAGTGGTCTTCCTAGATCACCCCGCCCATGTGACAGAGACAGGTTAGCTGCACACCAAACTCCTTTTGTTCAAACTAGCCTACATTTTCCACTTGCTCTTGCAGTCAGGTGTGACTGTGTGTCTGAGCTCTGGTCAGGGGAATATGGGTGGAAGTATGAATCCTCACTCTTAGGCCTGATCCATGTAAATTTCCTTGCTTGAACCTCAACCTCTTCACTCATTTCCTAACAAGATATCCAGGGCAACCTTGAAAGCAGTGTTTGAAAATGGAAGATCCTCCATTAACCTGGAACCTTGAATGACTCCTTGGAACAGACACTCTTCCCATCCATAATTATAAATTCTATTGTTTTAAGCCACTGAGATTTATGGATTTATTGGTTAATGTAACTAATATTAGGTAATTACATCTTGCCACCATAAACCTAGAGAGTGGGACTTCAGTAAGACTACTGAAGAGCTTAACATATTTTTCCTGAAGTTGGTTGGCACCATGACTTGGAGTTGGACTTTGCTATAATCTTGTCCTAGAAATCTAGAGGATATGACTGGTACCAAAACAGGATGAATGGGTTTGGATTAACCTGCACTCTCAGAATTTGTCAGGGCAAAAGGAATATGGACTAGATATTGGTCATGCAACAGAGAAAAAATCTGCCTGGAGCTTTTTTTAAAAAAAAAATTGAAGTATAATTGATTTACAATACTATGTGAGTTTTGGGTATGTTACACAATGATTCAAAAAAATTTTAGATTACACTCCATTTATTATAAAAATTGGCTTTATTTCCTGTGCTATACACTATATTCCTATAACTTATATATATAATACATAGTAGTTTGTGCCTCTTAATTCCCTACCCCTGTCTTTCCCTTCCCCACTTCTTTTTCCCAACAGGTGATCACTAGTTTATTCTCTGTATCTGTGAGTCTGTATCTGTTTTGTTACATTCATTTGTTCACTTCATTTTTTAGATTCCACATTTAAGTGATAACATACAATACATGTCTTTGTCTAGCTTCTTTCAATAAGCATAATACCCTCCAGGTCTATTCATGTTGTTGCAGAGGTTATTGATTGATCACAAGTGCATGAGTTTATTTCTAGGCTCTCTGTTGTGTTCCATTGATCTGTCTGTTTTTGTCCCAGTACCATACTGTTTTGGTTACTGTAGCTTTGTAGTATAGTCTGAAATCAGGGAGCATGGTGCCTCTATCTCTGTTCTTCTTTCTCAAGATTGCTTTGGCTATTCAGGGTTTTTTGTGTTTCCATACAAATTTTATAATTATTTGTTCTTAGTTCTGTGAAAAATGCCTTTGGTATTTTGAAAGGAGTTGCAATGAATTTATAGATTGCTTTGAGTAATACAGTCATTTTGACAATATTGATTGTTTAAATCCATGAACATGGTATATTTTTCATCTATTTGTGTTGTCTTCAGTTTCTTTTAGTGTCTTACAGTTTTCTGAATACAAGTCTTTCACCTTCTTGTTAGATTTATCCCTACATGTTTTATTGTTTTAGATGCAATGGTAAATGGTATTTCTTTCTTAATTTCTCTTTCTGATATCTAGTTGCTAGTATGTAAAAACACAACATATTTCTGTATATTAATTCTGTATCCTACAACTTTAATTCACTGATGAGCTCTAGTAGTTTTCTTATGGCATTTTTAGGATTTTCTATGTATAGCATCATGTCATCTGCAAACAGTGACAGTTTTACTTCTTCCTTTCTGATTTAGATTCATTTTATTTCTTTTTTCTTGTCTGATTGTTGTGCCTAAGATTTCCAATACTATGCTAAATAATAATGGCAAGATTATGAACCAGAACAAGAATGAACGAGATTCTTATCTTATTCCTGATCTTAGAGGAAATGCTTTAAGCTTTTCAATGTTGAGTATAGTGTTAGCTATGGACTTATCATATGTGTCTTTTATTATGTTTCACTGAGATGTTTTCCACTTGAAGAGAGTTTTTATCATAAATGGATGCAGAATTTTGTCAAAAGCTTTTTCTGCATCTACTGAGATAATCATATGGTTATTATTCTTCAATTTTTTTAATGTAGTTTATTACACTGATTGATTTGAGGATATTGAACCATCCTTGCATCCCTGGGATAGATCCCATTTGATTATGGTATATGTTCCCAGGGTCAGGAAGATCTGGAGAAGGAACAACAATAAGATTGGACAACCCAGTCCAATCTTATTGCCTGGGAAATCTGATGGTCATAGGAGCTTGGCAGGCTACAGTCCATGAGGTTGCAAAGAGTTGAACATAACAACTAAACCACAGCAACAATGATCCTTTTAATGTATCATTAAATTTGGTTTGCTAGTACTTTATTGAGGATATGTACATCTATGTGCATTAGTGATATTGGCACGTACTTTTCTTTTTTGTGTGATATCTTTGTTTGGTTTTGCTATCAGGGTGATATACTGGTCTCAGAATGAACTTGTAAAGTTCCTTCATCTGAAATTTTTTTCCCAATAGTTTGAGAAGGATAGGTGTTAAGTCTTTGCTAAATGTTTGGTAAAATTTACCTGTGTAGACATCTGATCCTAGACTTTTGTTTGCTGGGAGGTTTTTTTTTTTTTTTTTTCCCCTTATTGATTCAATTTCATTACTGGTAATGGGTCTGTTCATATTTTCTATTTCTTCCTGGTTCACTCTTGGGAAATTGTACATATCTAGGAATTTGTTCCTTTCTTCTAGGTTGGTCATTTTATTGGTGTGTAGTTGTTTGTGTTAATCTTTTATGACCCTTTCTATTTCTAAAGTGTCAGTTGTAATTTCTCCTTTTTCATTTCTGATTTTATTGACTTAGGGCGTCTCTATTTTTTTCTGGATAAGTCTATATAAAGACTTATCAATTTTATTTTTCTTTTCAAAGAACTAGCTCTTAGTTTTACTGATCTTTAAAAAAATTTTTTTAAGTTTATTTCATTTATTTCTGCTCTGATCTTTATGATTTATTTCCTTTTATGAACTCTGAGTTTTGTTTGTTCTTTTTCTAGCTTCTTTAGGTGTAAGTTTAAGTTGTTCATTTGCAATTTTTCTTGTTTCTTGAGGTAGACTTTTATTATGGTAAACTTCCCTCTCAGAACTACCTTTGCTGCATCCCGTGGATTTTAGATCATTATGTTTTCATTTTTGTCTGCAGGTGCTTTTAAAATTTATTTATTTAATTTTGGTGATACATACCTGGAGCTATTTTGACTCCTGTTTTAGTAGACTGCAGAGCAAGGAGACACTAATGATGGAGAGGGTATCTGGGTAGCAGAGTCAACCAGAAACCGAGGTAGAGGGAGAAGAAGCAACAGAAGAATAACTAATGACATTGCCCCCATGATCAGAGTTGCAGTTTGGGGGATCTCAGCTGGGGAATCTCCAAGGAACCCAGACGTCACAATAATCAGATTTAAGCATTAGCTTAGCAAGAACAAGACATCACCTTAAGATCATACCAGTCAAGTAAGAACCTCATGAATCCTTTCCCATTCTCTCTCCTTTATGTTCCTACTCCAGAGAGGGAACAGGAGATGAAGCCAACAATATGCCCTTTCTCTAAAGCAGGAGGTCTACCATACTGTGGGTTTCTAGTTGGTGAAGAAGTGGAAAGGAGTCTTAACTATGAAGGAAGATAGACATATGGATTAATAGACTAGAGTATAAATTCTACTTTCTCAATTGAGACTGTATTTTTTACTGAAAGTGACCAAATTACATCTTAAAAGGATTAAAAAAATCTGGGGGCCTGCCAGAGAAAGGGAAAAAAACTCTGATGATAATCACTTTAGGAGTAGAGGGAATCAAAGAATAAAGGTGATTCATTCATCAAGTGGTGCTTGTTCAAGGTGATACCAATGGTTCTAAGCACTATGATAAGTTCTTGGATGGTAGTAAGGTCTTGGATACTAAGAGAGCGTATGGGAGGAACATCAAACCCAGACCTGCTGAAAATGATACCAAAAGTGAAAGCTAAAGGAAGAAACAAGCTGTGAGGTGGAGGAGTATCCCAGATAGATAGAACAATAAGCAAGCTGGAACAAGAAGAGAAAGACACTGAAAAGTGACTGGAACATAAGAATTGGGGTGGTGCAGAAACTGGGTTAGGAAGCCACATGGTGGTAATCATTTAGAGAAATTTGGATCAACCTAAGGCATTCTGGAGAAGGAAACAGCAACCCATTCCACTATTCTTGCCTGGAGAATCCCGTGGACAGAGGAGCCTGGTGGGCTACAGTCCATGAGGTCGCAAAGAGTCAGACATGACTGAGTAACTAAACAACAACAAAGGTATTCTGGGAACCCTTGGAAGTTTTTTTAAACAGAGGAGTGATATTAGATTTGTGTTTTAGAAAATTCACTCTGTCCAGTGTGTCCAGGGGAGGATCTTGCCACAACCTTCTGAAACTTACTGTGTGGAAATCCTTCCCTCAGTTTCCAAACTTTAGCTACGTAGATCTACTTTCAGTTCTGCAAACACACCAGGCTCTATCATACTTCAAGTCTTTTGCACATGCCCTTCCCTCTGCCTGGAACACTTTTCCTCCATTTCATGGCATTTACTCATTTGGATGGTCTATTTTAAATATCATTCCCTTTGTAAAAAGTCTTCACTATCTACTCTATCTGTATTAGTTTTCTCTTGCTGCTATAAAAAATCAACACAAAGTTGAGTTTAAGCAATGCAGATTTACTATCTTACTGCTCTCGAGTCAGAAATCCAAAATCAAAATTTGGCAAGGCTGAATTTCTTCTGCAGAATGTGCTTCCTTTCTGTTCCCAACTTCTGTAGGTCATTTGAAGACCTCTTCCTCCATATTCAAAGCTGGAAACAATGGATAATGTCCTTTCCACACTGCCATCTTTTTGGTTATATAATGCTCTCTTCCACCTTTAAAGATCCTTGTAATTGCATTGGGCCCACTGAAGTAATCCAGAATCATCTTTCCATTTTAGAATAATCTGATTAGCAATGTTAATCCCAACTGCAATCTTAATGCCCCTTAGGATTATAACCTAGTGCTTTTACAGGTTCTAGTATTAAAACAGAATTTTGGGGGGGCTATATTCTGCCTACTATGCTATTTAAAGTAGGTCTCATTGATAGTCCTTGTTCAGTTCTTGTT